>NC_047050.1:34229836-34550926 GCF_011762595.2 Tursiops truncatus
TATCACATGCACAATAAAATCTCATACATTTAATACAAATATGGTATCTGTATGCAATATATAGTATTGTTTTGCAAGTGTTAAAACTTTATACGTACATGTGTTAAACTGTATGCTTCTGTGACTTGCTTTTTTTCCTCAGTACTCTACATGAGACTCTTCTACAGTCATATGTGGAAACTTACTTCATTCATTTGCACACCTATCTTCCATTATATGGAATAACACAGCTTACTCATTCTCCCTGTTGATGGACAGTCAGGGTTTTGTTTTGTTTTGTTTTAAATGTTTTTACTATTATAACAAGGCTACTTTGAATTTGCTTTTACATGTTTCCTTATGTACATATGCAGGAATTTCTCAAACATATACCTAGGAATAGAATTGCTGGGTAGTACTGTAGACATGTTTTTAATTTTAACAAATGCCAAATTTATATCCCCACCAACACTATTTGAGAGCTTCCACTGCTCCACCTACATCCTCATTAACCCTTCAACACCTGGTATTGTTCTCATGCTTGACAATTTCACGAGTGTGAATGGTATTTCGTTGTGATTTTATTATGTATATCCATAATTTGCAGTGAGGTTGGACATCTTTTCAAATGCAGGTTGACTACTGGTTTTATTTTTCTATTAATCGCTTGTTCATACCTATTGTCTCTGTCTTGGGCTGTCTTTAACTTACTGATTCATAGATGACATTTATATAATCTGCATACTATTCCATGCAGCTATATATACTGAACATATTTTCTTATAGTCTGTTTTTATAAATTCAACTTTAATAACATATTTTGATCATGAGTATTTACTAATGATACTAATGTAACACAAAGTACTTCTAATATAGTCAAAGCTATCAATCTTTTCCTTTAAGGTTCATACTTTTTATGCCTTGTCTAGGAAATTCTTTCCTACTTCTGTCATAAAAATATTTTTTTTATCTTTTCTTCTAAAAGTATTACAATTTTGCTTTTTGTATTGCCAGCTACAAATTGGCACTTGCCTTCTACCTCTACAAGGATTAAATCATGAGTCACTGCAGCTGCTGACCTTCAACATCCCCTGAAAAGGAGTTCAGGGTGGAGTTCAGGAATGAGGCACTTTGTGCTCTGGGAAAAACTGGCGGAACAGGTCTTCAGATAGTTAGATATTTTCAGGAGATTTTATGAGCCCAATTCTTGTATCTCCTTGTATCTAGAAAAGTACTAAAATCCTTCATGGTGATGTCTGCTCCTTGTGACTAGTGGTAATCTTCATGAGACTAGCAGCAACCTCCTGCAAAAAATATGTGCTTGCCTGCATGTACTCCCCCTTTGCCAAAATTGCATTATACTGACCTTCCCCCCTCCCTCTTTGGAGCAGTTTCTCAGGGCTATCTGAAATGCAGTCTCCTGGGCTATAATCCTCATTATGCCCCCAATAAAAACTCACAGCTCTCACATTGTGTATTTTTTTTCAGTCAGTAGTATTTATGTCGATCTATAAGAGCAGATTCCTTATAATTATCTATTTTTATTTTACATATTTCAAAGTTAGATTATTTGTTGCACTCAAGTTCAAAATTTATATTTCTGATGAAGTGACCATAATGATAATAATTCTTTTTACATCTGTTCTATGATTGCCATTGACTCAATATGGTAACAAGTCTTCTGCTGCAGTTGCCTTTTCCAAGCAATTGGAGGAAGGGAGAGAAAAGGAGGCCAAGCAGCTTTTGTCTTTAAGGAGAGTATCAGGAAGATGTATTCATCACTTTGTTCATATTCCATTGGCCCTAACATAAACACATGGTCACAATTATCTGCAAGAGAGGTTAGGAAATGCAGTCTCCAGCTGGGTGGCCATTAAGACTGACAGTTCTACTGCAAGGAAAAAGAGAACAGCAGTCTTTGCTATTTTAACTAATATTACTATTGCTATTTTATTGTTGGTTAGTGTTTGCCTGGTATATCTTTCATTCTGGTTAGTGTTTCATGGTTTCACCTTTTACTTTCATTCTATGTTCTCATATTTCATGTGTTTCTTCTTCAAATTGCATACAGATGTACTTAAATCTAGTCTGATAATTTCTTGCAAGTTTTATTGACAAGTTTAGTCTAATTATATATATTCTGACAACTAATATATTTTGATTATCCCTTCTACCGTATTTTGGCTTTCTATTGTTTCTCTATCTGCTTTTCTACCCCCTTTTCTGGACTTCTTTTGGATTGACTATGATTCTTTTATTTCATTTTCTACCTACTATTTAGAAAGTTTTACAATTTATTTTTATTCATTTAGCATTCCACTCCCATCTTACATGTTCTTGTTCTTCAATATTTCAGTTCAATTCTTTTATCTATCTATCTATCTATCTATCTGTTTATTTATTTATTTATTTAATTTTGGCTGTGTTTGGGTCTTTGTTGCTGCATGCAGGCTTTCTCTAGTTGAGGCAAGCAGGGGCTACTCTTTGTTGCAGTGCATGGACTTCTCATTGCGGTGGCTTCCCTTGTTGTGGAGCATAGGCTCTAGGGGACACATGCAGGCTTCGGCAGTTGTGGCACGTAAGCTCAGCAGTTGTGGCTCGTGGGTTTAGTTGCTCCGCATGTGGGATCTTCCTGGACCAGGGCTTGAACCCATGTCCCCTGCATTGGCAGGTGGATTCTTAACCACTGCGCCACTAGGGAAGTTCCAATATTTCAATTCAATTCTATTTTTGTTTCTCCAAATTTGTTAGCATTAATACTATTACTGTTATGTTTTTGGTATTTTATATAGTTAGTGTTCCTGATGAATGTTTAGAATTTCTTGGTTTATACTTTCTTTATTCTTACAGAGCAGAAATTTCTTCAGGGATATTTTCCCTAAATTCATCTTTTATCAATTTTTTAGTGAGGGTATCAGAATGGTAACCACTCTGTTTTGGTTGTTACTGCTGGTTAGTTGGTTCTGCATCTGCAAATATCTTTATTTTACCTTCATTAGTCTGTGATGGTTTAGACACTTTGACAGTTAATTTCTCTTAGAACTTTGAAGTATTTTTAAACTTTTTGGCTTCCATTGTTGTAGTTGAGATGTTTGCTGCTATCTTTTTCATACTAAAAATCTGACTTTTCTGTCTCTGCTTTTAATATGTTCTATTTATTTTAGGTTGTCTGCAAACTCACTATAACATATTTGTTTATTCTGCTTGGATTTCATTGTTCCTTTTGAATCTACAGGTTCATATCTTTCATAGATCTGAAAATCCTTAGGGATTATCTCTTCAAAATGCCTCTATCCCATTCTCTAGTTTTTCCTTCTAGATCAGAAATATATCAGATGCTCTTATATATATTTATTTCAATATTATTTTCATCTTTGTCTCTCTGATGGATTCTAGGTAATTTACTTTACTCTATCTTCCAATCCATAACTTTAGTTGTCAACTTAATCTGATCTGCTGTTTAGCTTGTTCCACTGTACTTTCATTTCTGTAATTTTTAATTTCCAGAAGTTTTACTGTATCTTTCAAAACCTGCCTGCTTATTGTTTGGGTTAATTAATTTTTTATTTTTAAATAATTGTAGACTCAAAAGCAGTTATAAGAAATAATACAGAGCGCTCTCATTCATCCTCTACCCAATTTCCCCCAGTGGTAACATCTTGCAAACTACAGTACAATATTATAACCAGCGTACTGACATTAATAAAATCCACTGATATTCATATTTCCTGTTTTACTTATATTCATTTGTGTGTATGTGTATATTTAATTCTGTACAATTTATCCCATGTGGAGGTTCATGTACCCACCACCACAGTTAAGATACAGAAGAGTTCCATCACTGCAAGGATCCTTTTATAACCACACTCACCTCCCTCTTGCCTACCCACCCCCTGTACTCACCACACCATCACACACCTGTTCTCCATTCCTAAAATTTTGTCATTTCAAAACTGTTATATAAAAGGAATCATGCTGTAAGCCACCTTGTGTGACTGGTTTTCACTCAGCATAAATTCCCAAAGATTCACCCAAATGGTTGCATGGATGAACTGTTGTTCATTCCTTTGACTGTTGAATAGTATGTCAAGGTCTGGAAAAATCACAGTTTGTTTAACAATTCAACCATAGAAGGACATCTAGGTTGTTTCCAGTTTCAGGCTATTAAGAATAAAGTTGCTATGAACATTTATGTACAGATTTTTGTATGTGCCCAGTTCGTTTCTTATAGACTCTTATCTGTCTTCTCTTATTTCTATTAAAAAAACCATTTTAGACATGGTTATAACATATTCTATAGCTAACATTATAATATCTGAAGTTCCTAGAAGCCTAATTATGCTGTTTGTTATCGATGCCAATTCTGCTTATTGTATCTTGTTTCCTCATGTTGGTATTTTTGTTAAGAACTTATTTTGACAGACCTTAATATAAGAAACCCTAGCAGGCATGGTTTAGGAATGTCTTCATCCACAGAGAATTTTCATTTGCTTTTCCCAGGCTCCCTAGAATGATACCAATCTTAAACTACTTTAAAATGATTTCTGGGACTGGGTTTTCTTAGACCATATAAACCAGGTAAAATATAAACCTGAAATTCACTGTTCTTATAAAAATTTCCATTTGTATTCTTCCTTTTCTGGTGGGCATTTTCCTTGACCTACTCTATTCATGAAGAATAGTCCTTTATTGGGGGTGGGGATGGATGGTATTCCAACTGTCCACCTTCTGCAAGACCAAGGCCTTCTCTCTCATTCTTCATTTGAACACTGAAACCCAAGTATCTGGGTCCCTAGTATTGATAAATACCCTTAGGACAGCCCTGGTAGTCATTTGCTCTCCATTTTTGTTCCCTGGGGATTTTCTTAACTTTCATATGAGCTGAACAATGCATTTAAAAGGATATTTGTAATGGTTAACTAGTCTTTCATATTACTGGATGTGAAAGTCAAGAGCCTCTAATATACAAAAATGTGGACACTGAATATCCAAGAGGAAAAGATCATGCAAGGTTTCTCAAACATCTGATTATTCGCCCTTCAAATTATTTACCTTCCCCTTCATAACACTCCCCTGTGAAACACTAGCATTGTGAAGGACACCTGGAAAATAAAGATGGTGCCAAGCAGTGTTATTTAAGCACAATTTTAAGATGAGGTAGCCAGGGAAGGCTTTATTAGGTGAAACTTAAGGGCAGGGTAAGATGTGAATAGGTGGGAGAGTAAGTCATCTTAGCTGCTAACAGTAGCTAGAAAAAATAATACTTTTGTTCAAGGAACAAGCAGCAAAATAACCTTTCTTCCAGAGAAGGTTTCTGTAAGTGAGTAAAATTAAAGGGATTTTCAGCTAATTTGTGAGGTTAAGTAGTTATTTTCCAAGTAAACAGGAATGAGAAAGGGACGAGCCAGGTCACTCCAGGCCTAGCAGGAGATTAAGGGACAAAAGCAAGAAACTCTATTGTATATTTATGGAAGTAGAAGAATTTGTTGAGGCTGGTGGTGTGTGTAGAGGTAGAAGAAAACATAATAAAGATACCACTAGAGAAGTTAGGCAAATATCTAAACTTGGAGGGTTGTATAAATCTTGATAAGAAGTTTAGAGTTTGATTTTGGATTTTAGGCAATGGGCCTGTAATAATCTATATGGTGCATTTATGTCAATAAGTATAAAATATCTTTCCTTAGCATACTTCATATGGCACTAATAGAAAAACCTAAAATAACAATGGCAATGGCACCTCCTTGGGTTGTGCAATATACAACCTGCACAGATGTATGCTATGGCCATGAATTTGGGAGCTACAAAAAGGTTTCAAGCTGGAGAGTTTGAAATCATATTTTCACTTGGAGACCTTTACTCTAATAAACTGGAAGAGAACTATAAGGCTGAAGACCAAGAGATAAATTAGAAAGCTATTGCAGTAGTCCTGGTGAGAGATCCTGAATGCTTGAACTATATATAATAGAAATAGTAAGAGTAAGGTAACAGAATTGAAATGTCAAGAGACAGAATTGACAGGACCTGTTTCCATTTGGATATTGTGAATAAAGATACACTCAGATTTCTGGCTTGGTCAGCTGAGCAGATAGCAAAACATTCATTAATGTAAGTTATTCATCAACACACAAGGACGATTAGTTTGCAGAGTGAGGTGGGCAAGTTGGATACATTCTGTTTGAGATGCCTATGGGACACCAGGTTGAAATAACTACAGGCAAATGGTGAATACAGATTGTATATTTACATCTGAAGGTCTGAAGAGAGATCTGGGGTGATTTAATGATATATTGGTTATGATTTAGTGGCATATAAATGATATAAAAACATATGAGAAAGCACAGATATATTGTGATTAGGTTCCAATCCTGGAGAATAGCAATATTTAATGAGTTGGAAGAGGAAGTGGAGCCAGGAAAGGAGATAGCAAATGAATGTTCTGAGAAGTGGGAGAAAACCAGGAGAAAGTGATGTCTGAAACCAAAAGAAGAACAAATTTTAAGGAAAAAAAGCAGGGTAATCAACAGAACCAAATATTAAACAGAAAACAAGGAAATGAAGATTGAACAGATATATTAAACTTTGCAAGTGGGGAAAGCAATCAAGATGGCAAAGTACTCAGACGTGAAGCTCACCCTCTTTCACAAATACAACAAAAGTACATCTATACATGGAACGATTCTCACAGACTATCTACTGAATGCTGGCAGAAAACCTCAAACTGCTGAAAGGGCAAAGAAAATCTCCATGTAACCAGGTGGGAAAAAGAAAACAGGAAAAAAAAGAAAAAGAAAAATGAAAATGAAAAAGGAGTCGGGACCAGACCTGTGCCCCTGGGAGGGAGCTGTGAAAGAGGAAAGATTCCTGCACCCTGGGAAGCCCTTTCAGCAGCTCCCCGGACAGACGTAAGGGGAGCTTCAGAGCCTCTGAGGAGAACACTAGTAGCCAGTTTGCAGCAGCCCAGCCTGAGACGCCCATCTTTGGTTCTGGCAGGGACTGTGTGCTGGAATTCGGGCTTTAGAGATCAGAACCAGGGAGAAGACTGGGGTTGGCTGTGTAGAAACAGATTCGGGGGGCTGGAATCCAGAGTGGCCATGCTGGGGGTGTACACCAAGGAAGCCTGGGCCACCTTAGAGGCCAGTCGCCATTGTTTGGGGGCTGCTCTAGGGAGGGGCGGGACCTGAATTGTAGCTTTTTTCCCTGTGCATGTGCTTGCAGAGGCAGGATACTGCCTGCACAGGCTCCAGGGGTGGTCCCGAGCCTCCACTGCAGCCCACCCAGACACCAGGAGTGGTCACCGGGCCACTGCGGACACCCTCCCGGACCCCAGGAGTGTTTGCCACCCCCTGCTGACTCCCTTCTGGACCGCAGGAATGGTCATGGGCCCCTGCTGATGCCCTCCCGGACTCCAGGAGTGGTCATGGCCCCCCTACCGACTTCCTCCTGTACCCCAAGAGTAGTTGCGGGCTCCCACTACCACCCATCCGAACTCCAGGAGTGGCTGTAAGCTGCCTCCATTCCCATCGCATGCCCCAGGGGGTGTGCCTGAGCCACCCGCTGCTGCCAAAAACCCCAAGACCAGAAACCAGCAACCTCAACCAGCACCCCCTATCAAGGAAATAACAATGAGCGCACACCGAAGAAAGAAGTAACAGGCATCCATATTAAAAACAGCCTTGCACCAAACATACTAAACCCACGCAAGCTACACAGGGACAGCCCTATATATAAATAGCCCTCCAAGACCACAGTAGATAATTGTTTCTCCTAAATTCACAGAGTAAGAGAAATATAAGTAAAATGAAAAAGCAGAGGAACCACTCACAGTTAAAAGACCAAGAGTATTCCCCTGAAAGAACAAACAACGAAGCAGACCTTTTCAGTCTAATAGATACAAATTTCAAAGAGGGGATAATGAAAATACTGAAGGAATTAAGAAAGGCTATTGACAGAAATGCAGAGTATTGTAAAAAGGAACTAGAAACTATAAAGAGGAACCAAGAAAAATTAGAAAACTCATTTGCAGAGACGAAAGCTGAGCTAAAGGCAATACATAACACAATAATGCAGAACAAATAAGTGACCCGGAAGATAAAATAATGGAAATCATGCAATCAGGACAGAAGACAGAAAGTTAAATGAAAAAAAACTGAAAGCTATGTAAGAGACCTATGGAATAATATAAAGCATGCCAACCTATGCATAATAAGGATTCCAGAAGGGGAAGAAAGAGAAAAGGGGATCAAAAATGTATTTGAAGAAATTATGGCTGAAAACTTCCCAAACTTAAAGAAGGAAACAGATATCCAGGTACAGGAAGCAGAGAGGGTCCCAAACAAGATAAACCCAAACAGACCTACACCAAGACATACCAAAATGACAAAAGTTAAAGATAAAGAGAGGATTCTAAAGGCAGCAAGAGAAAAGCAAAGAGTTAATTAAAAGGGAACCCCCAAAAGGCTGATTCCTCTACAGAAGCGATGAAGGCCAAAAGCAAGTGTCAAGATATACTCAAAGTCCTGAAAGGGAAAAATCAGCAAATAATCTCTACCCAGCGAGATTATCATTTAGAATAGAAGGTGAGACAAAGAATTTCTCGGGCAAGCAAAAACTAAAAGAATACAGCAATACTAAACCTATCCTAAAGGAAATATTGAAAGCTCTTCTCTAAATAGAAAAGAAGTAAGAATCTATAGAAAAGAGAAAAATCACAATTGGAAAATAAATCACTTAAATAAGCCAGTACACAGATTAAAAAAAAAAATTATGTGAAAGTTATGATAACCACAATGAACAGCAAAAGGATGAACATGAAGATGTAAAAGAGGACATCAAAATCATAAAATGTGGGGGAGGATAGTAAGAAAATGTATATTTTTTTTCCCTAGAATGTGTTTGAGCCAATATGACTACCAGTCTAAGGCAAGTAGATATAAGAAGGGGTTAACATAGTTGATAAACAGGGTAACCACAAATCAAAAACATACCATAGATTTACAAAAAACAAAAAGAAGAGAACATAAGCATAATACAAAAGAAAATCATCAAGCTACAAAAGTAAAAACAAAAAGAAAAAGAAAGGAATAAAGAAGAAATATGAAATCAATGGGAAAACAAGGTTTAAAATGGCAATAAATACATATCTATCAAGAAGTACCTTAAAAATCAATGCACTCAATGCTGCAATCAAACGACACAGAGTGGCAGATTGGATTAAAAAAAAACAAAAGCCTATGATATGCTGCCTACAAGAGACTCACTTTAGGGCAAAGGACACAATAGATTGAAAGCGAGGGGATGGAAAAAGATATTTCATGCAAACCGAAATGACAAGAAAGTGGGGGTCACAATACTTACACTAAATAGAATTTAAAACAAAGCCATAAAGAAACATAAAGAAGGACATATATAATGATAAAAGGACCACTACAAGGAGAGGATTTTACACTCATCAACATATATGTACCTAATACAGGATCACCCAAATACATAAAACAAATACTAACAGACATAAAGGGAGAAATTGACAGGAATACAATAATAGCAGGAGACTTTAACACCCCAGTCACATCAATGGACAGATCTTCCAGACAGAGAATCAATAAGGCAACAGAGAAAATAGATGATACAATAGTACAGTTAGACTTAATTGATATTTTCAGGACATGACATCCAAAAAAAACAAGTGCACATGTAACATTCTCAAGGATTGATCGCATATTAGGGCCAAAACAAGCCTCAACAAATTTAAGAGTATAGAAATTATCTCAAGCATCTTTTCTGACTACAAAGGCATGAAACTAGAAATTAACCACAGAAAAAGAAATGAGAACAAAATGATTACATGGAGACTAAACAACATGCTACTAAAAAACAAATGGGTCAATGATGACATCAAAGATGAAATTTAAACAAAATACCTATATAGTACTACCATATGACCCAGCAATCTCACTACTGGACATATTCCCAAAGAAAACCATAATTCAAACAGACACATGAACCCCAATGATCATTGCAACACTATTTATAATAGCCAGGACATGGAAGCAACCTAAATGACCATCAACAGAGGAATGGATAAAGAAGATGTGGTACATATATACAATGGAATATTACTCAGCCATGAAAAGGAACAAAACTGGATAATTGGTAGAGATATGGATGGACCTAGAGTAGAGTAAGTCAGAAGGAGAAAAACAAATATTGTATATTAATGCACATATGTGGAATCTAGAAAAATGGTATAGATGATCTTATTTGCAAAGCAGAAATAGAGACACGGACATAGAGAACAAATGTATGGATACCAAGGGGGAAGGAGGAGGTTGGGGGAATTGGGAGATTGGGATTGACATATATACAGTATTGATACTATGTATAAAATAGATAACTAATGAGAACCTACTGTATAGCTCAGGGAACTCTACTCAATGCTCTGTGGTGACCTAAAGGGGAAGGAAATCCAAAAAATAGGGGATATATGTATAGCTGATTCACTTTGCTATACAGTAGAAACTAATACAACATTGTAAAGTAACTATACTCCAATAAAAAATAATTTAAAAATAAGTAAAAAATAAAAAAAATACCTTGAGACAAATGATGATGAAAACACAACCATACAAAACCTATCAGATATAGCAAAAGCAGTTATCAGAGGGAAGTTCATAGAGATACAGGCCTTCCTCAGAAAACAAGAAAAATCTCAAATAAACAACCTAACATACCACTTAAAAGAATTAGAAAAAGAACAAATAAAATCTAGAGTCAGCAGAAGAAAGGAAATAATAAAGATCAGAGAGGAAATAAACAAAACAGAGATTTAAAAAACAGAAAAATTAATAAAACCAGGAGCTGATTCTTTGAAAGGATAAACAAGACTGACAAACCTCTGGCCAGGCTCACCAAGAAGAAAAGAGAGAGAATACAAATAAACAAAATAAGAAATGAAAAAGGAGACATAAAAACTGATACCACAGAAATACAAAAAACCATAAGGGAATACTATGAACAATTATATGTCAACAAATTTGAAGACCTAGAAGAAAAGAACATTCTTCTAGAAACATACAGCCCACCAAAACTGAAAGAAGAAATAGATGATTTGAACAGACCAGTCACTAGAACTAAAATAGAATCTGGAATTTAAAAACTCCCTACAAACAAAAGTCCAGAACCAGATGGCTTCACAGGTGAATCTATCAAACATACAAAGAAGAACTTATACCGATCCTTCTCAAACTCTTCCGAAAAGCTAAAGAGGAAGGAACACTCTGAAGGACATTCTATGAAGCCACAATCACCCTGATACCAAAACAAGACAAAGACATCATGAAAAAAGAAAATTACAGGCCAATATCTTTGATGGATATAGATGCAAAAATTCTCAACAAAATATTAGCAAACCAAATCCAGCCACACATAAAAAGATGATAAACCACGACCAAGTGGGATTCATCCCAAGTTCACAAGGATGGTTCAACATACACAAATCAATGTAATATACCACATAAACAAAAGAAAGGACAAAAACCACATGATCATATCAATAAATACAGAAAAAGCATTTGACAAAGTTCAACATCCATTCATGATAAACATTCTTACCAAAGTGGGTACAGAGGTAACTATCTCAAAATAGTAAAAGCTATTCATGACAAACCCACAGCCAACATAAAATGAAATGGTGAAAAGTTGAAAGTCTTCTTGCTAAAATCTGGAACAAGACAAGGATGCCACTCTCACCACTTCTCTTCAACATAGTATTAGAAGTCCTAGCAACAGCAATCAGACAAGAAAAAGAAATAAAACATATCCAAATTGGAAGAGAAGAGGTAAAATGTCATTATATGCAGATGATATGATTCTATGTATACAAAACGCTAAAGACTCCACACAAAAACTACTAGAACTGATAAACGAATTCAGAGAGATATCAGAATATAAGATTAACATACAGAAATTAGTTGCATTTCTTTAGGCCAACAATGAAATATCAGAAAGGGAATGTAAAAAATACAATACCTTTTAAAATCACAACCCAAAATATAAATACTTAGGAATAAACCTCACCAAGGATGTGAAGGACTTATATGCTGAGAAGTATAAAACATTAATAAAGGAAACTGAAGGTGATTCAAAGAAATGGAAAGCAATCAACACATTTAATGTGATCCCTATCAAATTACCCATGACCTTTTTCACAGAACTAGAACAAATAATCCTAAAATTCATATGGAACCATAAAAGACCCAGAACTGCCAAAGCAATCCTGAAGAAAATGAACAAAGCTCAAAGCACAACCATCCCAGACTTTAAGCAATACTACAAAGCTACAGTAATCAAAACAGCATGATATTGGCACAAAAACAGACATATGGAACAATGGAACAGAATAGACAGCCCAGAAATAAACCCACACACCTACAGGCAATTAATCTCCAACTAAGGAGTCAAGAATATACAATAGGAAAAAGTCTCTTCAGCAAGGGGTGTTGGGAAAGTTGGATGGCTGCATGTAAATCAATGAAGTTAGAACATGCCCTTACACCATACACAAAAATAAACTCAAAATGGCTTAAATTCTTAAACATAAGACGTGACACCATAAAACTCCTAGAAGAAAGTATAGGCAAAACATTCTCTGACGTAAATGGTACAAATGTTTTCTTAGGTCAATCTCCCAAGGCAATAGAAATAAAAACAAAAATAAACAAATGAGATGTAATCAAACTAACAAGCTTTTGCACAACAAAGTAAACCATAAACAAAACAAAGAGACAACTTACAGAATGGGAGAAAATATTTGCAAACGATGCGACTGACAGGAGCTTAATTTCCAAAATATACAAACAGCTCATACAACTCAACAACAAAAAAGCAAACCCAATTGAAAAATGGGGAGAAGATCTAAAGAGACCTTTCTCCACAGAAGACATACAGATGGCGAATACGCACATGAAAAGATGCTCAACATTATTAGAGAAATGCAAATCAAAACTACAATGAGGTACCACGTCACATCAGTCAGAATGGCCATCATTAAAAAGTCTACAGGTAACAAATGCTGGAGAGGATGTGGAGAAAAGGGAACCCTCCTACACTGTTGGTGGGAATGTAATTTGGTGCAGCCACTTTGGAAAACATTATGGAGTCTCCTCAGAAAACTAAAAATAGAACTACCATATGATCCAGCAATCCCACTCCTGGCATATATCCTGAAAAACTCTATGTCAAAAAGATATATGCACGTCTATGTTCATAGCAGCACTATTCACAATAGCCAAGACATGGAAACAAACTAAATGTACATTGACAGATGAATCGATAAAGAAGATGTGGTACAGGGACTTCCCTGGTGGTCCAGTGGTTGAGAATCCACCTTCCAATGAAGGGGACACAGGTTCAATCCCTGGTCGGGGAACTAAGATCCCACATGCTGCAAAGCACTCTAGAGCCTGCGCACCACAACTAAGACCTGACGCAGCCTAATAAATAAATATTTTTTTTAAAAAAAGATGTGGTACATATACACAATGGAATACTGCTCAGCCATAGAAAAGAATGAAATAATGCCATCTGCAGTAACATGGATGCAACTAGGGATTATCATACTAAGTGAAGTATATAAGAAAGAGAAAGACAAATACCATATGATATCACTTATATGTGGAATCTAAAATATGACACAAATAAACCTATCTATGAAACAGAAACAGAATCAGGGACATAGGGAATAGACTGGTGGTTGCCAAGTGGGGAGAGGGTTGGATTGGGAGTTTGGATTAGCAGATGCAAACTGATATATATAGAAAGGATAAACAATAAGGTCCTACTGTATAGCACAGAGAACTATATTCAATATCTTGGGATAAACCATAATGAAAAAGAATATGAAAAAGAATGTATATATATATGTATAACTGAATCACTTTGCTGTACAGCAGTAATAACAACATTGTAATTCGACTAAACTTCAATTAAAAATAAATTTAAAAAATAAAATTTGCAATTGGGACATGAATTTTGTCAGAGCAAATTTCAGTGGCCTAGTGGGGACTGATGCTAATTCTACTTTACTCCTGGAGAAATGTGGCACCATGATGAACTAAAGAGATATGCCTTGAAAGGAAGAGACATGCATCCCTCTAAGAAGAAATAAAGTGAGCATAGATATAAAAAATGTTTAGAGGTAGGAAGTGTGAAGATGAGGGAGTTCACAGATAGCCTTAAACATCTGAGAGAGACAGGAAGAAGGCAACTCATTTGCTGAGATAGAGAAGAGGGTATGAGGGATGGGGGTTTAAGAGGAACAGAAAATATCTGGAGATAACCACTTTGAGGAATGGGGGAGAGAGTTAATCAAGGACACTTAAATAGGGAATATTAAGCAAGGGTTTAGCTGAAATGTAAAGCTCTAGATTTGTAAAGAGCTAATCAACATAGAATTTTTTCAGCTCTCAGTTGTCTTGGTAAAGGAAAGAAGAAGCCATGGCCATATTGATGCAAGATTGGTGGTTTGAAAAGCAGGTAGATGGATCTGAATTTCAAGGGATGATGATCTAGAAAACCTAGGAGTCTCTCTATACCTACATTCAAAATGAGCTTATCATCTCTCTGCTGGACACAGTTCTTCTAGATCTTTCATTCCCTATCTTAGTGAATGGTTCTACAGCCTCTCAGATACAAGGTCATTCTTGACCCCAATCTCTCTTTTGTCCCTTCACATTAAACCCTATCTATTCCATTTCCTTCATAGCACACCTATACTTTGACTCCTCTGTACCTCTATACCTTTGCACAGGTTGCTCCTTCTACAAGGAACCATTGGCCCTTTTTTTCATATCACTCCAAGTCATCTTTAACATCCCTCCTTCCTGGAAGCCTTCTTTCACATTCTCTTTCCCTCCAGTCTGGATTAGGGGCCCTTCAGAGCAGAGCATGCTGGGTATGCCCTTCCAAAGCGCTTAAAACTTTATTGTAATGGTCTATTCTCTTCCATATACCCACAAGACTAAGTCCCTTGAAAACAAGGTTATATCTTTATTTTGAGCACCTAGTACCTAGCACAGGACGTTGAATTAATGAATAATTATAAAAGAAAGCACTAAACAGAAAAATAAGAGGATAACTTCTGAGAATGAGTCTGCTATTGATTAAAATGACTGGAAGAGATCCCCAAAGTACCTCAGTGATGTAGGAGAAATGATATTCATTGATAATTATCATGGATTAAATCATCATGTCTACTAATCTTAAATCCATTAAAACATCTTCATGGAAATATCGTCCAAGTTGTCATTTCAGAATGCTAGGACTACATCTCCTGCCCAGCAGTAGCTACAAGCTGCCCAATTGAAAGAGAAACCTCACCTTCAGCTACAATAGCCTCAGTGATTGCATGAGTAAAAATACAGTGAGATAAAAAATGCTTCTTGGTCTCTGGAGCCCTGGGGGAAGGTATTCCCCACTTGTTTTGTGAGATATAAAAATAACACGCTAGTTTCATAGCAATGATTTAGTAACTTTTATAACTTAAAAATAATTTTAGGACATTTGCTATTTGAGTTTAAAGAAATAAATATCTCAGAATCTTACTTCAACAGATGACTCATCAGTTTTTTAAGAAAAACATTCAAAAAGAAAAGAAATCTAGATATGACCCCTGAGTGTTCATGTAATAACAGCATTTTTGCTCAAATAAGTAATGCATGCCCTAAGTCCTCCCAAGCTCAGCATGTGATTCCAATTCTACACACATTCCTCTAAGAATGATATTTAAGCTGATTTATTTCATGTGAATTTCAAAGCAAGTTGTTCCTTAAGTAATTGATAAATTCTTCTCCACATTAATACAGTCTTGTGATACCTTAACCAATGGTAGAATATCTAGACATTCAATACTTCTTTATTATTAGCAAAATATTGCCATTGTTCTAAAATAATTAATCAACCAAGCAAATCACTTGAGCAAAATCCTTACCCTTTCTAACAGTTCCTTATCTATAAAATGAGGATAATAATTCTTGCTAGCCAGGATTTTTGTAAAGATTACAGCTAATATATATGTGTACGCAAAGCAACAATCACTGTGCTTAGCACACAATCTGCTAATCATTAGAAGTTTTTTATTTTCTAAAAGATTTTTAAAATCTAATTTAATGTTCTTCATAAAGATATATGCAATTTAATTGTCTTCATTTGTGAAAATACAGATAACATACAGAAATATGGATTATTCACACACACGTGTATTTGGTATGTCCCTGAAGTATATATTTTTCTGTGCACTTATTTTGGGTTATCCACTTTGCTTCTCCATGTACAGACTTGTCCTGGATTCAGCTAAGTTAAGCATTCATATGATTAATTTCACAAATAAATAAAAAAAGGAAATATCTGTTCCTTTGAAGCTAGAAATGTGCTGTAAAGAAGTTATTCCCACAGGATTATATTTAGCTGGAATCAGATCTAGCACAAATAAATGGAGATATTTTGTTACATATATTCTACTTCTCAGACACTTTTTAATTCTTTCCTCCTATAAACCACTCTTAGGATTATTTTACTCTCAAAATAGATATAGTATTTATATTATTCTAAGGATCACAAAAATGTAACTATGAGCTGATATTTTTTATTTTAAATATTAATTATCAAAACATTCCAGTCTAATTTCCTTTGCTTACTTTCCACACATGTAAGTGGAAAACAGTAATTTTTGAATTAAAATTTCATTATCAAAATAGATGCTGTGGGGGCTTCCCTGGTGGCACAGTGGTTGAGAGTCCGCCTGCCGATGCAGGGGACATGGGTTCGTGCCCCGGTCCGGGAAGATCTCACATGCCGCAGAGCGGCTGGGCCCGTGAGCCATGGCCACTGAGCCTGCGCGTCCAGAGCCTATGCTCCCCAACAGGAGAGGCCACAACAGTGAGAGGCCCGTGTACTGCAAGAAAAAAAAAAAATAGATGCTGTGCAGAAAAGAGTATAGCAGGCCTAACACTGCTATCCTTAGACAAGTTGGCTTGTAAGGTAAGCCCTTGGCTGACACCTGGGAACTTAGATTTCAAAAAAGTTCTAACTATTCCCTTACTGATAAGAGTGGGTTGCTATACCTAAATTACTTGTACAACCAATATGGCTTATGCCAAATACCTGCTTTCCTTCTGGGAATATGGAATTGTGGCATGCACTATGCAGCAGGTGCCTATGTGACCAGCTCCAATTAGACCTAATAAGCTTCTCTGGTCAAAAACATTTCACATATGTTGTAACAATTCATTGCTGGAGGAATGAAGTCCTGTTATGACTCCACTGGGAGAGGACTCTTAGAAGCTTGCTCCTGGTTTCCTCCAGATTTTGCCCCATATGCCTTTTTCTTTTGCTGATTTTGTTTTGCATACTTTCACCATAAAGCTGTGAGTATAACTGTATACTAAGTCCTATTAGTTCTCCTAGAAAGTCAAAAAATCTTAGGGTGACTTGGGGTCTCCCAACATAGATGGCATAAAATGTCTTTAATCAAAATGTGTTCTAGTTTCTCCCATTTTTATATTGCCTTTTGTTATTTTCCTTAGGTACACCATTTAGGAATACAGAGAAATTGACTGAAGAGAGATAAATAATTATAAAAACTTTGCCATCCAGCTTCCTAATTATAAACCCCCCCAAAATTTGGTTTTCTCCAAGATTACAGTCCATTTTTTTTATACAGTCCATTTTAAAAATATAAATTTTAGATTATTTGCAACAGATTATAACCACTTAGCACATTTGAAAATCATTACCAGGTTACTGATAATTTTAGTAATTTTCACTTTCTCTAAAGGTAAATTGATTTACCTTTAGAGAATAGATAATCCCAATCATTTCAATTTCAAAATGGAACATATTAATCAGTCCAAAGACGTCTTTTTTTTAGTCTTGAAAAGCATAAACATGTTAACCATACATTCATCCCATAGTATGTCTTAAAGTCAAAATTTACTTAAGTGAGAATTCTGAACTCTTTAAATTTTTCTCAAATATTTCCCAACATTATTTCCAGTGGTACAGAACTTACATTTTTTTGCAGTGTGGGCATTTTGCCAGAGTGTTGAACCTCAGTTCCATCCACTGTAAAACAAATAAGAAGAGAGGTTGAAAACAAAAACTGAAAACTGTCCAATCTGATAAGATGTTTCTTTTAGTTCAAATGTCCTCAGGGATCACAGCAGAAGCCATCAACCTTTTCATAGTTATATGAGCTTTTCCCCTCCAACACATCTCCCCCTCCCTTAAAATAAAGGTTGGAATTCCCCTCTGAAACAGTTCCCATGATTTTTTCAAGGTTCTGATGCAATCTAGGTTTGCTTTACAATGAAAGCTGGATGTAATGTTGAAATTCGGGTCATTTCATTCACCTTTATGTTTCAGTCCACTGCCAGAAAATAAAAACGTATTTCATGTACCTTCAATGTTGTTTTTCCTCTAAATATTGATGATTAGCTTTTTAAATACATGAGTATTCAGACTAAAATGCAACTATTCTATTTATGTAGAAAATGCACAAAGTAAATAAACTAAACAAATTAGATACAGGTAGAACTAATGTCAGGAAGCTGCTTTCTGTTCTATAGTAGCTTATTCTATGTAACAAAATACATTTCTTCTACAGACAACTTTCTTTCAATTTTCTTCCCTGTAATGTAGGTAATAAAATGGGTTACCTTCCTCACAGTATTGTTATTCAGATGCTTGAAACAGTTTACTGGTAGTAAAGTCTTTGAAAGGAGGTACAATATACATTTAAAGTAAAACTTAAAAATTAAAAAAAAATAAAGTAACTCTTTACTACAAAAAATATATTTCAAAATACTTTCCTCACCTTCCATCATTTGCTTTTCTATATATCTTCTTATAAAGTGTATATTTCTTTTGTATAATTCCGTTTAGTACATTAGCAGTTTTATCATCAACATAACTTTTCTTTCACTAAAATTAATTTTTGCTTAGGATTCCAGGTCACTCAGTTTTCTTCATAACTCTCAAGTTCTAGGTATAGTAGGGTTTCAATAAGTTATGCATATTCAAATGTTTTCCACATAATAGAGGAAAACTTTCAGAAAGTGTCTGTTACTTGACTATTTTTTCTTTTTAATTTTTTAATGATTAGCTTTTAAAAAAGAACAAAAATAAATCTGAGTTTGTTTGGACTTCTTTTTCTTCATTTTTATTTCAAACCTCCTGAAAGTTACTTAACCTTGAAATAATCTCTCTCAGTCACAGTAGGAATATAGAGTCCCAAGGTAAATAAACTAGAAATGAAACTTTACATGAATGTTCACTCTTTTCACAATGATTATTTTTCAATATCTAGAATGTCAAATGAAGGCTACATTGTTTTTCAGGAAGCCTTAACTCTTTCTTTTATCATTTATTTTATAACAAGTTAATTTATTCTTAATAGTAAAAATGCTTAAATTAATGTGCTAAACAGATTTACATAGATTTCTACAGAAATTGGCACAGAACAGTAAGAAGTGAAGAATACAGAAATCTTACTAAGTACTTTTTCATGTTTTTGAAATTAGTTTTAGGATAGTTGTTGAACTTGTAATGTCATTTCAAATTTTATTTCTAAATAACAAACTTAAGTTTTTCATTGTTAAGAGAAGCAAAGTGGCTGAGGAAGCAATTATGAAACCCTTAAGAGAAGAGTAACTCAAAATCCAAGCTTGAAGGCTAACACACTGGCACAGAAAATCTAGAATTTTAGATGACCAACCTATGGGAGATTATTTAGTTCAATTTTATCATTTTAGCACAGATTATATATGATAAATTCAATTATTACTAACAAACAACTAAGACTCTGTTGTATGATTAGTAAGTTATACAGCCAGTAACCTAACACATCTGGTTTTGTTGTTATCTGTAAGTACTCATTTAAATGCAGCAAACTAAAAATAGAAAAATATTTATTATTAGAAATGTTTGTCATAATCTATTTGAATGAATGCAAATACCTGTGCTTTTGAAAGGATTTACTACTATTCTCTTGTCTAAAATGCAGCCTCTGCACTCTTAAAATTTTACTGCCAAACCTTGAAGTGACAATAGAAAAAAAATCTAATTTTCCTGTTTTTTAATTGGATAAATTTGATATGTAACACTGTACAAATTTAATGTATATAGTCTACTACTTTGATATATATATATCTTGTAACGTGGTTGCCGCTATAGTGATATTTATCAATTACATAATTATAGTACAATATTATTGTCTCTATTCATTATTCTGTGTATTAGATCCCTGTGACTTATTTATTGTTACAAGTTTGTACTATCAATCTTATCCTCCACCTCCCATTCTCTGGTAGCCACCATTTTCCTGTTTTTCACAGGTTTGATTTTTTTTCTATTCTAAATATAAGGGGTATCATACAGTACTCGTCTTTCTCTGACTGACTCATCTCGCTTAGCAAAATGTGCTCAAGGTCCCTCTATGTTGTCACAAATGGCAGGAGATCCTCCTTTCCCATGGCTGAATAATATTCCATTGTGTATATATGTACCACATCTTTTTTATCCATTTATCCATTGTGGACATTTGCGCTGTTTCCATATTTTGGTTATTGTGAAAAATAGATAGATATTTTCTATCAGAACGATTAAAAGCAACTTCTCTAAAACCCAATTATTTTTAGTAGAGGTCTTCCAATATTTGGCTTATTTCTAACCATTCTGTATAACAGATAAACTTAGTTTCCCCAAGATATATTTTTAAATCGATTTTAGAAGGCACGTAAGAAAGGTATACTGCTAAAACTAGTACCCTACTAGGTTTTATTTTTTAATGGATACAATAGGCAACTGGTGTGATTATTTTAAAGTATGTTCAAGTTAAAACTGCTGCCACTCTCTGCTAAGCCACCAAACCATAGAACCCTATGAACTAGTGAAGAAAATCTGAACCTGTCTGAAGGTACTACACTGGCCCACTTCAGGGCAAAGTTTGAGCCACCATCTATGATTCAGGCACATATTGTAGATTTTATTGGAAAATGTCAACTCTACACAGAATGTGGACCTGCCTTTCAACAGCAACAGTGAATACCTGCCCCACATAGATGCAATATTAAACTCTCTGCTGTTCAGTTGTCTTAAGAAACTTCTTTACATTCATGGAGGACTAGCTTGCATTATTACGGTACGCGGGCCTCTCACTGTTGTGGCCTCTCCCATTGTGGAGCACAGGCTCCGGACGCGCAGGCTCAGCGGCCATGGCTCACGGGCCTAGCCGCTCTGCGGCATGTGGGATCTTCCCGGACCGGGGCACGAACCCATGTCCCCTGCATCGGCAGGCGGACTCTCAACCACTGCACCACCAGGGAAGCCCCTGGAAAATTATTTTCTAAGCAATGTCTCCTAAAACATTGGTCTGGCTAGGCAATCCCCTCAAAATTGCTTGCACATACTAGATAAAACAACTTCTTGGACTTTAACATTATTTATTTAACATAAGAAATTAAGTTTAATTAATTTAATTATAATAATTAAGTTAATTATTATTTAACATTGTTTAATTATTATTATTTTAACATATTACATAATAAAAGTGCTAAAGAATATAACTATAAAAATTCTGCTTGATTTTTTTTTTTTTTTTTTTGGCGATACGCGGGCCTCTCACTGTTGTGGCCTCTCCCGCTGCGGAGCACAGGCTCCGGACTCGCAGGCTCAGCGGCCATGGCTCACGGGCCCAGCCGCTCCACGGCATGTGGGATCCTCCCGGACCGGGGCACGAACCCATGTCCCCTGTATCCGCAGGCGGACTCTCAACCACTGTGCCACCAGGGAAGCCCTCTGCTTAATTTTTTTATCCTAGCAATTCCCAATGATCCTGGAACTCTTTACTGGCATAACACTTATTATTATCCTATAAAATGAGTGTTCTAATGAATACACTTTGGAAAACACAAATCTAGCTTTTCTCAACATTATCCATGGTTCCAGCCAGGCTGTTAAATGAATACTGTGAAGTGAATTCCTAGTAAATTTAATTTTAGCATTAGAACAGTGATAATTATATTACATTGTATTATGTTATTATAAATGAAGAATATTGTTGAGGACACAGTCCATTATAGTGTTGTTTTATCTTAATCCATGGGAATAATTCTCTCTTAGGTCTCAGTATTCCAGTAAAAGCTCCTATGGGAACTTTTATGAAAACTTCACAAATATCTTATAATACAGCAGTCCCCAACCTTTCTGGCACCAGGGACCGGTTTCGTGGAAGACAATTTTTCCATGGACCGGGGGGAGGGGGGGAAGGGATGGTTTCGGTATGATTCAAGCACATTATATTTATTGTGCATTTTGTTTCTATTATCATTACATTGTAATATATAATGAAATAATTATACAACTCACCATAATGCAGAATCAGTGGAAGCCCTGAGCTTGTTTTCCTGCAAATAGATGGTCCCATCAGGGGGTGATGGGAGACAGTGACACCGGAAGTGTGTTGCTTCTGTCCAGTCTACTCTGTAATCTCGTTTTGGTTGCTGTCACTGCAGAAAACCCTGCTTCACAAAGACAGGATGTTGGAAATGGAAGCAGGCTTTTCAGTGCTTTTGTGGCAATCTCAGGATATTCTGCCTTGACTTTAATCCAGAACGTATGGAGATTTGAAATTGTCTCAAACATACTTTTAAGGCCACCGTCATCTTCAGTCTGAAGCAGTTGATCCTCTTCTAGCACGGACAAAATTGATTCACCTGGCTTATTCACAAATGGGTCACAGATCCATTCCTTCCCAATTCAGGGGTCTTTTCTGGTTGGCAAGTAATGCTCAAACTCTTTTGATCATTTTGAGATAGGTGATCATGCACCAGCTGGGAAAAAGAAGGCCCTGGCTCAGTCTCTTTCAAAATTTCTGCTAATGTTTGAAACATGTCAAAAACCCCAATGTTCACTCGTCGCCCCCATAATTCCAGTTTGGCTTTGAATGTAGCCACTTTATCTGCCAAATTGAACACAGTTGTCATTCTCCCCTGAAGTGACAGATTGAGTTCGTTGACCAGGTTGAATATGTCACACAAGTAAGCAAGTTTTGCAACCCATTCTGTGTCACTGAAATGTGCAGCCAGTGGTGGCTTTTTCTAAAAGAAATCTCTGGAGCGGCTCTTGTAACTCAGAAACTCTGGTCAGTGATCTACGTTTAGAAAGCCATCTCACTTCTCTGTATAAGAGAAGACCTGTGTGCTCTGTATCCATCTCCTCACAGAGCCACGCAAACAGATGTGAGTTAAGAGCATGTACTTTAATGTGGTTGATAATTTTAATCACATCCTGCAAAACGTTGTTAAATTCAGGTGATATTTTTCAGCTAGCCAGCATTTCTCTATGGATGACACAGTGTGTAGACTCACATTCAGAAGCGACCTCCTTGACCAGAGTAGTGAAACCAGAAAGCCGTCCAGTCACTGCAGCTGCTCCGTCTGCATATCCAGACACAAAATGACCAATTCAGTTTTCCTGATATATAATCATTCAAAAACTTGAATAGTTCTACGGCTGTGGTGTTGACTGGCAACAAAATTGCACATAACATACACTCATGCACATCCTCCTGAAAAATATATCACACAAAAGCGATCATTGTTGCCTTGCTGTCAACATCGGTAGACTCGTCAACCTGGATTGCATACCACGGTGACTCATTAATTCTCTCTGACAATTGTGCCTCAATATCCTCTGCTAATTCATCTAGTTATGGTATTAGCTGAAAGAGGAACACGCATCACCCTCTGAATTGCAGCCTCTCCTAAAAGTTCACGACAAACGTCCTTATCAGTAGGCAGGATCAACTCTTCACCAATAGTAAAGGGCTTCTTAGCTTTAGCAATGCGGTTAGCCACTAAGAATGATGCTCTCAATGCAGACACATTTGATGAAGTGGTGGCCTTCAATAATTGCTTCTGTTCTTCATGTTCACATTTTTTTCTTTTGAAAAACTCCAAAGACTTGTCTTTTAATGCAGGGTGCTTGGTCTCCCTGTGGTGAAGCAGCTTTGAAGGTTTCATGGCTTCGCTTGTCGCCACATATTATACAAAGCAGACTTGCAGAATGTGAATCACCTGTGGCAATGAACCTATAATTTAAGTAGGACTCTTGGTATTTTCTTTTAAATGCAGCTTTCTTTTCGTTGGCAGTATTGGAGTCTTCTGCTGTCTAATCATTGGGTCTCTCCCCCTTTTCAAAGAAGCTCTCCAGCAACGTTTGTTTTTTACTCATTTTGGCTAGGGTTAGCTTGTGGGCTTACCAAAACTGTGACTGAGACAAGTGTGCAGCGTGAGAAAGAGGCGCAGATGGAAGTGGTAGACAAAATAATGGGCGGGCCATGCACGGACTAAAATAAGTGTAAGATTCTGACTTAAAGCCTGCCATTAGATGCAGCTGTACAACTAAAGTACACCAACTCACTTGCCACTATAATGCCTGCCACCAGATGCAGCTTAATTGTCACTTGCCACTCACTGATAGGGTTTTGATATGAGTCTGCAAGCAATTGATTTATTATGGTCTTTGTGCCATCAAACTTCTCTGCTAATGATAATCTGTATTTGCAGCCACTCCCCCGCGCTAGCATTGCTGCCTTAGCTCCACCTCAGATCATTAGGCATTAGATTCTCATAAGGAACTCGCAACCCAGATCCCTCGTGTGCGCAGTTCATAGTAGGGTTTGCACTCCTGTGAGAATCTAATGCTGCTGCTGATCTGACAGGACGCAGAGCTCAGGCAGTAATGCAAGCAATGGAGAGCAGCTGTAAATACAGATGAAGCTTCTCTCGCTGGCCTGCTGCTCACCTCCTGCTGTACGGCCCAGTTCCTAACAGGCCACAGACGACTATCAGTCCATGACCCGGGAGTCGGGGACCCCTGTTGTAATAGATTATGTTTTCCTCTTTTCATTAACCATAGAAGGCTCATAGCTAACATTCAGTAAAATTTTCACAACTGCACAGGAATAAATATTATGCATACTTATACACTTATGCATGACTTCATCATATTTCTGTCCTATTTTTCATTCTCCCTGACCATTTCATATTTTATTTTTCAATGCTATTGGACTTTGTAATTTTTCTCAATTGCTTTTGGGCCTTGTAAGCCAAGGCTGAAACAAAGTATGGAATAAATAGATGAATTATCCTATTAGTTAAAAACTTGAAGGGCAAAGAATACTACAAAGGATATAAGATTACTTGGATCAGCATAATAACAAGGATAAGGTGAAGTTCTCAGGTCAAAATTAAGAGTTTCCAGGTCTGTTTATTTTTTATTTTTTTTGTTGTACGCAGGCCTCTCACTGTTGTGGCCTCTCCCGTTGTGGAGCACAGGTTCCGGATGCGCAGGCTCAGCGGCCATGGCTCATGGGCCCAGCCGCTCCGCGGAATGTGGGATCTTCCCGGACCGGGGCACGAACCCATGTCCCCTGCATCGACAGGCGGACGCTCAACCACCGCGCCACCAGGGAAGCCCCAGGTCTGTTTATTTTTTGTAACACTCAGTATCTCTCATTAGTCTGAAACTCTCCAAGGTAATAGCCACCCTAAAGGTATGTACTCTGTTCTAGTCACCAAAAACTTTGTTTTCTGGGAATTTTGAAATAATCTTTAAATACCACATGTTAATCCAAAACACCCTTTCCTGCCAAAGACTTTAAGTTTTAAAATCATAATTACTGTGCTAATATGATTCAGGTGCCTGCACTGAATATTAAGTAAGAAGGAGCTTACTTTTAGAAGTTCATTTCTGACTTGCAAATTACTTTAGTAATTTTCTTCTGTGGAGAAAATATCTAAATGCATATATTTTAATAAAAGCCATGTCACACACATCTATCTAACCTCTCAACTTGGATCATTCTCTAGAATTCACTTCCAGATGATTTCAAAAACTTAAATATAAACCTTTGTAAGAGTTGTCTTTAATTTTACTTTTTTCCTCATTCCCTCATCTATACTAATATCAGTATAGCCAATTCTTTCTCAAATTCTTTATGGTATTCATGACCATCATCATCACTTTTCTGAATAATAAAACCTAAATATCTGGTCTTGTGTTTCTTCAGGCTTGCCCATATGCAATCTATTATAGTCATAGCATCAATACACACAAAATTAATTATAAAGCCCTGCTTTAGCTTTCCATTACTCTTAGGATAATTTCACTTCCTCTAGTCTAGATGCTTCCACATGTACACTAAGAACACTCCATATTTCTCTGCTTTAGCCTAACTAGATTTCATATAATTCTTGTTTTAATTGTCTTTCTCCTATTAGACTGGAAAAATCCCATAAGGGCAGGGACTTCCTGTTTCCCCAGCATGTAGCCCAGTGTCTGGTACACACTTAATATATATGTTTGAAAAAATGAAATCGGCTCACTTACAATGTATCTTATAAGGACTATCCATGCCAAGGATTTGGAATATAAAACATAACTGGGCAAAAATGCAAATGCAAGGTAATTGTGGAAGGGAACTCACTGAAGTAAGCTGAAAAAATCTATTTTGAAGAGTGTTAAATGATATTTCAAACGAAATATGCTTGCATATAATAAAGAAAAAGATAGTAAATATATTTTATTTATATTTAAATTAGTCAATTAATTCATATATATCAATACTTACAGAAGGAGTAATCCTATAGTAAATCAATGGTGATTTCTTTTTCTTTTTTTAACATCTAAATATTTTCCTTTTATTTATTTATTTATTTTTAAACATCTTTATTTGAGTAAAATTTCTTTACAATGGTATGTTAGTTTCTGCCTTATAACAAAGTGGATTAACTATACATATACATATATCCCCATACCTCCTCCATCTTGTGTCTCCCTCCCACCCTCCCTATCCCACCCCTCTAGTTGGTCACAAAGCACTGAGCTAATCTCCCTGTCCTATGTGGCTGCTTCCCACTAGCTATCTATTTTACATTTGGTAGTGTATATATGTCCATGCCACTCTCTTTGTCCCAGCTTACCCTTCCCACTCCCTGTGTCCTCAAGTCCGCTCTCTATGTCTGCGTCTTTCTTCCTGTCCTGTCTCTAGGTTCTTCACAATCAATTTTTTTTTAGAGTCTATATATATATGTGTTAGCATATGGTATTAGTTTTTCTCTTTCTGACTTACTTCACTCTATGACAGACTCTAGGTCCATCCACCTCACTACAAATAACTCAATTTCGTTTCTTTTTATGGTTGAGTAATATTCCTCTGTATATATGTGCTACATCTTCTTTATCCATTCATCTGTCGATGGACACTTAGGTTGCTTCCATGTCCTGGCTATTGTAAATAGTGCTGCAATGAACATTGTGGTACATGACTCTTTTTGAATTATGGTTTTCTCAGGGTATATGCCCAGTAGTGGAATTTCTGGGTCATATGGTAGTTCTATTTTTTGTTTTTTAAGGAACCTCTATACTGTTCTCCATAGTGGCTGTATCAATTTACATTCCCACCAATAGTGCAAGAGGGTTCCCTTTTCTCCACACCCTCTCCAGCATTTATTGTTTGTAGGTTTTTTTGTTTGTTTGTTTGTTTTTTTGCGGGACGCGGGCCTCTCACTGTTGTGGCCTCTCCCATTGCGGAGCACAGGCTCCGGACGCCCAGGCTCAGTGGCCATGGATCACGGGCCTAGCCGCTCCGCGGCACGTGGGATCTTCCCGGACCAGGGCATGAACCCATGTCCCCTGCATCGGCAGGCAGACTCTCAACCACTGCACCACCAGGGAAGCCCCTGTTTGTAGGTTTTTTGATGATGGCCATTCTGACTGGTGTTAGGTGATACCTCACTGTAGTTTTGATTTGCATTTCTCTAATGATTACTGACATTGAGCATCCTGTCATGTGTTTGTTGGCCATCTGTATGTCTTCTTTGGAGAAATGTCTGTTTAGGTCTTCTGCCCATTTTTGGATTGGGTTGTTTGTTTTTTTGATATTGAGCTGCATGAGCTGCTTGTAAATTTTGGAGATTAATCCTTTGTCAATTGCTTCATTTGTAAATATTTTTCCCATTCTGAGGGTTGTCTTTTCATCTTGTTTATGTTTTCCTTTGCTGTGCAAAAGCATTTAAGTTTTATTAGGTCCCATTTGTTTATTTTTGTTTTTATTTCCATTTCTCTAAGAGGTAGGTCAAAAAGGAACTTGCAGGCTTCCCTGGTGGCGCAGTGGTTGAGAGTCTGCCTGCTGACGCAGGGGACACAGGTGCATGCCCCGGTCTGGGAAGATCCCACATGCCGGGGAGCGGCTGGGCCCGTGAGCCATGGCCGCTGAGCCTGCGTGTCCGGAGCCTGTGTTCCGCAACGGGAGAGGCCACAACAGTGAGAGGCCCACGTACCCCCAAAAAAATAGACCCTGCTGTGATTTATGTGATAGAGTGTTCTGCCTGTGTTTTCCTGTAAGTGTTTTATAGTGTCTGGCCTTACATTTAGGTCTTAAATTCATTATGAGTTTATTTTTGTGAATGTTGTTTAGGAGTGTTCTAATTTCATTCTCTTACATGTACCTGTCCAGTTTTTCCAGCCCCGCTTATTGAAGAGGCCATCTTTTCTCCATCATATATTCTTGTCTCCTTATCAAAGATAAGGTAACCATATGTGTGTGGGTTTATCTCTGGGCTTTCTATCCTGTTCCATTGATCTATATTTCTGTTTTTGTGCCAGTACCATACTGTCTTGATTACTGTAGCTTCAGTATAGTCTGAAGTCCAGGACCCTGATTCCTCCAGCTCCATTTTTTTCTCAAGTTTGCTTTGGCTGTTCGGGGTCTTTTGTGTTTCCATACAAATTGTGAAATTTTTTGTTCTAGTTCTGTGAAAAATGACAGTGGTAATTTGATAGGGATTGCATTGAATCTGTATATTGCTTTGGGTGGTAGAGTCATTTTCACAATGTTGATTCTTCCAATCCAAGAATATGGTATATCTCTCCATCTGTTTGTATCATCTTCAATTTCTTTCATCAGTGTATTATAGTTTTCTGCATACAGGTCTTTTGTCTCCTTAGGTAGGTTTATTCCTAGGTATTTTATTCTCCTTTCATCACTTTAAATATGTCCTGCCAGAACCTTGTGGCTTGCAGAGTTTCTGCTGAAAGATCAGCTGTTAACCTTATGGGATTCCCTTGCATGTCATTTGTTGTTTTTCTCTTGCTGCTTTTAATATTTTTTTCTCTGTATTTAATTTTTGATAGCTTGATTAATATTTGTCTTGGCATGTTTCTCCTTGGATTTATCCTGTATGGCACTCTCTGCACTCCCTGGACTTGATTGACTATTTCATTTCCCATACTAGGGAAGTTTTCAACTATAGTCTCTTCCAATATTTTCTCAGTCCCGTTCTTTTTCTCTTTTTGTTCTGGGACCCCTATAATTCAAATGTTGGTGCATTTAATGTTGTCCCAGAGGTCTCTGAGACTGTCCTCAATTCTTTTCATTCTTTTTTTCTTTATTCTGCTCTGCAGTAGTTATTTCCACTATTTTATCTTCCAGGTCACTTATCCATTCTTCTGCCTCAGTTTCTTGTATTTTCTCCATTCTATTTCGAACATTTTTGATCATCTTTCCTATCCTTACTCTTAATTCTTTTTCAGGTAGACTATCTATTTCCTCTTCATTTGTTTGGTCTGGTGGGTTTTTACCTTGCTCCTTCATCTGCTGTATGCTTCTCTGACTTCTCATTTTGCTTAACTTACTGTGTTTGGGGTCTCCTTTTTGCAGGCTGCAGGTTCGTAGTTCCCGTTGCTTTTGGTGTCGGCCTCCAGTGCTTTTGGTGTCGGCCTCCAGTTCAGTGGGTTGTGTAGGCTTCCTGGTGGAGGGGACTGGTGCCTGTGTTCTGGTGGATGAGGCTGGATCTTGTCTTTCTGGTGGCAGGACCGCATCCAGTGGTGTGTTTTGGGGTGTCTGTGACCTTATTATGATTTTAGGCAGCCTCTCTGCTAATGGGTGGGGTTGTGTTCCTGTCTTGCTAGTTGTTTGGCATAGGATGTCCAGCACTGTAGCTTGCTGGTTGTTGAGTGCAGCTGGGTCTTAGTGTTGAGATGGAGATCTCTGGGAGAGCTCTCGCCGTTTGATATTACATGGAACTGGAAGGTCTCTGTTGGACTAATGTCCTGAACTTGGCTCTCCCACCTCAGAGACACAAGCCTGACACCCAGTCGGTGCACCAAGACCCTGTCAGCCACAAGGCTAGCTTCCACTGTCACAAACTTTGGACAAATGTCTTTACTACTGCTCTCAGCAATCTTGTGAATATGCTATTATTCTCCCCATTTTCAGATGAGGAAATCAGAATTTAGCAAAGTTACATAACTTGCCCAGCATCACATAGTCAGGCTTTAGTATGGCTGGGACCCAAATCCAAACCTAATTCTCAATAGTGATTTTTTAAAAAGAAATTTTTAAACAAAAAATCTTTTCACTATCCCCACCAAATATATCCCCTAATTGATGTACTTGGTCACTGACTTAATCAATAAATGCAAGGAAGAAGATTTATCTTATCCTAGTAGATCAGAAAAATCATAGAAATTCTGGTTAAATGTAGTAAGTTGGACAAATGCATGCATTTCTATTTCCTTTCCCAAACCTGACTAAAATGACAGTAAATTGTATTTACAAATGTATAATACCATAAGGACAAGTAGTATCCGAAGAGAAATGACCTTGAATTTTCAGACAGTGGAAAGCTGATGGAGACTTGGTAACAAACTGAAAGGGATGCTGAAACCTGATTGCCTAAAGAGAGATATCCAATGAAAAGCAGGCTGATTCAACTGAAGAACTACAAAATAGTTCAGACCTTGGGACTCCAAGGTGCTTTCAAAGATAGGAGTTAGGGGTAGTGATAAAAACAGGAGTATCAGTTCTAGACTCTTTCCTCCATATCACAAAACCAAAAATCCCTCCCTCCCCAACACATTCAAGAGAAGAGTGATTTATTCTCTCAAAGAAACTGAACTAGAAGGACTGTGAACTTAGGAACACCAGGCACAGCAGAAGGCAAGAATAAGACACCATTCTAAAAACAAAGGAGTTAAATAAGTCTACAGTCTGAACAGTAGATGAGACCTTCATCCCTATTATCCTTTCTTAGCTCCTAGAATGCTGTCTCCCAGATATACCTCTTACAAGAAGTCAGAGGATTATTCCCCAGAGAAACTTGCCCTAAAAGAAAAAAAAGACATTGATACTAATAGTTGGCAGTTCTTCAAGAAAAGAGAAAAAGGAGAAGAGGAAGAAGAAAGATGAGGAGGAGGAGGAGAGAGAAGAAGAAAGGAAAAAGGGAGGGAGGGAGAGAAGAAAGGAAGGAAGGAAGGAGAAAAAGTTTAGCCCCTGCTGCATACTTAGAGATTCCAATCAGTAACTTGCTCTCATATATAAATGAGTTCCTCATTAAAACCTCTATCAGAAAATAAAAACAAATAGAAACAATGGAGAGAAAATAGAGACAAGGCATAAAGAAGAATAATACCTCAGAAAACATAACTAATAGCTTCAGAAAGATGCCATAAAGAAGAGAATGTGATTTAGAAAAAAGAAAAATTAATCAGAGAACACAGGAGAACTCTTAGAAATTAAAAATTAATTTAGATCATCTGAAATTTAAAATTTTAATTAAGTTTAGAAGATATAGTTGAGGAAATTTCCCTGTAAGTAAAAGAAAAAGCCAAAACTGAAAAGTATGTTAAAAAAAAATGAGAGAGAAAGAGAGAGAGTGTGTATGTCAATTCAGGTGATCTAATCTCAGGGGTTGTAGAAAGATGGAAGAAAGAAAATGGAGTGGACTATAAAAGGATTCACTGAGTAGCCAGACAATGAGGTCAAAAAGATTCTCCCTAAGGCACATTCTAATACTATTTCAGAACCTTGGAGAAATGAAAGAGGAAAATAAGAGAAAATAAAGAGAGAAAAATAGGTCACATGGTAAGGGTCAGGAGCCACAACAGCAGTTGATCTTCCCATCAACAGTGGAGCAAAGCCCTCAAATTTCTGAGGAAAGAATTGGCAACCTATAATTCTACATCTGGACAAATTATAACGTGAAAATAGGGTTAGATTAAAAACTGTTTAAGAAGTAAAAGGTTCAAATTTATTTCTCTGCATCTTTTCTCAGAAAGCTAAGAGAGGATATGCTCCAACAAAATAAAGCAATAAACCAAGAACTGTAAGGATGGCAGAGGATCCAACACAGGAAAGAGGTAATAGGAATTCCTAAGCTAAGATGAAGGGAAATCACAGGATGACAGCTGTGTAGGAGGAAGTCTAAATAATAGATTCCCTGACCCATTTGACTATATTGACAGGAATTTTGTTGTTCTATGAAAGAATATGAGAAGAACTAGTGATTTGTACATAAAAAAATTAAAACAAATCTAAAAGAGGGAGGGACAATTATTAACAAATCCAAGAAATATTTAAGAGCCATACAGGAGAGAAATGTAATATATTACTTGGCTCAGCTGTGAACACAATTTACCTAATCATAAAAAATGTAAAGACTAAGTATTAATCAAATAAAATATTATAACTCTACTGGGAGTATGAAAGTGGAGAAAGGACTATGAGAGGAGGCAGGGTGGTAAGAGTGCTAAATCTTCAACCTGCGTTTTACAAAGTAATAGGTAATATCTAAAACTGCTTAATCAAAAAGAAAAAAATAAGCAAACAATTTAAACACATGGAAGTACATACCAGAATAGCAGCTGAAAGAGTCAAAAGTATTTGGGGGATGAAAATTGGGGTTGTGTTAGGTAAAGAGATGACCACCATTTTCCCTTTAAGCTTTACAGTCCTATTTGACATGTGAAGTTATTATACATGAATTACTTTATCAAAAATAAAAATTAGAAGGGAAAAAGAGCAAACAGTCTACACTTTCTTAAGCTCATTCATCCCTTAGTGACAGCAGGTCTTGTTTATAAACCACTGCAACCTCAGCTCTCCCCATGCCTACACTCTGGAAGGTTCCTTTAGTACTTAGGTTCCTTTAGTACTTAGGTTCTAAGACAAAATCTTTTGTCTCCTTTGGAGGCTAAATAACAAAAGAAAACCTGTTCTTATTCTTCCTGATGGGGTAAGTCATTATGAAATTAACATTTAAAAATCAAGCTTAGGGTTAAAGTTAAAAGTAGTAAAACAAGAACTCCTATAACTTTTGTTCATGTCAAACTACTTATACTTTATTTTTTATCCAATAACTTATCTAATTACAGATACCACAGTAATTCCCGTTACTCCAAGTTTCATATACAAAAATCAGAAAAATTTTGATAAATTATAATGAGAATATTTCTTGAATCCAGAACCATGAAACAAGGCCACTGCATGAGAGTGTGCATTTTGCGCTCTGCTGAGGAGACGAGGGTAGGAGGTAGATTCAGTTACTCACTAAGCCAGGATACCCAAGTTGCTCTGCCTGGAGCACAGGGTTTTTGTTTGTTATTAGCCTACCCAGAGAGGCCCTTTTTGCAAATGAATCAGTCAGGGGATGCACCTTATATGTAATTCACAAACAATGCAGTACATCCTAGTCGCGGCTCTGATTAACTGTCTTTCTAACAAAGGCTCTATTTTAATCTTTTGATCAATTTGCACTTGGACAAACTATAAGACTATGAGCAGCGGTCAAATCTGTGTGATCAAGACCTACATTTACAGATTGATGTCCCTGTCACAAATGTCTTGTTACGTACCAAGAACGTATTTCCACAGTGCCCACACACAACTCTTGTACCTTCTGGTTGGACTGGCAATGCAGGTTGAGCTGGCTGTTCTTCAGAAATAAGCATTACTGGGCCAAGGTTAATTATGCGTCTACTGTGGAAACAGAGAGGAAACAACTTCATTATCCCACAAATGGACTGAGAGCGAAACCTACACTATGGGGCCAAAAACGTGGAATATAGCATTGAAAATAGGTTATACTTGTTTTATAAATTAAGTGAATTAAATGTCAGCCTTTAGAGCCAAAATCACAGAAAACAGCAATAGTCAATATTTCAAAAGCAAAAAAATTAGTTGGAATTGGACCTAATCAAATCACCTTGGGAACCATTTAACTACTGCTTCCAAGTTTTTATAAATTCAAATCTTATCATTCCTTACCTTATCTTACCCTATCTAGGAAGACAACTTGAGTAAAAGACTAAGTAAGTTAAAAAATTGTACATTAACAGATATATGTGTGCCATGAAGGTACCAAAGTGCTGAGTCACAACCAAATTTCTCTGGGTAGGCTGGTACTCCTTAATGTCTGTTTAATTGGAGTTGGACAGAAAGGACAATGGTAGGCTCCTTTCCTTTCCATTTCCCAGGTTACCATCAGATGGGGTTGCAAATGATTCACATAATGGTCAAAAAGACAGAAAACACAGAAACAAAACACAGTTAAGGTTTTGATATACTTCTATCTGTGCACTTCCATACACCATTTGGCAGAGGCACATGACTACAGAATTTATTGCATAGCTTATACTCAGGAAAGACTAGTGTAATAACACAATTTAAAGTACACAATGATTACTAAAACACTTCCAACTTAAGATGAAATATGTCAAAGATAAACTAGTTGGTTATTTTTAATAAAATATGAGTCACTGATTTATTACAATCTATTAAGTAGTTATGTAACATCAAGACAACTTCCATTGCTTATTCAAGAACATTAGTTTACAAATAACTGTAACCAGAGGGGATTCAAGATGGCGGAAGAGTAAGACATAGAGATCACCTTCCTCCCCACAAATACATCAGAAATACATCTACATGTGGAACAACCCCTACAGAACACCTACTGAATGCTGGCAGAAGACCTCAGACCTCCGAAAACGCAAGAAACTCCCCACGTACCTGGGTAGGGCAAAAGAAAAAAGAAAAAGCAGAGACAAAAGAATAGGGACAGGACCTGCACCAGTGGGAGGGAGCTGTGAAGGAGGAAAGGTTTCCACACACTAGGAAGACTCTTCGGGGGCGGAGACTGCGGATGGTGGAGGGGGGAAGCTTCAGAACCACGGAGGAGAGCGCAGCAACAGGGGTGTAGAGGGCAAAGCGGAGAGTTTCCCACACAGAAGACCAGTGCCGACCAGCACTCACCAGCCTGAGACGCTTGTCTGCTCACCCGCCGGGGCAGGTGGGGGCTGGGAGCTGAGGCTCCAGCTTTGGTCGGATCCCAGGGAGATGACAGGGGTTGGCTGCGTAAAACACAGCCTGAAGGGGGCTAGTGCGCCACAGCTAGCCAGGAGGGATTCTGGGAAAAGGTCTGGAGCTACCAAAGAAGCAAGAGACTTTTTCTTGCCCTTTTGTTTTGCGGTGCGTGAGGAGAGGGGATTAAGAGCAATGCTTAAAGGAGCTCCAGAGATGGGCACGAGCCACGGCTATCAGTGCAGACCCCAGAGACGGGCATGACATGCTAAGGCTGCTGCTGCTGCTGCCACCAAGAAGCCTGTGTGCGAGCACAGGTCACTCTCCACACCTCCCCTTCCATGAGCCTGTGCAGCCCGCCACTGCCAGGGTCCTGTGATTCAGGGACAACTTCCCTCGGAGAACACACGGCATGCCTCAGGCTATTGCAACGTCATGCTGGCCTCTGCCGCCACAGGCTCACCCCGCATTCTGTACCACTCCCTCCCTCCCTCACTCAGCATGAGTGAGCCAGAGCCCCCGAATCAGCGGCTCCTTTAACCCCATCCTGTCTGAGCGAAGAATAGATGCCCTCAGGTGACCTACACTCAGAAGCGGGGCCAAATCCAAAGCTGAACACCAGAAGCTGTGCGAACAAAGAAGAGAAAGGGAAATCTCTCCCAGCAGCCTCAGGAGCATCAGATTAAATCTCGACAGTCAACTTGATGTACCCTGCATCTGTAGAATACCTGAATAGACAATGAATCACAACAAATTGAGGAGGTGGACATTGGGAGAAACAATATATTTTTTTTTCCGTTTTTCACTTCTTGTGAGTGTGTATGTGTATGCTTCTGTGTGTGATTTTGTCTGTATAGCTCTGCTTTTACCATAAGTCCTAGGATTCTGTCTGTCCATTTTTCTTTTTTTTTTCTTTTCTTTTTTTAGTATAGTTTTTAGTGCTTATTATCATTGGTGGATTTGTTTTTGGGTTGGGTTGCTCTCTTCCTTCTTTCTTTATTTTTTATTACTTTTTAATGTTTTTTAACTTTATTTTATTTCATTTTATTTGACCTCTTTTATTCTTTCTTCCTCCTCCCTCCCTCCCTCCCTCCCACCCACCCTCTCTCTCTCTTTCTTTCTTTCTTTCTTTCTTTCTTTCTTTCTTTCTGCATTTTATTCTCAGCTGTGTGGATAATAGGCTCTTGGTGCTCCAGCCAGGCATCAGGGCTGTGCCTCTGAGGTGGGAGAGCCAAGTTCAGGACATGGTTCCACCAGAGGCCACACAACTCCAAGTAATATCAAATGGGGAAAATCTCCCAGAGATCTCCATCTCAATGCCAAGACCCAGCTCCACTCAACGACCAGCAAGCTACAGTGCTGGACACCCTATGCCAAACAACTAGTAAGACAGGAACACAACCCACCCATTAGCAGAGAGGCTGCCTAAAATCATAATAAGGTAACAGACACCCCAAAACACACCACCAGACGTGTACCTGCCCATCAGAAAGACAGGATACAGCATCATCCACCAGAACACAGGCACCAGTCACCTCCACCAGGAAGCCTACACAACCCACTGAACCAACCTTACCCACTGGAGGCCGACACCAAAAGCAACGGGAACTATGAACCTGCAGCCTGCAAAAAGGAGACCCCAAACACAGTAAGTTAAGCAAAATGAGAAGACAGAGAAACACAGAGCAGATGAAGGAACAAGGTACAAACCCAGCAGACCTAACAAATGAAGAGGAAGTAGGCAGTTTACCTGAAAAAGAATTCAGAATAATGATACTAAAGATGATCCAAAATCCTGGAAATAGAATGGAGAAAATACAAGAAACATTTACCAAGGACCTAGAAAAACTCAAGACCAAAAAAACAATGATGAACAACACAATAAATGGAATTTAAAATTCTCTAGAAGGGATCAATAGCAGAATAATTGAGGCAGAAGAATGGATAAGTAACCTGGAAGATAAAATAGGGGAAATAACTAATGAAGAGCAGAATAAAGAAAAAACAAGGAAAATAATTGAGGACAGTTTCAGAGACCTAGGGGACAACATTAAATGCACCAACATTCGAATTGTAGGGGTTCCAGAAGAAGAAGAGAAAAAGAAAGGGACTGAGAAAATAATGGAAGAGATTATAGTTGAAAACTTCCCTAATATGGGAAAGAAAATAGTTAATGAAGCACAAAGAGTCCCATACAAGATAAATCCAAGGAGAAAGATGCCAAGACACATATTAGTCAAACAATCAAAAATTAAATACAAGAAAAAAGATTAAAAGCAGCAAAGGAAAAACAACATATAACATACAAGGGAATCCCCATAAGGTTAACAGCTGATCTTTCAGCAGAAACTCTGCAAGCCAGAAGGGAGTGGCAGGACATATTTAAAGTGATGAAAGGGAAAAATGTACAACTATGATTACTGTACACAGCAAGGATCTCATTCAGATTTGACAGAGAAATTAAAAGCTTTACAGACAAGCAAAAGCTAAGAGAATTCAGCACCACCAAACCAGCTTTACAACAAATGCTAAAGGAACTGCTCTAGGCAGGAAACACAAGAGAAGGAAAAGACCTACAATAATAAACTCAAAACAATTAAGAAAATGGTAATAGGAACATACATATCGATAATTACCTTAAATGTAAATGTATTAAATGTTCCCACCAAGAGACATAGACTGGATGAATAGATAAAGAAACAAGACCCATATATATGCTGTCTAAAAGAGACCCAATTCAGACTTAAGGACACATACAGACTGAAAACGAGGGGATGGAAAAAGATATTCCATGCAAATGGAAATCAAAACAAAGCTGGAGGGCTTCCCTGGTGGCACAGTGGTTGAGAGTCCGCCTGCCGATGCAGGGGACACGGGTTTGTGCCCCGGTCCAGGAAGATCCCACATGCCGCGGAGATGCTGGGCCTGTGAGCCATGGCCGCTGAGCCTGCGCATCTGGACCCTGTGCTACCCAATGGGAGAGGCCACAACAGTGAGAGGCCCGTGTACCGCAAAAAAACAAAAACAAAAACAACAAAGCTGGAGTAGCAATTCTCATATCAGACAAAATACACTTTAAAATAAAGACTATTACAAGAGACAAAGAAGAACACTAAATAATGATCAATGGATCAATCCAAGAATAAGATATAACAATTGTAAATATTTATATACCAACATAGGAGCACCTCAATACATAAGGCAAAGGTTAACAGCCAAAGAAGGGGAAATCGACAGTAACACAATATAGTAGAGGACTTTAACACCCCACTTTCACCATTTGACAGATCATCCAAAATCAAAATAAATAAGGAAACACAAACTTTAAATGACACATTAAACAAGATGGACTTAATTGATACTTTTAGGACATTCCCTCCAAAAACAACAGAGTACACTTTCTTCTCAAGTGCTCATGGAACATTCTCCAGGACAGATCATATCTTGGGTAACAAATCAAGCCTTGGTAAATTTAAGAAAATTGAAATCGTATCAAGTTTCTTTTCTGAAAACAACACTATGAGACTAGGTATCAATTACAGGAAAAAATCTGTAAAAAATACAAGCACATGGAGGCTAAACAATACACTACTTCATAACCAAGAGATCACTGAAGGAAACAAATAGGAAATCAAAAATAGCTAGAAAGAAATGACAATGAAAACATGACAAGCCAAAACCTATGGGATGGAGCAAAAGCAGTTCTAAGAGGGAAGTTTATAGCAATGCAATCCTACCTTAAGAAACAAGAAACATCTCAAATAAACAAACTAACCTTACGCCTAGAACAATTAGAGAAAGATGAACAAAAACACCCAAAAGTTAGCAGAAGGAAAGAAGTCATAAAGATCAGATCAGAAATAAATGAAAAAGAAATGAAGGAAATGATAGCAAAGATCAATAAAACTAAAAGCTGGTTCTTTGACAAGATAAGCAAAATAGATAAACCATTAGCCAGACTCATCAAGAAAAAAAAGGAGAATACTCAAACCAACAGAACTAGAAATCAAAAAGGAGAAGTAACAACTGACACAGTAGAAGTACAAAGGATCATGAGAGATTACTACAAGCAACTATATGCCAATAAAATGGACAACCTGGAAGAAATGGACAAATTCTTAGAAATGCACAACCTTCTGAGGCTGAACCAGGAAGAAATAGAAAATATGCACAGACCAATCACAAGCACTGAATTAAAACTGTGATTAAAAATCTTCCAATAAACAAAAGCCCAGGACCAGATGACTTCACAGGTGAATTCTATCAAAGATTTAGAGAACAGTTAACACCTGCCTTTCTCAAACTCTTCCAAAATATATCAGAGGGAGGAACACTCCCAAACTCATTCTACGAGGCCACCATCACCCTGACACCGAAACCAGACAAAGATGTCACAAAGAAAGGAAACTACAGGCCAATATCACTGATGAACATAGATGCAAAAATCCTCAACAAAATACTAACAAACAGAATCCAGCAACACATTAAAAGGATCATGCACCATGATTAAGTAGGGTTTATGCCAGGAATTCAAGGATTCTTCAAAATATGCAAATCAATCAATGTGATACACCATATTAACAAATTGAAGGGTGAAAACCATATGATCATTTCAATAGATACAGAGAAAGCTTTTGACAAAATTCAACACCCATTTATGATGAAAACCACCCAGAAAGTAGGCATAGAGGGAACTTTCCTCAACATAATAAAGGCCATATATGACAAACCGACAGCCAACATCGTCCTCAATGGCGAAACACTGAAACCATTTCCATAAGGTCAGGAACAAGACAAGGTTGCCCACTCTCACCTTTATTATTCAACTTAGTTTTGGAAGTTTTAGCCACAGCAATCAGAGAAGAAAAAAATAATAAAAGGAATCCAAATCGGAAAAGAAGAAGTAAAGCTGTCACTGTTTGCAGATGACATGATACTATACATAGAGAATCCTAAAGATGCTACCAGAAAACTACTACAGCTAATCAATGAATTTGGTAAAGTAGCAGGATACAAAATTAATGCACAGAAATTTCTTGCATTCCTATACTCTAATGATGAAAAATCTGAAAGTGAAATTAAGAAAACACTCCCATTTACCACTGCAACAAAAAGAATAAAATACCTTGGAATAAACCTACCTAAGGAGACAAAAGGCCTGTATGAAGAAAATTATATGACACTGATGAAAGAAATTAAAGATGATACAAATAGACGGAGAGATGTATCATGTTCTTGGATTGGAATAATTAACATTGTGAAAATGACTATACTACCCAAAGCAATCTACAGATTCAATGCAATCCCTATCAAACAACCACTGGCATTTTGCACAGAACTGGAAGAAAAAAATTCACAATTTGTATGGAAACACAAAAGACCCCGAATAGCCAAAGCAATCTTGAGAAAAAAAAACGGAGCTGGAGGAATCAGGCTCCCTGACTTCAGACTATACTACAAAGCTACAGTAATCAAGACAGTATGGTACTGGCACAAAAACAGAAATATAGATCAATGGAACAGGATAGAAAGCCCAGAGATAAACCCATGCACATATGGTCACCTTATCTTTGATAAAGGAGGCAAGAATATACAACGGAGAAAAGACAGCCTATTCAATAAGTGGTGTTGGGAATACTGGACAGCTACATGTAAAAGAATGAAATTAGAACACTCCCTAACACCATACACAAAAATAAACTCAAAATGGATTAAAGACCTACATGTAAGCCCAGAAACTATGAAACTCTTAGAGGAAAACATAGGCAGAACACTCTATGACATAAATCACAGCAAGATCCTTTTTGATCCACCTCCTAGAGAAATGGAAATAAAAACAAAAATAAACAAATGGGACCTAATGAAACTTAAAAGCTTTTGCACAGCACAGGAAACAATAAACAAGACAGCCCTCAGAATGGGAGAAAATATTTGCAAATGAAGCAACTGACAAGGATTAATCTCCAAAATTTTAGAGCAGCTCATGCAGCTCAATATCAAAAAAACAAACAACCCAATCCAAAAATGGGCAGAAGACCTAAGCAGACATTTCTCCAAAGAAGACATACAGATTGCCAACAAACACATGAAAGAATGCTCAACATCATTAATCATTAGAGAAATACAAATGAAAACTACAATCAGATATCATCTCACACCAGTCAGAATGGCCATCATCAAAAAAATCTCCAAAGAATAAATGCTGGAGTGGGTGTGGAGAAAAGGGAACCCTCTTGCACTGTTGGTGGGAATGTAAATTGATACAGTCACTATGGAGAACAGTATGGAGGTTCCTTAAAAAACTACAAATAGAACTACCATATGACCCAGCAGTCCCCCTACTGGACATATATCCTGAGTAAACCATAATTCAAAAAGAGACATGTACCACAATATACATTGCAGCTGTATTTTCAATAGCCAGGACATGGAAGCAACCTAAGTGTCCATCAACAGATGAATGGGTAAAGAAGATGTGGCACATATATACAATGGAATATTAGCCATAAAAAGAAACAAAATTGAGTTATTTGTAGTGAGGTGGATGGACCTAGAGTCTGTCATACAGAGTGAAGTAAGTCAGAAAGAGAAAAACAAATACTGTATGCTAACACATATATATGGAATCTAAAATATATATATATATACATATATATATATATATATATATATATATATAGTCATGAAGAACCTAGGGGCAAGATGGGAATAGACACAGACCTACTAGAGAATGGACTTGAGGACACCTGGAGGGTGAAGGGTAAGCTGGGACAAAGTGAGAGAGTGGCATGGACCTATATACACTACCAGATGTAAAATAGATAGCAAGTGGCAAGCAGCCGCATAGCACAGGGAGATCAGCTCGGTGCTTTGTGACCACCTAGAGGGGTGGGATAGGGAGGGTGGGAGGGAGGCAGACGCAAGAGGGAAGAGATATGGGGATATATGTCTATGTATAGCTGATTCACTTTGTTATAAAGCAGAAACTAACACACCATTGTAAAGCAATTATACTCCAATAAAGATGTTTAAAAACAAAAAAGAAAGAAAGAAAAAAGATAAATGGACAGAAACAGAGTAAGTAAAATATGAAAAAATCTGTGTGCACTGCACATAGCAAAAGTAAATTTTCTTTGTGAAACTTTTGTTTCAAATATATGAGTGTGTGTATGTATGTATGGAGATGAACACATGTGAATTTTGGGTTGTAAAATAAAATGTATTTTACACTTGGCATCACAGCCAAAAGTTTAAAAACTGTGACAAGCACTGATTTGAACTATTTATTTTCTCTCTCAGAGCTTCAGATTTGTCACCTATAAGCTGGAAATAAAAATAACAGCAAATAAAAAAAAAGCAAATAACTGTAACCATTAATTTCAAACTAAGCAGTATTATTCCTTTAACAAAGAAAAAAATGCTGTAGGTCATATAATTACTTTGAGGAGAAAGACTGTTTAGAACAAACCTGCCACATAATGAATCTTTAATAAGTACTTGTTGAATGAACAAATGAATGAATGAATGAATCTTCATGTCTTACCAGTTGGGTCTTGGACATCCTATTCGCCGTGATGTGTCCTTACAAATGAGGAGACAATTACAAGGGCATCTAACATACTTCTTCCCTGTTGGGGGGTTTTTGATTGGCTATATAATAAGAGAAGAAAATATAAACACAGCAAATTAACCAAAGTACAAATTGCCAAAACTTGTTTGTATATAAAATGGAAATTATTCTTAAAATCTAAGGCTCCCCATAGTGCTACCAAAGTACACATTGAGGAAGAGTGCATCGTAAGTGATTTTTTAAATTTTATTGAAGTATAGTTGATTTACAATGCCGTGTTAATTTCTGCTGTACAGCAAAATGACTTGGTTATACATATACATATTCTTTTTCATATTCTTTTCCATTATGGTTTATCACAGGATATTCAATATAGTTCCCTGTGCTATAAAATAGGACCTTGTTTTTTATCCATCCTATATATAATAGTTTGCATCTGCTAGTCCCAACCTCCCAATCCTTCCCTCCCCAATCCCTCTGCCCCTTGGCAGCCACAAGTCTGTTCTCTATGTCTGTGAGTCTGTTTCTGTTTCATAGATAGTATCATATTTTAGATTCCATATATAAATGATGTCATATGGTATTTGTCTTTCTCTTTCTGACTTACTTCACTTAGTATGATAATCTCTAGTTGCATCCATATTGCTACAAATGGCATTATTTCATTCTTTTCAATAGCTGAGCAATATTCCATTGTATATACATACATACATATATATATATATAACACATCTTCTTTATCCTTTCAACTGTCAATGGACACTTAGGTTGTTTCCATGTCTTGGCTATTGTAAATAGTGCTGCTATGAACATAGAGGTGCATGTACCTTTTCGAACTAAAGTCTTGTCTGGGTATATGCCCAAGAGTAGGATTGCTGGATCATATAGCAACTCTGTTTTTAGTTTTTTGGGGAACCTCCATACTGTTTTCCATAGTGGCTGCACCAATTTACATTCCCACCAACAGTGTAGGAGGGTTCCTTTTCCTCCACACTCTCTCTAGCATTTATTATTTGTAGACTTTTTAATGATGGCCATCCTGACCAGTGTGAGGTGATACCTCATTGTAGTTTAGATTTGCATTTCTCTAATAATTAATGATGAATCATAGGTGATTTTAAATAGCCCAAATGTTGGTAAACACTCTATAAAATTTGGGGAACTGTAGAGATTTAATTAGAAGGGCATATTTCAAAATTAGTTTGTATTGGCCTGGAGTTGTTTTCCATTTAAAGTTCACAGGACAAGGTCATTTATCTGCCTGGCCAGGGGCAAACATTCACTGAGGATTCTTGCACATGTCTGAGAAAAGCAAGCTCAAAGAGAATAATACGGAAAGAGGAGTATATCACAAATTTGAATTTTTCTTAAACTTTACTCACTAGAATACAAGTGATTAATTTTATGGCATCTTTTAGCTTAAAAAACACTTATTATAGCTCCTAATGCTAGCATTTCCTTTTTCCTTTAACTTTACAGTAAATTTAAAAGTTAGAATAAATAACACCAAAGAAAACACTCCTCTCATTACTAGGACTTAAGCTTGTTAAAGCAAATAAGCGCTGATGCACTGAGAGGAATGGAACACCACTCCTGTGGCATGCTTGCCAAAATGTATAACCTGAATTTAATCACAAGATAACATCAGACAAACCCAAATGAGGAACATTCTACAAAATATCTTAACTGTGCTCTTCAAAACTGTCAAGGCAATAGAAGACAAAGACTAAATTTCAGATTAAGGGAGATTAAAGAAACATGATAATCAAATGCAACATGTAATTCTAAATTGACTCCTGGACCAGATTTTTTTTTTAATGGAACAATTGGGCAAACACGAATTAAGTCAAAAGATTAAATAACAGTATTGTATCAATGTTAATTTCCTGAATTTGATAACTGTACTGTGATTGTATAAGTGAATGTCCTTTTTTTTTAGGAAAATTTACACTAAATTTTAGTAAATTTACACTAAAATGTTTAGGGGTAGAAGAGCACCATGTCCACAATTACCTTAAAAGGTTTTGAAAAAAGTACTTATTTATTTAGAGAGAGAAAGCTACTTTGGAAAAGTGTCAATGTTTGTGGAATGTGGGTGAGCGGCCCACATGGGAATTCTCTATACTATGTACTACTATTTTTCTAACTTTCTGTAAGTCTGCAACATATTTTTTTTAAGATTTAAGAATTTTAAGTAAATAACCTTGGTAGAAATATATATAAGTTAGCAATAAACCATCTGCAATTTATTAAACTATATTATAGATAGAATATGACAATCTAAAATTCACAAACATCCAGAATGTGTTCCTATATAATCTAAAGTATCAAGAAGCAGAATTTGTCTTAATTTCTCTGTATACATATTTTACCATTAAGTAAATGTGTGTTAGGCAAATGACAAGATTTATTTTTATACAGACATACCTCACTTTACTGTGCTGTGCTTTATTGTGCTTTGCAGATACTGTGCTATTTTACAAATTGAAGGTTTGTGGCAATCTTGCATTAAGGAAGTCTATCAACATCATTTTTCAAATAGCATTTGCTCACCTTGTGTCTCTGTGTCACAATTTTAGTAATTCTCACAATTCTGGAATGTTTTTCATTATTATAATATTTGTTATGTTGATCTGTGATCAGTGATCTTTGATGTTAGTACTGTGATTATTTTGGAGTGCCACAAATTTTGCCCATATAAGACAGCAAACTTAATCGATGAATGTTGTATGTGTTCCAACTGCTCCACCTAGTGACCCCTTCTCTCTCCCTCTCCTTGGGCCTCCCTATTCCCTGAGACACAACAATATTGAAATTAGGCCAGTTAATAACCCTACAATGGCCTCTAAGCATTGAAGTGAAAGGAAGATTCACACATCTCTCACTTTAAATCAAAAGGTGGAAATGATTAAACTTAGTGAGGAAGGCATGTCCAAAGCTGAGACAGGCCAAAAGCTAAGCCTCTTGCACAAAACAGCCAAGTTGTAAATGCAAAGGAAAAGTTCCCAAAGGAAACTAAAAGCGCTACTCCAGTGAACCTACAAATGATAAGAAAGCAAAACGGTCTTATTGCAGATATGGAGTAAGTTTTAGTAGTCTGGATAGATGATCAAACCAGATACAACATTCCCTTAAGCCAAAGCCTAATCCAGAGCAAGCCTTCAATTCTATGAAGGCTAAGAGGTGATAAAACTGTAGAAGAAAAGTTCCAAGCTAGCAAAGGTTAGTTTATGAAGTTTAAAGAAAGGAGCCATCTCCAAAAAATAAAATTGCAAGGTGAACTGCCAATGGCCCAGCTCACAAATTCCAGATATCAGGATCAGCTCTGACCTGGAAACTCTAATCCAAATTAATCCAACTCATTAGGTGCAAGTCCTCTGCACAAGGTCCCTGAAGCTAGACTAAGGGTGAAAGAAGAGGTATAAATTCCATGAAGATAGAGACATTAGCTGTCAATCACATAGAGGTTAAAGGAAAGAAGCTGAATCTGAACCCCAGCAGTCTGACTCCAGGGCTTGTGTGCTTAACTGCATAACCAACAGTATGTGTCATGCAAAACTGCAGAATTTTTCAATTCCTGTCCAAGATGGCAGAGTAGAAGGGCCTTCAGCTTACTTCTTCTCACAACTAACTGCTGAACAACCATCGATTAAGAAGAGTGGAACCTACTAAAAAAGATATTTTACAACCAAAGACATAAGAAGAACCACAATAAGACAGTAGAAGGGGTGCACTCCTGATATAATCGAATTCCATACCCCCCCAGGTGCGTGGCCCACAAACTGGAGAACAATTATATCGCAGAAGTTCTCCCATAGGAGTGAGAGTTCTGAGCCCCACATCAGGCTCTGCAGCCTCGGGGTCTGGCATTGCAGGAGGAGCCCTCAGACCATTTGGCTTTGAAGGCCAGAAAGGCCTGATTGCAGAAGCTCCATAGAACTCCTGCAGAGACTTTGGAGACTCAGAAACAGAGACTCCACTCTTAGAGCATGCACACAAGGTCCTGTGAGCACTGGTAGCCAGGGTAAAAGCAATGACTTCATAGGAGCCTGGGGCAGACCCACCTGCTGGTCTTGAAGGGTATTCTGGGGAGGCGGGAGGGTGGCTGTGGCTCACTCTGGGGACAACAACACTAGTGACAGTGTTACCAGGGGACATTCATTGGTGTGAGCTCTCCTAGAGGCCAACATTTCGGCATCAAGACCTGGTCCCACCCAACAGGCTGTAGGCGCCAGTGCTGGGATGTCTCAGGCCAAACAACCAACAGGGTGGGAACACAGCTTCATCCATCAACAGACAGGCTGCCTAAAGGGTTCCTGAGCACACAGCTGCCTCTAGACACACCCCTTGATACAGCCCTGCCCATCAGAAAGCCAAGACCCAGCTCCACCCACCAGTGGGTAGGCACTGGCTCCACCCACCAGGAAGCCTGCATAAACCTTTAGACCAGCCTCACCCACAAGGAGGCAGACACCAGAAGCAAGAAACCACAGTCCAGCAGCCAGTGGAACTGAGTCTACAAACACAGGTCAGAATCTACCCTGGGACCAGCTGGTCCCTGGCCCTCGGTGATGAGAGGGGACTGTACTACTGGGACACACAGGAAATCCCCTACAGATGGCCACTTCTCCAAGGTTGAGAAACATAACTAACCTTCTATATACATAAAAATACAAATAGAATTTTAGACAAAATGAGAAGACAGAGGAATATGTTCCAGACGAAGGAAAAAGATAAAACCCCAGAAGAACAACTAAGTGAAGTAGAGATAGGCAAACTACCCAAGAAAGAGTTCAGAGGAATGATCGTAAAGATGATCCAAGAACTCAGGAAAAGAATGGATGCTCAAGCAAGAACTTACAATAACTTTTTAACAAAGAGTTAGAAAATATAAAGAACAACCAAACAGAGTTGAAGAAAACAAAAATGAAAAACACACTAGAATCAATAGCAGAATAAATGAGGCAGAAGAACAGACAAGTGAGCTGGAAGACAGAATGTTGGAAATCACTGCTGTGGAACAGAATAAAGAAAAGAGAATGAAAAGAAACAAAGACAGTTTAAGAGATCTCTGGGACAACATCAAATGTACCAACACTTGCAATATTGAGGTCCCAGAAGGAGAAGACAGAGACAATGGGCCTGAGAAAATATTTGACGAGTTAATAGCTGAAAACTTCCCTAACATTGGAAAGGAAACAGGAACCCAAGTCCATAAAACCACAGAGAGTCCCATACAGGATTAACCCAAGGAGGAACATGCCAAGACACATAATAACTGAACTGATAAAAGTTACAGATTAAGAGAAAATATTAAAAGCAACAAGGGAAAAGCAATAAATAACATACAAGGGAATCCCCAAAAGACTATCAGCTGATTTTTCAGTGAAAACACTATAGGCCAGAAGGGAGTGGCATGATATATTTAAGTGATGAGAGGGGAAAAACCTACAACCAAGAACACTCTACCCAGCAAGGGTCTCATTCAGATTTGACAGAGAAATCAAAAGCTTTACAGACAAGCAAAGTAAAAAGAATTCAGCACCACCGAAAACAATTTTACAACAAAAGTTAAAGGAACTTCCCTAAGCAGAAAAGAAAAGCCCACAACTACAAACAAGAAAATTATGAAATGGGAAAGCTCATTGGTAAAGGCAAACATAAAGTAAAGGTAGAAAATTATCCACACACAAATATGATATCAAGACAAGTAATCATAAGAGGAGAGTACAAATGCAGGATATCTGTAATGCATTTAAAATTAAGAGACCAGCAACTTAAAACAATCATGTATATATAGAGAGACTGCTATGTCAAAACCTCATAGTAACCACAAATCAAACATCTATAATAGATATACACACCAAAAAGAAAAAGAAATCCAACAAACACTAAAGTTAGTCATCAAATCACAAGAGAAGAGAACAAAAGAGGAAAGGAAGAAAAAAGACTTAACAAAAACAAAACCAGAACAATGAACAAAATGGCAATAAGAACATATGTATTGATAATTACCTCAAATGTAAACAGATTAAATGCTCCAACCAAAAGACATACACTGCCTGAATGGATAAAAAACAAGATACAACAGAGACCCACTTCAGATCTAGGGACAAATACAGACTGAAAGTGAGGAGATGGCAAAAGGTATTCCATGCAAATGTAAATCAAAAGAAAGATGGAGTAGCAATACTCACATCAGACAAAGTTAGACTTTAAAATAAAGACTGCTACAAGAGACAAAGAAGGACACTACATAATGATCAAGAGATCATTGTAAGAAGAAGATATAACCATTTAAAATGTATATTCACCTAACACAGTAGCACCTCAATATATAAGGCATATGCTAACAGCCATAAAAGGAGAAATTGACAGTAACACAATAATAGTGGGAGACTTTAACATCCCAGTTTCCTCAATGGATCATCCAGAAAGAAAGTCAATAAGGAAACACAGGCCTTAAATGACACAGTAGATCAGATGCACTTAATTGATATCTATAGAGCATTCCATCCCAAAACAGCAGAATACATTCTTTTCAAGTGCACATGGAACATTCCCCAGGATAGGTCAAATGCTGGGCCACAAAGTAAGACTTGGTAAAGTTAAGAAAACTGAAATCATATCAAGCCTCTTTTCCAACCACAACACTATGAGATTAGAAATCAACTACAAGAAAAATACTGCAGAAACCACAAATACCTGGAGGCTAAACAATAGGCTACTAAACAACCAAGAAAAAAAGAAGAAATCAAAAAATATCTAGAGATAAATGAAAACGAAGATGCAATGATCTAAAATATATGGGATGCAGCAAAAGCAGTTCTAAGAGGGAAGTTTATAGAGATATAAGCTTATCTCAGGAAAAATCTCAAACAAACAACCTAACCTTACACTTAAAGCAACTAGAGAAAGAACAAACAAAACCCATAGTTAGTACAGGAAAGAAATCAAAGAGATCAGAGCAGAAGTAAATGAATAGAGATGAAGAAAACAATAGAAAAGATCAATGAAACTAAAATCTGATTCTTTGAAAAGATAAATAAAATTGATAAACCTTTAGCCAGACTCATCAAGAAAAAAGAGGGGAGAGAGGCCAAATCAATAAAATTAGAAATGAAAAACAGAAGTTACAATGGACACCACAGAAATACAAAGGACCATAAGAGACTAGTACAAGCAATTATATGCCAAGAAAATGGAAACTTAGAAGAAATAGACACATTCTTAGAAAGGTGCAATCTTCCAAGACTGAACCTGGAAGAAATAGAAAATATAAACAGACCAATTACAACTACTGAAATTGAATCTGTGATTTAAAAACTCCCAACAGACAAAAGTCCAGGACCAGATGGCTTCACAGGCAAATTATATAAAACATTTACAGAAAAGTTAACACTATCCTTCTGAAACTGTTCCAAAAAACTGCAGAGGAAAGAACACTTCCAAACATTCTATGAGGCCACCATCACCCTGATACCAAAACCAGACAAAGATACCACAAAAAAAGAAAATTACCTGCCAATATCACTGATGAACTTAGACACAAAAATTCTTAACAAAATATTAGCAAAATGAATCCAACAATACATTAAAAGGATCACACCCCATGATCAAGTGGGATTTATCCCAGGGATGCAGGGATTTTGAATACCCACAAATCAATCACTGTGATATACCACATGAACAAATTGAAGATTAAAAACCATATGATCATCTCAATAGATGCAGAAAAAGCTTTAGACAAAATTCAACACCCAGTTATGATAAAAACTCTCCAGAAAGTGGGCATAGAGGAAACATACCTCAACATAATAAAGGCCATATATGACAAACCTACAGCTAACATCATATTCAATGGTGAAAGCTGAAAGCATTTCCTCTAAGATCAGGAACAAGACAAGGATGTCCACTCTCATCAATTTTTTTTTTCAATATAGTTTTGGAAGTCCTAGCTGTGGCAATCAGAGAAGAAAAAGAAAGAAAAGGAATCCAAGCTGGAAAGGAAGAAGTAAAACTGTTACTGCAGATGACATGATACTATACAAAGAAAATCCTAGATATGCTACCAGAAAACTATCAGAGCTCGTTAATGAATTCGGTGAAGTTGCAGGATACAGAATTAAAACACAGAAATCTGTTGAATTTTTATACACTAACAATGAAAAATCAGAAAGAGAAATTAAGGAAACAATCCCATTTACCATTGCATCAAAAGGAATAAAATACCTAGGCCTAAACCTATCTAAGGAGGCAAAAGACCTGTACTCTGAAAACTCTAAGATACTAAAGAAAGATGACACAAACAGATGGAAAGATATACCATGTTCTTGGATTAGAAGAATTTATATTTTCAAAATGACTATACTACCCAAGGCAATCTACAGATTCAATGCAATCCCCATCAAACTACCACTGGCATTTTTCACAAAACTAGAACAAAAAATTTTTAAATTTGTATGGAAACATAAAAGACCCCACATAGTCAAACAAATCCTGAGAAAGAAAAATAGAGCTGGAGGAATCAGGCTTCCTGAATTCAGAGTATACTACAAAGCTATGGTAATCAAGACAGTATGGTACTGGCACAGAAACAGAAATTTAGATCAATGGAACAGGATAGAAAGCCCAGAAATAAACCCATGCACCTATGGTCAATTAATCTATAACAAAGGAGGCAAGACTATACAACAGAGGAAAGACTTCTCTTCAATAAATGGTGCTTGGAAAACTGGACGGCTACATGTAAAAAAAATGAAATTAGGACATTCTTTAACACCATACAGAAAAATAAACTCAAAATGGATTAAAGACCTCAATGTAACAACAGATACTATAAAATTCTTAGAGGAAAACATAGGCAGAACACTCTGACATAAATTGCAGCAATATCTTTTCTGAGCCGACTCTTAGAATAATGGAAATAAAAACAAAAATAAACAAATGGGACCTAATTAAACTTAAAAGCTTTTGCACAGCAAAGGAAATCATAGACAAAATTAAAAGACAACCCACAGAATGGGAGAAAATATTTGCAAATGATGCAACAGACAAGGGATTTGTCTCCAAAATTTACAAACAACTCATGCAGCTCAATATCAAAAAACAAACAACCCAATCAAGAAATGGGCAGAAGACCTAAATAGACATTTCTCCACAAAAGACATACAGATGGCCAAGAGGCACATGAAAAGATGCTCAACATCACTAATTATTAGAGAAATGCAAGTCAAAATTACAATGAGATATCACCCCACACATGTCAGAATGGCCATCATCAAAAAGACTACAAATAGGGCTTCCCTGATGGTGCAGTGGTTGAGAGTCCACCTGCCGATGCAGGGGACACGAGTTCGTGCCCCAGTCCAGGAAGATCCCACATGCCGTGGAGTGGCTGTGCCCATGAGCCATGGCTGCTGAGCCTGCGCGTCCGGAGCCTGTTGCTCCGCAACGGGAGAGGCCACAACAGTGAGAGGCCTGCGTACCGCAAAAAAAAAAAAAAAAAAAAAAAAAAAAAAAGACTACAAATAATAAATCCTGGAGAGGGTGTAGAGAAAAAACCCTCCTACACTGTTAATGGGAATGTAAATTGGTGCACCCACTATGGAGAACAGTATGGAGATTCCCTTAAAACTAAAAGTAGAGCTACCACATGATCCTGCAATCCCACCCCTGGGCATATATCCAGAGAAAACCATAATTTGGAAAGATACATGCACCCCAATGTTCATTTCAGCACTATTTACAACAGCCAAGACATGGAAGTAATCTAATTGTCCATCAGATGACACATGAATGGATAAAGAAGATGTGGTATATTGGAATGGAATGTTACTCAGCCATTAAAAAGAATGAAATAATGTCAGTTGCAGCAACATGGATGGCCCTAGAGATTATCATACTAAAGTGAATAAGTCAGACAAAGACCCATAGCATATAATATTGCTTATATGTGGAATCTAAAAAAAAAGAACTTATATGCAAAATATAATTAGACCCACAGACATAGAAAACAAACTTATGGTTTCCAAAGTAGAAGCGGGGATGAGGGATAAATTAGGAGTTTGGGATTAACATACACATACATACTAATCATAAAATAGATAACCAACAAGGACCAACTATATAGCACAGGGAACTATATTCAATATTTTGTAATAACCTATAAGGTAAATGAATCTGAAAAGGAATATATATATATATATGCGTGTGTGTGTGTGTGTGTGTATACATATGAATCACTTTGCTGTACACCTGAAACTAACACAACATTGTAAATCAACTATACTTCAATAAAAAAAAAATGCAAGTTCGGATGTTGAAGCTGCAGCAAGTTATTCAGAAAATCTAGCTAAGCTAATTAAGAAAAGTGGCTACACTAAATATTTTCAATGTAGATGAAAAGCCTTTTAGTGGAAGAAAATGCCATCTAGGACCTTCATAATTAAAGAGGAGAAGTCAATGTCTGGCTTCAAAGCTTCAAAGGACAGGCTGACTCTCTTGTCAGGCTGATGCAGCTGGTGACTTTAAGTTGAAGCTAATGCTCATTTACCATTCTGAAAATCCTAGGGCCCTTAAAGAATTATGCTAAACTACTCTGCCACTACACTATAAATAGAGAAACAAAGTCTGGATGACAGCACATCTGTTTACAATATGGTTTACTGAGCATTTTAAGGCCACTGTTGAGACCTACCACTGAGAAAAAAAAATTCCTTTCAAAATATTACTGCTCATTGATAATGCATCTGGTGACCCAAGAGCTCTTATGGAGATATACAATGAAATTAATGTTTTCACGCCTGCTAACACAACACTCATTCTGCAGCCCATGGATCAAGGAGTAATTTTGACTTTCAGGTTTCATTTTTTACGAAATAGATTTCATAAGGCTGCCATAGATAGTGATCCCTCTGATAGATCTGTGCGAAGTAAACTGAAAACCTTCTGGAAAGGATTCACCATTCTAGAGGCATTAAGAACATTCGTGATTCATGGGAAGAAGTCAAAATACCAAAATTAACAGGAGTTTGAAGAAGTTGATTCTAACCCTCATGGATGACTTTGAGGTGTTCAATTTCAGCGGAGGAAGAAAATGCAGAAGTGGTGGAAATAGCAGGAGAACTAGAATTATAAGTGGAACCTGAAGATGTGACTGAATTGCTGCAATCTTATGATAAAACTTTAATGGATAAGGAGTTGCTTTTTATGGATAAGCAAAGAAAGTTGGTTTCTTGACATGTAATCTATTCCTGGTGAAGATGCTGTGAAGATTGTTAAAACGACAACAAAGTATTTAGAATATTACATAAATTTAGTTGATAAAGCAGCCACAGGGTTTGAAAGGATCGACTCCAATTTTGCAAGAAGTTCTACTGTGGGTAAAATGCTACCAAACTGCATTGTGTGTTACAGAGAAATGGTTCATGAAAGGAAGAATTGACTGATGCAGCGAACTTCACTGTTGTCTTATTTTCAGTAATTACCACAGACACCCTAACCTTCAGCAACCACCTCCATGATCAGTCAGCAGCCATCAAAAGGGAGTCAAGATGCTTCACCAGCAAAAGGATTATGACTTGCTGAAGGCTCAGATGATGGTTAGCATTTTTTAGCAATAAAGTATTTTTTAATTAAGATATATCCTTTTTTTAGACATAATGCTATTGCACACTAACAGAATAGTGTAAACATAACTTTTATTGCACTGGAAACCAAAAAATTTGTGTGACTTGCTTTATTGCAATATTTGCTTTATTGAAGTAGTCTGGAACTGAACTTGTAATGTCTCTGAGGTAGCCTGTATTTTATTCCCACCATACTTCTAGACCTCAGTTCTCTCATTTGTAAAACAAGATGATTGAAATAGAAGATTTCAAGCACTGGTCCTCAATGCCAGTCCACACCATGTCATGTCTGGTCTACAGTAAAACGGTGGAGCTGGGGTGGGGGGGCAGCAGGGGAGATGACATTGTTCATATGCATAAGTTTTAATAGTCTTACTTGGCAAAATAAGCTTACATGTTCCAGGAACTGTGCTGGGCACTTTACCTCTGTAATCCCAACAGCAACCCTAAGAGGTAGGTATTATTACTATTACACCTCTTTGCATGAAGAACCACAGTTTAGAGAAGTCCCCAAGGATATATAGCTACTAAGTGGCAGATTCAAACCCCAGTCTATTAGTCTCCAAATCTCAGACTCAATCAAGTATGCAGCCAACTAGCTCCACTCTTTCTCCAGGACTTCTCAAATTTTCCATTAACTAGTCATAGATATTGCTTCTCCTTTTAACCTTAAATTCTGTGTCCTCCAAGTGTTGCTAAAGTTTGTCCATATTCTTCCTCTCTCTCATATACAGACACACACACACAGACACACACACACACACACACAACACACACAACACACACCTTACTTCCCTTCTTAATTCTATCTACTGAAGTAAAAAGGACTTTTATTAACCTTGATTTTTTTGTTTTGTTATGTTTTATTTCTTTCAATCTCCACAGGAATGTCCAGTTCCTGTTAAAAGTGGCTACCCAAGAGAATAGATACACTGACATCCTGTTTTAGGTGACATGAGGAGAATGAATAACCAGTTAAATTGAGTAGGAAACAGTGATAGTGAACATAAGAGAACTGTTCTCTTGGGCCCTGGTCCACTATATCTGTCTATTATATCTGTTCTTTTCAACATAGAATTTCTCCAGAGAAGCTGCCAGTTGCCTAACCTCTTCATTCATAAATTTAAGATCACATTACACTGTAAACATTAGCAGGTCATATGTTACAGCATTCCTCAAAGGCTTTTTTTTTTCAATTTTTTTCTTCCCTTGTAATGTTACTAATTCCATACAAGGCAATCTGATTAAATACTATTCATATTCTCTAGAATATTCACAATTATTTACATTTCTTTACTTAACAGGGATAGTAATGATATAAAAATTTCAGCACAATTTTCTTTATGTCCAAAAGTAGCTAGCTTATTTGTAGCCAAATTTTATTGACCCTATATGAACTCATCACTTCTAAGTAACCAGCCTGAGGCTGCTGGTTAAATCCATAGTGACTTTGAGATTCTTTCATAATTGACCTACTCTGTTCTGTTTACTTCCACATGTAAATATAAAGCTTTAAATCTCCTTTCTTTCTTCTCATTAAAGAACAAAGTTTGTATGGGTAAAGTAAGAGGTGAAAAAATTCAACACTAGTGCCAAATCCAAGGAAGCCTTTAAGACACTTTTATTTTTTTAAATTGTTATTTGTGTCTAACAATTCTTATTTGCTTGCCAACTCTAAAAGGAGCACTAAGGAAGTTGATATTAATTAAATTTACTATTTAAGTGTTCAACTGAAAAAGAAAATAGCTAGTTTTGTAGGTATCATCTATTTACACAATAAAGTTCTCTAAAAGATGTCCCTTATAGAAAAAGTATTTACAATGATATATATTGCTTCATGACTTAAGGTTTTAGCTTATGACTTTTCCATAAAACATATTATAAAGCCCCCAGTATTCATCTTTCAGGGTTCTTAGAGATACAATAATCATTGGCTGACTTTTTTTTAGGCTTTTTCTAAAGAGGAAAAACTACAAATACCAAAAATTAAATTAATATTTAATTTCAAATTTTGAGACAGATTGAAATTTTAAAAATAAAGCCTAACCATGAAAGTAGAAATATATTTAATTTAACCAGTATACTCTTTATACCAGTTTATTACTTAAAACTGTAAAAATCTTACTTAAAATTTAGTTGCTCTTCCCAAAGTTCAGTAAAAAAATGTCTTTCAAGTTTTTTTGAATATTTCACTGAATTAATATCAAATAAATGGAATAAGATACCAAGCTGTTAATAAACACTTCGACACAAATGCCAATAAAAAATGCACAATCACGAAAGCCCAGAAAAATTATATCAACATCCTACAGACGTAAAACAAGTTTAAATAATTTTCCACATAATAAGTACAAAGTCCACATTTGTAGTGAAGTTCAGTATATTTCATTTTAGTGATAATCAGAATGGATTTCGTTGAGATGTGGATAGACACTGAAGATAATTGTAAATGACTGTCCATGGTCAGTCTCATTTTAGAAAGAAAAGAGCCAAATGGCATTACATTTAAATTCCTCATGAAATTTTCATAATGGAGTTAGCTTTAAACACCTGGAGGCATCCTTGTATGATAAAAGAGAAATAGCCAGAGGGAAGAAAGGATAAAAAAATGGCCGTTTCGGTATCCAGCCCACATCTACTTGTAAGTAACATTATTGGAGTACTTTTTTAGGGAGATGTCAGATAATAATTTCTGCTTTTATTAATGAAAATCTCCACTTACCGTAGCTTCATTGCAAACCGTGCACTTAACCACATGCTGGTGAAGCTTGCCATCCAAATTGATGAGAGATTGGCACACGCGGCAGTTTATTACTGGAATACCACTGGCATCTGGACTGGCAATGGCTGTATACGGAGGTGGGAGTTCCGCTAAAAAGATAGTAGCCACTGAATCAGAGTCTCAGAGATATTACGGCTGGTTTGAGCAAATAAGCAATAGAAGTAAAGAAGGAAAACTATCAAAATTCTCCTGTTCTTTATGTTTTTAAAGCTGGCCAACATAATATAGTTTCAGAGCAGAAACACATATAGGACTATATTGTGAAATAGAATAATTCTTAGCTCCTAAAATCCAAATCACACCTGCCTAGGTTTACACCTTTTATTAACCTATACTCGAAATATTCACTCCATTTCTATGTGCAAATTCATAGAGTTTGTAATAGGAAGGTGATAATTTATGCCTAAAAGTAAAAATCTTACACTAATGATCTGACTCCCAAGAAATAGAAATAGTCAATGAAGACAAAGCTTTAAAATCACTTACATATATACATATACATAAATTGTGTAGTTGTCGTGCTCTGTTTATACTAGAAGCAGTATAATAACTGCTGAGTATGACAAGAACAAAATAGGGTTTTGGTGGCAGTCAAGGAGAGACAAAAACGAACCCAGGAAAACTAAACATATCAACATGGAACATGTTCTAATTAGAATGGAATTATGCTAATTTCAGAGAAAAAACAAGAATGAAGTAAATTTAACAATTTTTGTCTCAAACTTTCACCTAACATTAAAAATCTAGAAAATGTATCAAAGTATTTATGGGTAAAAAATATATTGTCTGGGATTTAATTTAAATACTCCAAGAAAAAGATGGGTTAATAGATGCAACAAGAGTATATTTATGAATATAAAGACACAGAAGGTCATTTTGCTCTTACTACTTTTGTGTATGTTTGAAAATTCTGAAAATACAAAGATACACACACACACACACACACACACACACACACACACACACACACACACACTGCTTTTTGAGAGTCCTTAAGTCGACTGATTGGGTAGAGGGTAGAAGCTCAGTTTCAGAATTGTGTTCATATACCAGAAGTATATATTTGTTACAAAAGTTAGAGAAAAAGAATCTAGATATACTATTCCAGAATGGGATTTCTAAAGGGGACTGCCTAGCCTAATTTTGTAGGTATCTTAATTATAGGAATAGGAGCCCCTTTCAAGGTAAGATTTTGTCATAGCCCATCTAGAAAAGGCTACGCCTCAACACATGATTGAATCCCCACTAAAGAGAACTGATAGTTCAAGGGGCTACTGTGACACTATAAAATACAATAACAATAACTAATCATGAAAAGAGCTATTTTTGAAATAGAGATTTTTCTATCCACTGGATTAGATTCTGAACTCTATGATAGTCTGAAATGAGTTAGAGCACAGCACATTATGGTATGTTTAAAATCCGCATATTACCACCTGGCATCCTTAGGGTATATCAGGTAGATTTTTTAGACTTGCAAAGAATTAACAACAAGTGTTATCCATTCAAATATTCATAATAAACCAAATTTCTGCAGCAGCCAAGGCTCTGAAAGAGGTCACATTGAAATGACAATATGCACACATCCCTGGAAGTCTTATACCAGAACACTGTCAAACACTGAATTTATAAAGAAGCTATAGATGTCTAAATTATAAAAATAGTTTTATAATTTATAAAACTATAAATTAGGTACACGAAAAGCTGCTCAACATCACTAATTATTAGAGAAATGCAAATCAAAACTACAATGAGGTATCACCTCACACCAGTTAGAATGGGCATCATCAGAAAATCTACAAACAATAAATGCTGGAGAGGGTGTGGAGAAAAGGGAACCCTCTTGCACTGTTGGTGGGAATGTAAATTGATACAGCCACTATAGAGAACAGTATGGAGGTTCCTTAAAAAACTAAAAATAGAATTACCATATGACCCAGCAATCCCACTACTGGGCATATACCCAGAGAAAACCATAATTCAAAAAGACACATGCACCCCAATGCTCATTGCAGCACTATTTACAATAGCCAGGTCATGGAAGCAACCTAAATGCCCATCAACAGATGAATGGATAAAGAAGATGTGATACATATATATGATGGAATATTACTCAGCCATAAAAAGGAACGAAATTGAGTCATTTATAGAGACATGGAACGGCCATAGAGACTGTCATACAGAGTGAAGTAAGTCAGAAAGAGAAAAACAAATACCGTATATTAACGCATATATGTGGAATCTAGAAAAATGGTACAGGTGAACCAGTTTGCAAGGCAGAAATAGAGACACAGATGTAGAGAACAAATGTATGGACACCAAGGGTGGTGGGGGTGGGATGAATTGGGAGACTGGGATTGACATATGTACACTAATATGTATAAAACAGATAAGTAATAAGAACGTGCTTTATAAAAAATAATAAATAAAATTCAAAAAACAAACAAAAAAATAGTTTTAAATCCTTGAAAGAATTTAAGGTTGATGCAGAATGACCTGTAATGTATTAATCAAGAAGAAAAAACAGGTTAAAGGATCAATGTGTCAAAATACATTTGAGCCTGTGCAACTTGCAGATTATTTTATCAGATCTTGGTAAAGAAGGTATTGTTCTGGGAAAAAGCATACACACCTCACTAGAAATTCAAGACACACTGCCTGGTGTGTAATAATAATTTTTTAAAAATAATTATTAGCAATAGCATTATTAATAAAAGTTTCTTCTTTTGCCTTTTCCTTGAGTTATAAAGTAACATAAAGTAGGTCTCCCATTAATTCCAGGTTTCCACCTTACATAGTGTGATAGAAAAGAAATTTAAAGGCAAGATAATTTCACAAAGAAAACAAGGGTATTGAGGGTGAGGGGAAGAGGCCACACATTGCAGCTACATATAAGGATGGTAAAACCCATGCACTCCAACAGGCAAAAGTTTTGTTCAGTGGAATCTCCTAAAGATTTCAATGGTTTATCTTTTTTGGTTCTGATACATTTGAAGTGTATCAGAACCAACAAGACCCTGTGAACTTTTCCTCTAAGATTTGTACTATATAATTTTTAACCTGTAAAAAAAGAAAAGCTTTCAATGACAAAAATATGCCAGAATCTTCTGGAGGCTTGGGAAGTGGAAGGAGGGGGAAAGAATGAGTGAGGATTAGAAGTCTAAAATGGGAAAGACTATAAGCTCCATGAGGCCAAGGTCATGTTTGGCTTGTTCAGGACTGATACAGCACTTGTTATAAGTGCTTGGTCTATGATAGGTGCTCACTAAATATTTATTGAATGGATGATGGATGAATAAATGAATGAATAACTGAATCACTGAAATTTATCAGGCTCATCTATTTCTCCTGGGAAAATGATACTAAGTATATTACCACTACTCTCCTTGGAGAGGAGCTAGGGTCCTAGCAGGGAGTACAGCATGACTGAAAAAAAGGCTCTCTTCTATATATAGAATACCCTCTCCAAATCATGCACTGAGAGAGGGAAGTGGACAGGGGACACTGGCCTGGCCCACCAGATAAGTACAATCAATCCAAGAGATCAATAGAATAACAGATGTTGCAGCCTAACTGCTCCACTAAACAGTGCTTTCAGGCATATAATTTCAATTTTCTGTCCATTAATTACTTTAGCACTAAACTGATTTAGAGATATTTCTTGTACTTTTATCCCAAGGAAACGTTGACCTACAACTCCATCTCCTCTTGTAAAGGACTTGTAATTACAGAAATTTATTTCACTGTCAGTAAACCTGCAATGATTAACAACTTAGATTGTTCATTTTGTCTCTTTTCACTTTAAAACAGTCAACAGATCACCACTATTATACCTATTTTAAATTTCTGCCCTGGATAAAAAGTCCACTGTAATCTCAGAACTTGGGATCATTGGATATTAAGAGTCACAAAAGTTCTTCATTTTGGAAGAGTCTTACTTGTTATTTAAACAATGATAATTTTCTCTATGGGGTTTGCCTAAGTGAAAAATCTTTTTTCTCCAAGTGAGCAGTATTTGTTAGACCAGTAGTCCTCAAACCTGAAAAACCCCCTCAAAGTTCCAGAATTATACAGTGTTAGAAATTCAAGCAATCTTAGTCTAGTATTTAGTCTAATTTCTTCATTTTATGGAAGAGGAAACTGAAGACCAGGGATTCTGACTTCTTAGTAGACTTTTATATAGCACTTCAGCAAAGCCAAGAGCTGACTCTTCTCCCAGAGGTCACTCCATAATGACAGCTGCCTCTCTTAATGAATAATGATTTAATATAGGGAAAAGATGTAAGGACTAATGGGGATTCTGCACAAATACTTAGACAAGAATCAGATCTGAGTTAAAGGGGATTAGGAGGAGGAGAAAGAAGAGTCAGGGAAAATGAAAATTAGAACATAATATGAAGAAAGAATTAGTTCATGATAAAAAGTTCACAGGGCTTCCCTGGTGGCGCAGTGGTTGAGAGTCCGCCTGCCGATGCAGGGGACACGGGTTCGTGCCCCGGTCCGGGTAGATCCCACATGCCGCGGAGCGGCTGGGCTCATGAACAATGGCCGCTGAGCCTGCGGGTCCGAAGCCTGTGCTCCGCAACGGGAGAGGCCACAACAGTGAGAGGCCCGAGTACCGCAAAAAAAGGAAAAAAAAAAAATTCACAGTAAAACTGAGATTCGTAAAAGAGACAAGACAAAATAACATAGATCACAAGGCATACATAATGGTCTTCCTTAAAACACTCAAAAGGAACCATTATTATTCTATAAACCCACAAGTGATCAAATTACACTTTCCCATCATAAACATCAACTTAATTTATCTATTTTATGCCCAAAAGCTCCTCTTTCCTGCTAATTCATGCTGGTGTAATAATCCATACTTCATTTTTTACCAGATATACCCAGATATAGCATTTTAAAGGTTGCAAATGTTTTGCTGGATAGCTCTGATCTTTATTATCTCAGTTATTCCTTTATAAATCTCTGCAGTGACAATATTTTCCAGTTTAATTCACTTACTTCACTAATACAGTCTTATATGCAGTCCTGGCCCTTGACAAAGATGTACCAAAGTTGAAAAATGACATCAGATTAAAAAGAGAGATCATTTAGAACACTATGATTATAGGATGAGCAAGAAAAGTATAAAGGACCAGCCTGTGAGGAAAGCTCTGGCTTTTTCTCCTCCATAGGATTTTTGTGGAGAGTATGGTTAGGGACAGGTTGCACTTCGCTGCTATGGGATATCTACTTCCTGTGTAAAATCTCTCCAGTCCAGTTCAACACAGAGAAAGGGGAGACCACCTTCTGTTCCTCCCCTCTCTGAAACCAAAGAAATAAAACTATTCCAGGAGACTCTTGGATTCTTCTAGAACCATTATACCCTCATAAGGATCCATCTGGCTAAAGTCAGTTTGGAAGGTAAATGTGCCAGCTATTAGGCTAGTGACTCTCAGCTCCAAATCCACCCTTCTATGCTTTGTCATGCTGGTGCTAAAACTCTCCAAACCACATTTTTTCTTTGTCAGCTGGCTGCAGGTTATGTTTTGTTAATAGGAGGTGATAAACAGAACCTGCAAGGTTGAAGGAGGAAGAAGGGACTTGTAGCCCTTTCTCCAGGTGTACAAAATCTTTCTCAAGGGCTCAGAGACATCACCACCAGTGGGCTGGTGCCTCTGAGAAGTCATGTTTCAGTTATGTTCCTCTAAATTACTAAATTTTAATAATTCCAATCTCTTCCCTTTGTTCTCACCACCCTAGAGGTAATAGCTGCTTCCTGCATTTAATACCTATTTGATGTTAGAGTAATATCTTTACCTTTTAGTTACCTACTTAACAACTTTATACCAAATTAATTCTTTCTGTTATATTATATTGTTTGGTTTCTATCTTCAGGTCCTAACTGTTATAAAACTCATACCAGGTGTAATCCCAGGAAACAGACCCTCAAAAATGGGATTGGAGAAATGGGTTGGTCATGCCTTGGGCTTGAATGCAGTGCTGAGCTCCTTTACCAGTGAGACATAGTATGGTAGTGATTGATGGCATGCAGTGGCATCCTGGTGAATCAGATTATCTCCTATAGATGATTGTGATATTTGAGGCGCCCTTACTTGACCATTATGGCAGTAATAATTACTGTGTGGATTGTGATATGGGGTAAAATGAGAATCTCAGGTCTTTAAACTCTCAGCACAAGTCATGGTCAGAGAACTTCTATTGCAGCCCTAAAAATATTGCTTATTTATAATTGTCACAGGGCTTATATTGCTGAAAATCAAATACAAAATTTATTTGTATAGATAGCTAAATTATAAGGTCAGGGAAACCCACAGCCTTACCAAGTCTGCCATGTGAAACTTAGGACACTGATTGCAAAGAAGTGGAACTCTGAAACTTGGAATGGGGCCATCTAGTTGTACCCAAACAGAGCTGAGAATCTTACACTCCTGAGTCACTCTGAGCCTCCCCTGTGAGTGGAGCACAACATTTCTTCTTCTATCTGAGAATATGAGCCTCCTTTTAATGGAAAACTGTAATAACCTCACCTGAAGTAGTTGTCTTACAAGGAAATGACCATTTTCCTTAAGACCCATCATCAAACCCCTTATTGCCTCAAGACCCATAAACTAGGATGAAATCTCAACAAGCCTTAGGAGGACAAGTACAAAGTGTGACTCAAAGAAGCAACTAATACATCAAGAGAATTGCAATGTTTTGATAATATATATTGTCAGAAACCTGGAGAATATGTGTGGGAATGAATCTTATGGGGGTTAAAGCAAAGAGGATGGAATATAACACTGAGTTGAGCCAAATTTAATAATCCTGGTGTACTTGACAAATGTTCTGGTTTCAATGTTTGTTTTAAATCTGGAAGTGGCTCTATCAGTTTACTTGTTGGTTTGATGAGACTTGGCCTTACATTCAATGAGGTTGAAATGTCAAAACATCCCTAGCATGATGCAGAAGAAGCAATCAAAGGTTTAAGGAGTCAGGAATGTTAGAGTGAGTTTATCATATGAAATCTGCATCCCACACCCCACTACATCCCCTGAGAGGACCCAGAAGATATGCCTTTAACTAAGGCATTGATTTATACGTTATTTAGGGGAACACAAGCATTCTGCTGTGGTGGCTCTCCTACATAGGCCAGGCATTACAGTGCAGGATGACTCCAATAGAGATCATGGAATACCAGAGTAACAGAGGCCAAATGGCAGCACTTAAAAGTCAAAGACAAAGTGGGTACATTTAATGTAATGGGAAATAGTGGATATTAGAAAATTTTGATCCATAAGGACCTTTGGCAGTGGCTCATTGAAATAAGCCTAAGAATGAAATGGATGGGTAACCTACACAAATGTTACTTGGTTATATATGATAGAAAAATCTAGGTCTTAAAACCAGCAACATGACTTGAGTAGCCACAGTGATGAGTCCTAGTTTTTCAACCAGTTTCCAACAAAGCTAATTCACAGACCCAGAGCATCTTCATTGAGGGTTTGTTGATGCCTCTGACAAATGATCCAGCAACACTACTATAAGTATACATTATAAATCTCCAAGTCTCCCCCAAAGACCTGAGATCATTTACTAGAGTGACTATTCACTGGGGAAAAAGAAAATACCCAGATATTTCAGGTATCACTAGAAGCTGGCTCGTAAATGGTGCTAATTCCTCAAGACTCAAAACTCCAATGTGGGCGACCTGTCAGAGAGGTTATATAGATGGTCATCAGGTTACAGATGGAGTCTTGCCCCAGATCCACCCATAGTGGTCCAGTAAATCTGGGTACCCACGCTGAAGTTATTTTCCCAGTTTCTGAATATATTATTGGAACAGACATTCTTGTCAACCAGCAAATACCTAAATTGTTTCTCTGGCCCACAGATTAAGGTAGGAAGGGTCACACAGAGGGTCCCTGGATCTTCTACCAAGAGCAGCTCCACATTCCCTGGAAGGACTACAGAGGCAGTGCTACTATGAAAGATGTAGGAGTGGTAATAACTGTCACATCTTCATTTAACTCACTCATTTTCTAAGTTTGACTGCTGCTCCAGGGCAATTCTAGTTTTGTAACTGAGGGGATGTGATATAAGCCCCCTCTATGAGCTCTGATGCCAGAGGAAGTCAAGAGGTCTTCAGCTATAGTTAGGCAAAAAGCAGCAGCCAGCCAGGCCCTCTATGGTGGATTTCCAAGAGTTAGTTAGCACTCAGTCACAAGTACTTAGCATCTGTTCTGTACCAGGTACTGTACTAGATGTATGTCAGGGATACTATGGAGAAGAAGGCATACCCCAGGGCTCAAAGAGCTCACATTCTTAACATGTAGAAAGACAGTAAAACTACAAGTACAACTTGGTGTGGTAAGTGTTCTAACAAGGATATACATGCACGGGACTTTGGGAGTATAGAAGAGGGCGTATAAATCTGACTAAGGCGCAGTGTGTCAGGAGCGAGGTGTAGGGGAGGGAAGAGAAAAGTCACTCTAGCACAATTTAGCATTCAAGTACTGCAATCTTTCTATATATTTTAACCATTAACTCCTTTCTCCAAACTGCAGCTCTAGAAAAACAGCTATACCTTATTAAGTTTGGTCGTGTAATCAGCTTGGCACCAATACCAATCTACATCCTAGTGCCTCTAGTATTGCTTGTAGGAGCTTATGTGGGTCCATGGTAGACCCCAAGGCAACAACAAACTGGGTATTCTTATACAGCTGGTGATGATGAGTACTGAATTCCACTATGGGTAGTTTATCTGCTATTTTTCCCTCCCTTAGTGGTCTTAGGCATTTGGGTTGTATCAAAATGCTGCCATATAACTGGAGATACTGGCAAGAAATGCCCAGTGACCTGCCAATGACAAATTCCCAGATAACAAAAACTTCTGCTCTGTCTTTTCTATTTCTCATTAGGCAATATTTTTACCTCATTCTAGTGCATTTCATTTGTGGTACTAGTACTTCCTTCCAGTATTGGCAGTTAATAAGTTACATATTCTCTCATTTTATCAACTACTGTGTTTATTTTTATTGAAAAAAATACAATTTTTTCTGACACGATTTATGTGAAATCATATTGTTTGTATATGCATGGCTCCATTCTTAATTTTTTATTTACAATATTGCTTCCAAGAAAGCATGTGTTTCAAGAAAAATATAGAGATACTAATTTTTAGTACAGAAAAACAAATTGTTTCCAAGGCAAAAAATGTACCTGCCTAGAAATTTAGAAACTCTTGCCATAGCCAGAGGAGGTAACAGATTCCTACTCTGTCACTCTTCCTAGACAGCTCATTTTCACTCTTACAGACTTGCTTTTTCTAAGAGAATGCAAGACACTCCTTTGCATATACCTACTATACACACTAAATGATAACTTGCAGCTTACAAGTATTCATGAATCACAGTTATAAAATATACTTAAATATAACTGAACCCAAAATTTGTTTTAAGACATTTTAGATGAGAAAATATGAGGGGGGAAATTACCTCAGTATATGGGGAAGGGAAAAAGTTCAACTGGATTTGCAATGTTTTATTTGCTTCAATATATGAAACAGTATGGCATAATGTTAAGGTCTGATAGAATTAGATGATGATATATGAATGATTATATTATACTCAGTATTTTTCTATCTTGAAATATTTCACTCATTTTTTTAAAAAATGACCTAGCGATTAATAGATTATAGATAAAAGTCACCAGTTTAGTAATTTTAGAATTTGGGACATATTCATCATAAATCTAAGCAAAATCAGATAGATACAATATATGGAGTGAACTGAACCTCTTAGAAACAGTATTTATTTTTTAAGTATATTTAGTGAATAAATCCCTTCAATTCTAGTGCTTAGATATTTCTACCACATGGGTCAATTAAATTTTATTTTAAAATATAGTGATTAATAAAAAAAATCCAGAAGTTAATCCATTAAGAGGAGAGTTCCTCATTGTAGCCAGCAGGAAGTATAGTGATGGAGGTCCTTCCTTTGCTATGTGGGCATTTCTAATGAAACAAATGGATTCAGCTACATGCTCTGCTGGATCACTTCCATCTTTTGTTCTCATGTTCTTCTGTAAACCTGTAAAACCTTCACTCTCTAAGTGACTTCAAAATCACCATGATGGCATCTTTCTTTATTTTCTCACTCATTCATTCATACGACTGATCCTTGTTGAGTACCTAGAAATATAAGATCAAGTGCAAGAGACTATGTAGGACTCACAGATAAAAGATACAAGAATCCTGTCTCCCTCCTTGTCTCCCTTGATAAGGTCATGTCCACAAAGAAGTATTAAAATATATAGTAGAAATGTTGAGAGATATTGCTTCGGGAACATATATCGTCCAGTAACAGAGATTAGAAAGGATTACATGGAAAGAAAGGACTTTGACGAATGGGTAGAATTTGAATGTTTCAGTTTCTAAAATCCCTTTCCTACTTATCTACCCATAGGAAGCAAAAAGTAAATCCTCATCTAGAGAAGACCAGAAGTGCCTAATAAATGATACTGGTATGAGGCAATGAGCATGGTCTTAGGAAAAAGCAGATACACATAGTGATACATTTCCCATATCAAAACAGGATTCTTCCTATTAAGATCTTGACAAGTGGGAGTAATGGACCAAATCAAACACAATGAAATATAAGGTTCCACTGCAAGGACCTGTAGAGAGATGTGGGGACATGGTCTAAAAAATAGCATTTGTTACATTGTTCAGGGTCCTAGTCAAGGATAAACTCTACAAGGATCAATAACATAATGTGGCCAAAGTGCTTTCTGATACATTAAATTTTTATTAGTAACATATTTCTATGGCTCAAAAATCAATATTAATGTAAAAAATATATGCTTAGAATTGTTACTCCAATTTCTGTGCCAATCTACCATGCCCCACTTCAGAGATTTCCACTTAAATTACTATTTTTTTAATCCTTTCAGTGTTTCTTTAGCCTGGTACAGGTAATATATACCTGTAATATGTAATACACATATTCTTTTTTTCTCCATCTTTCATACAAAAAAAGGGAATATGGGGCTTCCCTGGTGGCGCAGTGGTTGAGAGTCCGCCTGCCGATGCAGCAGACATGGGTTCGTGCCCCGGTCCGGGAAGATCCCACATGCCGCGGAGTGGCTGGGCCCGTGAGCCATGGCCGCTGAGCCTGCGCGTCCGGAGCCTGTGCTCTGCAACGGGAGAGGCCGCAACAGTGAGAGGTCCGCGTACAGCAAAAAAAAAAAAAGGGAATATGCCTTCCTCATTCTTCATCTTGCTTTTTTCACTTTATTTTATATCTTGGCAACCTTTCCACAATGGTACGTAGAGTTTCCTCATTTCTTTTCCAGCTGCACAGTGTTCCAGTTTGTGGGTATATCACAGCTTATTTTGGTGATTTTAAAATATTAAATTTTAAAATGCAAATTCTTTGATACTCATCCCATTAGAATTGAAGTCTATGTTCCTTCACCTTACGTGCAGGTGTTTGGACCAATAGAGCATGGCAGAAGTGACACCATATTTGACTTTTTTTTTTTTTTTAACATCTTTATTGGAGTATAATTGCTCCACAATGGTATGTTAGTTTCAGCTTCACAACAAAATGAATCAGTTATATATATACATATATTCCCATATCTCCTCCCGCTTGCGTCTCCCTCCCTCCCACCCTCCCTATCCCACCCCTCCAGGCGGTCACAAAGCACCGAGCTGATCTCCCTGTGCTATGCGGCTTCTGAGACTAGGTCATAAAAGGCCATATGGCTTTCACTTAGGTCATCTTGTGTTCAGGCATGTCTGATAGTTTTAATAATAACCTATGTCCTCATTAGGGACTGGCAGTAAATATAAATACTACTTTTGTTGAGCAAGGCAAAGCATTCTATACAGAGAAACAGGATCCCTGAATTCTGTAAACTTGGAAAATGGTTTTCTTATAAATAACTTTGTATTAATTGGCAGAATCCATACAGCTCAGTAGAAATCAATGTTTATTTGGGAAATTCCTATGGTCTAAGATTAATAACTCAGGCGTCTGTGAAAGTCTTCTACTTTAAATCTGCTCACTATCCCTTCTATGTATTGCTGTTCCTCTGGATGGTGAATCTTAGCACTTTAATCTCTGAAACTTTAAAACTTCACATGTTCAAATGATGAACTATTAGAGGCTTTCTTGTATACTGTGTTTTGTTTTTTTTTTTTTTGCTGTACGCGGGCCTCTCACTGTTGTGGCCTCTCCCGTTGCGGAGCACAGGCTCCGGACGCACAGGCTCAGCGGCCATGGCTCACGGGCCCAGCCGCTCCGCGGCATGTCGGATCTTCCTGGACCGGGGCACGAACCCGCGTCCCCTGTATCGGCAGGCGGACTCTCAACCACTGCGCCACCACGGAAGCCCTGTATACTGGTTTTAAATCCATATTATGGATCTGTGAAGCTTAACTATCTCAACTTGACAAAGCATAGGAGGAAAAAATATTTTGCCATTGCCTTTAGAAATACATGCTTTGAATAGAATGCCCTGACTGGTCATGTGGCACATACAAATACTTCCTATGGAAGAAAATATTATTGCACGCTAGTTGGTCTTCTGATGCTTAAAAGAGCCATGTAACACTCCTTAATGTTCAATAATACTGTCTTTGCAATTTTCAAGAGTATTGGAAGAAATAGAAATTTAAGTACAAAAGGGACATTGGAAGTAAAAGAATGAGGTAAAAAAAGATAATCATCATCTATATTTTAAAGTCACAGATATATTCTCTTAGGTGTATCCAGATTCCTTACCAAGAACAACTGTGTTATGGAATATAAAAGCGAAAGGGAACACACTACACCATTCCTTCTCAGGTGGAAGACTGAGGCCCAGAGATGTAAAGTAACTACTCTGAGGTCAACAGCTAGTAACTGGCAGAAAGAATTCAAGTGTCAGGTCCCCCAGGCCAAACTACACCTGGTGGCAGATCATTTCTGAGACTATACAGGGATTTAGTTATATAATGCTTGAGAAACACATGAAGACCAGGAAGAGGAGATACACTTTTCACTTCTTTTTCACATATTTATTTTTATTCTTACAAAGAAAAAGAAGTTCACTTTATAACAGCAACCAGGGAAAGGAAAAAAAATCTAGAAAAGTGCCAAAGCAAAACAAACTCTGATGCACTCCCTACTCAATCCACCAAAAAAAAGTATGGAAGTTCTCTTGAAAGAATAGCAGGCAGAATGTGTTCCCTTTTAAGAACCATTAAAGGGTTGTCATTCTCAGGTTATGCAATATCTCTTCATCCTTATAAAAATGGAACTCATAACAGCTGAGTGTAAAGCTGTACTCAGGGTTGTCTGCTTTTCCCCAAAGTGGAAGGATTAGCATTTCCATTGATCACTTCGCAGACAGTAGCTTACTGCCTTCAAATATAGTTATGAACATCCGTCCTGCTAACTCTCCTCTCTAACATCTGAGCTATCTAGCTAACATCTGTATGCATCTGGCAAATCTTGCAAGATTTTTACAGAATGCTCTGTCCTAGAAGTTTGACATTCCTGAAAAGAGTTTGAAGAATCCTTGGAAATAAATGAGAAGCCGAAAGCATCATCGCCCACTACAGTGAAGTATTACCATACATATAATAAATAATTGTTGAATGAAATGTACTCCTCAGGCCTGATCTCTCCCCAGACTCCAGACTTGCACATCCAATTGCATACTGGACATTTCCAATTGAATGATGACTAAAGGTATTTCAAACTCCACTTGTCTGAAACAAAATATTTATTTCCACTGTCCTTCTCCTCACCACCCCCGCAACACACACCCAACTCCTTCTGTTTGCCCATTTTAGAAAAAAGTGCAATTTTTTACCTAGCTGTTTAGGTCATTTTTGAGATTTGTGATTCCTTTCTTTCCACTGATTCAATCCATCAGCAAGTCCTTCTGCTCTATGCATAAAATATGTCCTGAATCTAACCACATTTCACTGCTTCCATCACCTATACCCTGGCTCAGAACAACATTACCTCTTGCCTATTCCACTGTAACAGCCTCCTGATTAGTTTCATGTCTTATTAGCCTCTTATCATTTTTCACCCAATAATTCATTCTCCAAACACCAACCAGGATGATCTACTTAAATGTAAAACATTTAATATCTCGTGTCTCTCGTCTGCTCCAAGCCCTTCATGGCCTCCCATTATCCTCCGCACACAATCCCATTTCTGATGGTGGCTTACAAAGCTGCCATAAAACTTGTCACCCACCATCTGCCTCTACAAGGATGAAGTACTAGCCACTGCAGTTGCTGACCTTCAACACACCCTGAAAGGAGTTCACGGCAGAGATCAGGAATGAGGCACTATGTTCCTCAGGAAAAACTGGCAGAACAGGCCTTCAGAGAGTTAGGTATTTTCCAGGAGAAGATATTATGAGCCCAATTTTTTGCATCTTCTCATATCTAGAAAAGCACTAAAATCATTAAAGGAGACATCTGCTCCTCATGACTAGCAGCAACCTTCTGCCAAAATGTGTGCTTGATTGCATGTACCCCTTTCACTAAAATCACATATATACTGACCTCCCACCTTACCTCTTTGGAACAGTTCCTCAGAGGTATCTGAGGGGCTGTCTCCCAGCCTATATTTCTCATTTTGCCCCAAATAAAACTTAACTCATAACTCTCACATTGTGCATTTTTTCAGTTGACAAAGCTCTCCTGGACTTCCTAGTCTAGTCCTCTAACTTCTTCTACCACACTCCCCTAAGTCACCACACTCTAAACAACTGTCCTCCTTGTTTTATAACAGCATGTTTTGTGCCTGTTGTTCCAGCTGCCTGACACACGCCTCCCCTAAATCTTCCAACAGCTGATTCCAACTCATTTTTCACGTCTCTGAGCAATTGTCATCTTTGAGATACCTTTCCTGAACACACTACCTGAAATACTCCCCACACCACCATTTACTCTATCCTCATGCCCTGCTTTATTCTCTTCACTCTCTGGAGTTATAATCCTTACCAAGTGTATCTCTCACTGAAATGTAAGCTCCCTAGCATCTGGAACAGTGTAACAGGTGCTCAAATATTTGAAATGATAACTGACTGAATGAAACATTTCTTGATTAATGTTTTAAAGATGTTTGGTAGAGCCAGGAAAAATGTGGGCATTATAAAATAGAATAAAAGAATCATAGAGCTTGATGCCTGCTGAATAACAGAAAAGGATTATAATAGGAAATGGGCTTGCCATAATATTGGAAAACTGGAAGCAGATATACTTCAGCAACGTTTGGGCTCTATTTTCCCTTCATAAGGATGTGGTCTCACTGAAGGAGATTTTGATTCAAGAACAATTTTGTACAACAAGTATCTACTGTACAGCACAGGGAACTATATTCAATATCTTGTAATAAACTATAATGGAAAAGAATCTTAAAAAGACTATATATATATAGTATAACTGAATCACTTGGCTGTACACCTGAAACAACATTGTAAATCATTTGTACTTCAGTAAAAAACAAACAAAAAAGTACCATTTTGAAAAAAAAAAAAAAAACTCCCTTAAATGGAGCATCAGCTTTAGCACACAGCACAGTATCAAGCTTCCCTACTTTCTCAGTATCACAGCAGGTCCACACCCATATTGGGACCTTCACGGAGCTTCCGGTAGCAGCTCGCAAATATGCTGCATCTATTTCCACTCATTGTGACAAACTGGTTTCTAGTGGGTTTCAGAAACCTTGGCAAATATTGATAAAATGAGAATTTAATTTAATCTTACAGTTGGTTGTGCATATAGTGTGGGTCCCTGGGTCTGCATCATCTCTTCCTGCCGGTCCACAGCCAATCTTAAACTGCAAGGATGCAAGGAGGTTCCGAAATTTAAAAGACTGCCCAGGGCTTCCCTGGTGGCGCAGTGGTTGAGAGTCCGCCTGCCGATGCAGGGGACACGGGTTCGTGCCCCGGTCCGGGAAGATCACACATGCCGTGGAGTGGCTGGGCCCGTGAGCCATGGCCGCTGAGCCTGCGCGTCCGGAGTCTGTGCTCCGCAACGGGAGAGACCACAACAGTGAGAGGTCCGCGCACCGCAAAAAAAAAAAAAAAAAAAAAAAAAAAAAAAAGACCGCCCAAATAGATTCAAGGACTCTAACTCAGTGCAATGGACTGAATGTTGTGTCCCCTCAAAATTCATATGTTGAATCCTAACCCCCCATTAGGAGGCGGGATCTTTGGGAGGTAATTAGGTCATGAAAGTGGAGACCTCATGAATGAGACTAGTGCTCTTATGAAAAGAACCCATAAGAGCTCTCTTGCCCTCCTCTGCCACATTAGGATACAAGGAGAGGTTGTGGGTCTGCAACCCACGCGTTCTCACTAGACACCAAATCTGCTGGCACCTCCATCCTGGACGTCCCAGACTCCAGAACTGTGAGAAATAAATGTTTGCTGTTTAAGCCACCCAGTCCATGGTATTCTGTTATAACAGCCTGAACCAGGACACTCTAGTGCCTAGTAAAACTCTAGTCTAGTGTAGAACATAGTTCCAAGTGAAATAAAACTTTGCCTCACTTTAAAGTAAGGCACCATTTTTAACTTTCGATTTCTTCAGGTAGAGGATCAGTAAAAATATACTTTATTTATTGTACAATTTCTAAGAAGTACAAAAGTTCATATTAAATAACATCTCTCAAACCAGGAGTCAATTTATTTTCTAGTCACTGAAAACATTTCCTCAAGCAACTTCGAATTTACACACTTTTTAAAGTGAAACAAGGTGAAAAGGAAATGGCAATGCCTTCTAAACTGCAATTATGTTTCATAGGAAATCTAAGTGTGTTTCAGAATAAAGGAATATTAACCTCTTCATTGAAGTTAAGTTGCTTTGAGGTAATTTTACAATTAAAATAAATGCGCATTAGAGTATTACATTAGATGGAAATGAACAGTTCTTCAATTCTTTCAAAAGGATTTGAATATAAACATCTTTTTTTTTGAATTTTATTTTATTTATTTTTTACACAGCAGGTTCTTATTAGTTATCCATTTTATACATATTAGGGTATATATGTCAATCCCAATCTCCCAATTCATCACACTACTACCCCCACCCCCACCCCCCTTGCCGCTTCTAAACAAACTCTCACTAAGGTCACTAATAACCTCCATGGCACTAAGTTCAAATGACATTTTTTTAGACCTTATCTATTTGCTCTTTCTTGTAGCTTTTGACATGTTTGACCACCCCTTTCTCGAAGTGTTTTCTTCCCCTTGATTCTGTGATATTACAGTCCCCTGGCTTTCATCCTACCTCACTGGAAGACACTTATCAGCCTTTTGGCAGGCTCTTCTTAATCTGACTGCTCATTAAATTTGGGAGTTTCTCAAAGCTTTGTCCTAGGCTCTCTCTTCTTTTATGTTATTCTTTCTCCCAGAGTGGTCTCATATAAAGCTTCCCAAACTTTTTCACATTTTGGTACACAGAGAAAACAACAATATTTGTATAGCTACTCAGAGCTGGAGGCCACTGGACTAAAGGCTTCTGCTACTCCAAGGACTGAGAATAATCTTAACACATGTATGTTCTATCTCGTCACATTCCGTGGAACACTGATGGGGCTTTGGGAAACTCTAAATCAAGATCCATGTATTTGGCTATCACCAATATGTAAATAACACAGGTTTATATTTTCAGCCCAGATCTCATTTCTTAGCCCTACACCTGTAAATCCAATTGCTTATCTGACATCGCTTCTTGGATATTTGAAAGCACCTTAAATGTATCATGTCTAAAACTAAGCTCATGATCTGTATTCTTCAAAACCTAGTCTTCTTCTGGTGTTTTGCCTCAGTGAAGGCAATCACACCAAGTTGTAGAAGCCAGAATTCTAGGAAATATCCTTTCCACCTCCCTCTCATTCCTACATTCAATCTATCATCAACCCCTCTTCAGTAATTCTTAACATCTACATATCTCTCCACTTCTACCACCACCTGGGTCCAAGTTATCATCGCAGTTTATCAGATTTGTCCAAATCATTATAGTAGCCACTCAAAGTCATCTATCCTCATCTACTCTGGCCCTTCTCTAATTCATTCTCTAATCAATAGATAGAGTAATTAAAAAATAATAAAAGATCTAACCAGATCATCCCTTTGCTTAAGGCAAAATTCTTCAACATGACCCATCATCCCTGCATGCACTGATTAATACTTATTGTTCTGGTCATCTGTTGCTGCAGAACAAATCACCCAAAAACTTAGGGCTTAAAACAACAATTTAATATTGGCTTTCATGATTCTGTAGATTGTTCAGACTCAGTTGGGATGTTAATCACCTAGAATTTGCCATGCAGGTGCAGTAAGAATTTGGCTTGGCTTGGAGTCATCTGAAGGCTCAAATGGGCATCCAAGATGGCTTCTTCACTCACATGTTTGAGGGCTGGTCAGGCAACCCTCTCTCCATATAGCCTCTGCAGGTGGCTAGTTAACGGTTCCTCAAAGCATGGCAGTCTCAGGATGTTCAAATTCTTATATAAGTTACTTTCCTCAGAGTGTACTTTATAAGAGACTAAGGCAAAAGCTGCAAGACCTCTTGTGACCTAGTCTCCGAAGTCATTCAGCTCTCTATTATCTTATTCTGTAGGCCAAAATCAATCACAATGTCAGCCCAGATTCAAGAGAAAAACTATCTAAGGACTTGAATATCAAAAAGCATAGTTCTAAGGAGAGTCTCTGGAGAATATGAACCACACCAACCTCTCCACTCCCATTTTGCAGCACCTTCCCTATTGCTGTTTCTACTTTGACCACACTGGCTTTCTTTCAGTTCCTAGTACTTACTATACTCTATCCTGCTAAAGGCTTTTGCACATACTTTTTTTCTTTTTGCTTAGAGTGTTCTAATCCCCTCCTTGCCAAGCTAACTACTGCTAAGCATTCAGAGCTAAATCAAGTCTCAGGAAAGCCTTTCCTGACCAGGTTAAATCTTTTCATTATATACTCTCACGGCGCTGGATATATTTTTAGCACTGTCCTCATCCCCACTGCACTTTTGCATTTGTTTGAATGATTATGTAATTTATGTCTCAATATCCCCCACTAGACTGGAAGAGGAGCCATGTCTGTCTTTCCCTTCTTACCACAGAGCTTGGCTAGTACTCCAATATTTATTTGCTGAATAAATAACAGAAACAAAGTAAGCAAGTGAAACTATCTCTGTATAACAAAGTACTCTTTTCCCTATAGAATTATAGTGAAGTAGATAATCACATTCCCATATTCAATACATAATCAGACAACTCAAATATAAACCATTTTTCACAGATGACGTCTCATAAATTTAGAGGTCATATTCATTTGCCACATCCTTCCTATAAAATTAGCAGATGTATAAAGAAACCAAACAAATATAGCCAAATTGTAGGTTTTGTGGTATTTTTTCCAACCTCCTTTCAAATGAGCCTAAAACTCTCTTTGATTTTAATTTCTATGATTTAACAAAAACTGACAAATATACCAAATGGGGCACTGTGATCACAGGAGAGGTGATGTCCTCCTACTCTATGCAGGAATCCAGTACTGACAGCAAAGACCACTAGAAGCATTCCACTTAGAAACCCAGGAGGATTTGTTACACAAATGAAACCAGATGCAAAATACTAACTGCTCCCCCACTACATTATCGATAACTTGTCTATAAATAAACACTCCATCAACTTTCAATTTGAAGTGGAATATTTCATCTTGGGGTGGGATCTCACATTCCTGTTCTTAGAAGGTTACACAAATAGCGAAGAGTTGAATTGGAGAAAGTCCCTAGTTATGGCTATTAACCACTTCTATGAAATTTTTTTAATGTCTGGGTAATTATAGATTGTAATTATCATAAACCAAAGTTCTTTCCCAAAAAGTACATTCTATTTCTGGTCTTTTGAATCCCAAGCTTCAACTCTACTGTTGTCAACTACTGAAAATATTTGGTCTAGTGACAGACTGTTTCTTACATTCTGAAATGATTCAACTTATTCTTTTTCCTCATGTTCCATGAGGGCATGGATTTGGTTACTCTTGTTTACCTAGAGCAGTCTCCGGCACGTTGTCCCACCTGATGAATTACTGAATGAGTAATTAGCACTGTTCTTCTAGAATCAGATCTTGTGTATTTACTCAAAATATTTATCAAGATTCTTATTTGCTATTTATTAAGAAAAGATATTTTGCCAAAAATGCCTTTTACTTCTCATTTATGCTTCTTGCTTCATATGCCATATGCCATGAAATTAGTGTTTCTAATTATCTAACCTGTCTCATTCACAGTTAAGAAAAAAAAAAATTGTTCTACAATAGGCAGAAAGAGCTTTTTGCTAAAACATTGTTACAAACAAGACAACAGACCCAAAATGGAGTCACTTATGCCTCTCTCAGAAATGGACTCTTAACCCAATCAATCAGGAATCTCCTGATCAGCACTAGTGAGGTCATCTGCCTAATAGGCCCCTGCCATCCCCTAAAGAAAAGTGACCTTGCCACAACCAATCCACATTTTGCTAGTATAACTTCCCTGTCCCACTCCCTTCTGCCTATATGAGTCTTTAATTTTGTACAGTTCCTTAGAGCTCCTTTTTATCTGCTAGGCGGGATTCTGCCTGATTCATGAATCACGAAATAAAGCCAATAAGATCTTTAAAATGTACACAGTTGAATTTTGTTTTATAACACATTGAATTTCTTTGGTAAAAGTTTTCTGGAATGAAACTTCTTCTTCTTAGTGGCTGAGCTGAAACTTGTACCATATTTTGTGCTTTGAGAAGTCTTATCAGAATAACAACTATTTGGCAAATGATAAAGAAGTCTACAAGCAGGTCCGTGAGTATGACCATTTTTGTGGGATAATTTAGCCACTCTCTGACTAAAAATAAAAAACACAGATGCAAGATAGAGAGCATGAAAATCTGTTATGGGACAGTTTCTTAAATCTAAATTCTGTCTCTCAATAAATCATCAAATATTTTGTCTTAAAAGGGTGAATTGATGAAATTGAAACAGTCATTAAATAAGTGTTTAAACCTGTTGTAGACCATAAAGTTTAGATAACAGTAAACACATTAACATCAAATTTGCCTTTTAAGGAAATTCCCCCAAGAGGTGTCCTCTGACACGTGTTTAATGCTGACCAACAAACATGACTTGTGGGTTTTCTATGGGTGAGTATCTGTACCATTTTGCACCTTATTTCTCAACTCATTAATCACACTAAATTATTCACAGCTAAACATCCTTTTCCTTTGTCCTGCTTCTTGTTAAGTGTGGATTAAGATCTAGATTGTTGCTTTTCAAGTTATAAAGTATTAAATGGAAATTTTAAATACTTGACAAGTTCGACCTGCTCTACAGCTGCTCCAATTCCAGACTTGAACGTAGAAAAAGTTGTGCTACAGGAAACAGGATCCACCCACATTTTCAAAGGCATTAATGTTTGCCTCCTTGGGTTTTTAAATGTCTCACATTCAGCCAAAAAGGAGAGATGCATTTAACCTACATTTGCAAGTACCATATTTGACCAACCTTTTCACTGCTCTAAGTGGTTTTTTAAAGTCTTGCCTTCCATTTTCTATAACTACTGACTCCGCCTTATTTCTACTATAGGAATCAACTAAAAGGCTTAGAACAAGGATAGATCTTGGAATAAATTGAATAGTTTGGTAAATAGATTTCCCCCTTCTTTCTTCAGACCCCATTGCCATCAAATCTTTCTTGATTCCATTTTACGAAGAGAAATAAATAGAAATATTTATTTTATTAACTTGGGTTACTTTTAAAAGTCAATTTCAATCTCACTCAATGCACTCAATCTCACTGCATTTTTGATATGCATCAAAAATATTCCATCTTCTCTTCTATTCCTCATTTTACCACTAAAACTAACACATACTCCTTACAAGTAGAAGCAATAAGGAAGGGCAGAGATTTCAGACATGTTAGGAATATTGATTAACTCTTCTCCTTTTGCTAAGGCAATTCCCTGATTGAACAGACTACTGGTGGGTGAATGGTAGAAAATGCATATTTTTCAAGCTAAGCCCTTTCAAGGGCAGATGCCAAGGTGAGCAGTACTCCTGGTTTCTCAGCAACGTGGAAGAATTTGTGAATGACTGTGAAAGATTTGCACAACCATCCAGCTGCACTTAGGAGCTGCTCTAAAACAGCAAAGCCCAACCTGGGAAATTCATGTCACATCCTGTACCCCTGGGTCAGAAGTGGTGATATACACACACACACACACACACACACACACACACACACACACACCCCAACAGCAGTGGATAAGACACGGTACACACACACACACACACACACACACACACACACATCCCATACCCGTGGGTAAGAAGGGGCGAAATACACACACACGCACACACTCACACACCCCACACTACACCACGAGAAAGCCCTGCGGTGAAGCTCTCAGGCAGGCAGGCTCTGCTTCAGAAGGCACAGTCAGCATCCCTCTCTCCCAGCCCAAGTGAGAGGCTGGCCTCCGCCTCAGAACTCCCTGGTCTTTACATCCTAGGCTTTTTCTTACAAAGTAGAAAGATCTATGCTGGCCTTACCTCTGGGGCTGCTTTCTTGTAAGTATGGTGGGGCCGTGGGAGTGACATTTCCAGAATGGGATGCGGAGAGCAGAGGCGAGCGTTCGTCCACCCCATCAGCAGCCATGACTGCAGCAGTGGCGCCGGGGCCGGGGTGGAGGCTGAGTCTGGGGTTGCGGCTCCGGTTGGAGGCGCTGTTAGTGCTACTGCCGCTGCAGCCGCCTCCGGGAGGACCCGGGATGTGTCACAAGGTAGGAGGCGGGCAGGGAGGGGGGATGCGGGATCGAGAGGCGGGGAAGAGAAGCGCGCTGGGAAGCACGCCTAGGGGAGGGGAGCGGATGAAGAAAAAAAAAAAAAAGAAAGGGCCCGGGAGAGCTGGGGGAGGGGAGAATGGGAGGAGCAGGAGCCCTGGGAACTTAGTAGGGCTGACTGGGAAACGCTGGGAGGGGAAGGTGCCAAGTAACCGAACGCAGAGAGGAGGTAAGTGGGAGGGAGGGGTTACAACTCTTTCTTCTTTGTACTTCACATTTCCTTAACTATAAGGAAAAAGAAGAGTGAAGGGCAGCCTGAAAGGGGGCAAAAGGCCTGTGGCTTGATTACAGGAAAACTACAGCAATCACAAATCCAAGTTTAACTCCTCAAGGGAGGAAGAGGAGTTCTTTGCTGTCAAACTTCGCAGCAATTATATAAAGAAAACTTATTCCTAGGGTTATCAATTCCTTCTCGAGGGCTGCTGCTTTTGTTAGGAAATCATTTTTCAACATCTGTTGTCTAAGAGGACGTAAATTTTTGTATGAGCAGTGCCATTTCCTGCTTTTCCTTGTTAATTTTTACATATCTGTTTGGCACTCTAGTAACTGTATCTTATTGAAACTATGCATAGTGTGTTGGTTTTTACAAGTTTAATTTAACAAAATAGGTTGTCATTTTAGTTTTGTTTTTGTACTGTATTGTCCCTGACACATATATGATAATAAAGTTTATGAATAATGTAAGACAAATAACTATTTTCTTTAGTAATGTCTTAAAATAATCATTCACATGTAAAACAGTATTAAAAACAAGCTAAGTACAGTTCTCATCTTGCTTTTTGTGTTTATTTTTTTCTTTTCTTTTTTTGGTGGCTTGCTAGAGTGGTTTTAAAATCAAAGTTTTGAACATGCCCAGATAAAAAAATGCAATGGGAAAATAGTCATGGTCTCAAACCGATCATTTTTCTGCAATAGTTCTTTGAGTCATTCATCACATATTATCATGTGATTACTGGTCTACACATATGAATGGGGGATGGTCCTGGTCTTCAAGATGTCTGTTATATAGCACAGCCAAAAACAAACCAAAAATGAGGCTGGTAGTCTTTAAAGGGGCTGGAGATTTAAAGGGGCATGAGTAAAAGCAAACTGTAGACATTTGAAACTACCTCTTATATTACGTGCCCTCTGAAGATACTCTTTATTCTGAAAATTCCATTTAGGCACCAGCTGGAAATCCTAAGGGAAAATCAAAGAATAATGTTTTCTATTATGCAGCATCCTTTGTGGATCAGTAGCATCAGGAGACAACACAATATAAGGATTCCCAGGGACTTCCCTGGTGGTCCAGTGGTTAAGACTCCACACTCCCATGCAGGGGGCCCAGGTTTGATCCCTGGTCGGGGAACTAACACCTCACGTTTGGCAACTAAGGCCACACACTGCAACTACTGAGCATGCGTGCGTTCTAGACCACCCGCACCCCCACCCCGCCGCACTCTGCAACTAGAGAAGCTGGCACACCACAACAAAGAGCCCTTGCCCTGCAACAAAGACCTAGTGCAGACAAAAATAAATAAATAAATAGGATTCCCATAGGATATAATCCAAGGGCATTTATAGGTCTCTAGGAACTTGGAATGTGAGGGGTAAAGATGTAGCACTCCCTGCAAAAGTGAACAATTTACAAAAGAAACAACAGTGTTTTTACAGTTGCAGCCTAGAAGCTATTGAGATAAAGAAACTTTTAAAAAGAATCAACAAAATCCTATTTCTATACAGTTAGCCCTCCATATACATGGGTTTCCGCATCCACAGATTCAACCACAGGTGAAAATTTTTTGCAAAAAACAATTTCAGAAAGTTGCAAAAAGCAAAACGTAAATTTGCCATGCTCAGGCAACTATTTACATATCATTTACATTGTATTAAGTATTATAAGTAATCTAGAGATGATTTAAAGTATACAGGAAGATATGCATAGGTCATATGCTGTACTGTGTAATACTACGCTATTTTATGGAAGGGTATCCAAAGATTTTGGTATCCTTTGGGGGTGGCGGGGAGATGGTGGTCTGGAACCAATCCCCCAGGGATACGGAAGGACAAAGGGCGATTTTATTGTCCTATCCTGTCACCTATCACACTTTATTGTAGCAGTGTATTTACATTTCCATTACCCACCCACCTTTTATCCCCAACTGACTTTGTGAGGTCAGAAACCAAATCTATCTCATTCACTATTATATCTCCAGTATCTAACACAATGCATGACACATTAATAAGCACTTGATAAATGTTTGCCAAATAAATAACAAATGAGTATATGAACAAATCCTACACAGTCCCAGAATCTTACTAAAACAATTGTTAACGGGAAGAAAGTTAAGAGCATTTCTTGACTTTTTGATGAAGATGAGAGTTTTGCCACCTGACTATTTTATTGTTCCATTTTATCTTTACAGCTAGACTTTCTTTATTGCCCAGGTAATAATGATCAGTATAAAGGTTTTTTTTTTTCATTCTTTACTTCTTTATATGACTTCTCTATTAATTTCAGAATTCAATTGAGGGTGATACAGTTAATGGGTATATTGAGATTATATTTGCAACAATGCCAAATTTCACAAAAAGTAAAAAACTTATTAGATGAGTATCACTTCATTCTAGTTTAAAGATAATTCTATAGTTTATGGTTACTCAGTAAATTTTAAATAATACTGATCAATCTAAGGCCTTTTATGATTATGATACTTTGCCATCACTATTCATTTTCACTTTTGGAATAATTGTATGATTAAACAGATAATGTATGAGCTAGTAAGAGATATATCTTACTACTTACTTAAGCTGCTTAAACTACAGTTCCAGTTATCTACTACTAAGTAACAAATTATATCAAAACCCAGTGGCTTAAAATAATGTGATTTGTTATTTTTCATGATTCTGTTGGTTGACTGAGTAGACATTCTGTTGCTCTTACCTAGCCTTACTTAGGCAGCTGCATTCAGCTAGCAGGTTGGCTGGGGGCTGGGCTCAGCTGATGAGACAGCTTGGATGGCCACGAGTCTCTCTCCATATAGTCATTCAAACAAGGCTTCTTCACATGCTTAGTAGTCTCAGAGCAGTGTTCTAAGAGGGCGATTGTGGAAGCTCTGGCGCCTCTTAAGATCTAGGCTCTGGACCTCAAATAATGTTACTTTCACCACATTCTTCCACCTCCTTCAGCCTGCCTCCTGCCCAAAGAAAGCTGGAGGCCCAGAGACCTCTTTTCATGGTCAAAGGTAGTCACAAGGCCAGTGGAGGAATAGATTCCATATCTTCATGGATGGAGTGACAATGTCACAGTGCAAAGGGCTGTGGAACACAGGAAGGCATGATTCATTGCAGGCCATTACATAGCAAGCTACCATAGTCTATCCTCTGGCCACAATGGTTCATGTCCCTCTCATGGGCAAACTACATTTGCCCATTCCTAAGACCCCAAGGTCTCATTTAATCACCAAAGTCATGTTTGTATATCTTGTCACCTAAATCAAGTACAGGTGCAGACAAAGTTCCTTGGGTATGATTCCACAGGCTCAGCTCCTTGGGTACAGCACCTGTTGATTCAGAGAACTGTGAACTAAAAAGACAAATTATGTGCCTTCCTCATCTCCCCCTGCCCCATCCTCCAACATTTAACAGTGAAACACGAGCAGCATAACAGCAGTAAACACTCCAATTTCATAAAGTGAGGGGAGGGAGCTGATGTGCATTTAGAATGGAAAGAACATAGTGTAACATTGTGTACACTGAACCACAGAATTCTGAAATCCAGTTGAGCATATGTCACTAGCTCCCTTGACACTAGAGCCAGGGAACGCTTCTTTATTAGGGCATAGTTCTGCTCTTAGTGTTACTGGGTTTCCTCATCTATTGCTGTCCTTGGCTCTCTGCCCTGCCACTGAGTCCTTTCTTTTCCATAAAGTACGACTCCTGTTTGTAGTTGAGTAGCTTTCCCAGTCTGCCTCCGGCCCAAACAAAGTTGGAGGCCCAGAGGCCTTTTTAAAATTTTGAACTGTCTCTGTTCCTTTTAATCCAAGTTAATACAATTCCCTTAAAAACTTTGCAGGCTTCTTATAAATCTGACTGGGGTTTACTTCCTGCCCCCAAAGCCACAGACATAATTCTTTTTGAGATAGGCATCTCTCTACATTGGGCCACATTTGAGACCCTTCAGATTTGTAGAAACCCCTTTGTCTTACCTAAGGAAGTCTTCAAATCACTGATTGAATCTTTCAGAGGTCTTAACAAGGAGTTTTATAGCCATCCCCTTGGATTAAAATTTTATCCTGAGGCCATTTCTTATGTTAAAAATCTTTTGCTGGACTGTTCTGAGTCCTCTATATTTCCTCTAAATTCTGTTGTAAACTGAAAGTTCTTTTTTAGTTCATCTCTGTGGTAGGGAAAATAATGACCCCCAAAAGATGTCTACACCTAGTCCCTAGAACCTAGGAAACCTTACATAGCAAAAGGGATTTAGCAGATGTGATTAAGGGTTGCAGATCTTATGATGGGGAGGTTATCCTGGGTAATCCAGGTGGGCCAATGAGTCTTTAAAAGCTGAGAACCTTCTTGGCTGTAACTAGTGATATTCACAGAAGAAGAAGGAGGAGAGATTAGAAGTGTGAGGAGGACACAACCTACCATTGTTGACTTTGAAGGTGGAGGAAGGGAACCAAAGAGTGTGGGTGGCCTTTAGAGCTAGGGGTGACTCTCAGCTGACAGCAGCAAGGAAATGAGGATTTCAGCCCCACAAACACAAAGAACTGGATTCTATAAACAACTTTAATGAGCAAAGAAATTGTGAGCAAAGAAGAACATAGAGCATCGCTCATCACCCAGCTATATAAGAGTTAAGTTGAAACCCACTGCAGTCTCCCCTGAGAGGAATCCAAGATGAAAAACAGGATAAGGCACTCTGTGCTTTCAATAAACAGGCCCCTAGATAGATTCATGTCTCAGGAAGAATTTCAATGACCCCAAATTCTTGCATCTTCTATACATAGAAAAGCATTAAAATCATTAACTCGAGGCTGTGTTCTTTGTGATTAGCAGCCATCTTTTACCAAGATATATGCGTGCCTAACATGTATTTTCTGGCCAAAAAAATCATATATTCTGTCTCCTCCCCTGTCTCTTTGGAGCACTTCCTCAGAGCTGTCTCCCAGGCTATACTCCTCAGTAAGACCCTGAATAAAACTTAAACTCACAACCCTTTATGTTGTGTGTTTTATTTTCAAGTCAACAAATAGATCTTCCCCTAGAGCTTATAGGCAGAACACAGCCTTGCTGATCTCTTGATTCTGGTCCAGTGAGAATTATTGGACTTCTGACCTATGGAAATGTTAAAATAAAATAAAATAGAGGGCTTCCCTGGTTGCGCAGTGGTTGAGAGCCTGCCTGCCGATGCAGGGGACACGTGTTCGTGCCCCGGTCCGGGAAGATCCCACATGCCGTGGAGCGGCTAGGCCCGTGAGCCATGTCCACTGAGCCTGCGTGTCTGGAGCCTGTGCTCCGCAACGGGAGAGGCTGCAACAGTGAGAGGCCCTAGTACTGCAAAAATAAAAATAAAAATAAAAAATGAAAATAAAATAGAGACTAGGCTTGAAAATCCTACAAGCAGACAAAAATCATTTAAGTTACATAAAGAAAATAAATCTAGCTTATTTCATGAACATAAGTAAAAATCAACATAGTTTTTTTCTTCTAAGTGCCTCTGATAATCATCTTCCTGAAATGGTATAAGTTAATCACTGTTAATGAATCCCCTACCATCTGGAAACCCCCATTGTAATACCCGATCATTGTAAAGGTTAAACACCTTTCTTACTTCTACTTTACAAAGCCATCCTGTGACATCATGCCTCTGAGTTTCATCTCAGTGTTGGACTTGAAGACTCCCAGTTTGCAAAGTATCCTTCTGTACACCATAAACTCTTACTTAATACTATTTTACTGACCTAGTCTTAATTTTTACTATCTCTAAATTTTGACAGAACTATAAAATAATAAACTTATGTTGTTTAAACTGCTAAGTTTGTGATAATTTTTTATGGCAGCAATATAAAATACCACCTCTCATCAGACAAAGCTAAAAGAAGCTAATTGTTATTTTCTATACCCTACATGGAAATTAGTGAGATCAGTAAGTTCATTAGGTGCATTTTCTACCTTCCAAGTTACCATAAGCAATAATTAATTGGTAGACTTCTGTTCTCTGCTCTCCCGTAGCAATTTCCTCTCTGCTTTTTAGCTTCTACTAACAGTATCCCCTCTACTCCTTTCAGCATTCTCAGGCTGCCTAGTCCTGAAGACAGTGCCATATACTTGGGTTTATTTTAGAGCAATACTAATTTCTATTATATTTATCTATTGCTTTGTACTTTCAGTACCAACTTCTGTTGGATTTACCTATTGCTTTGTACTTCCAGTACCACTTTCTGCTTTGTTATTGCTTTTTAAGAATCCATCATCTTACAACTTAGTGGATTAAAACAACAATGTATTATTTTTCAGAAAGATGCGTCCATCTGGTGGATCAGCTGGGGCCTGAGCTCAGCTGAGAAAGCTGCATTGGCTGAACCCCTGTCTCCAAATGTACTTTTACCCTGGGCTTCCTCTTTACATGTCAGTCTCAGAATAGTACACTTAGAGGGCAAAGGTAGATGCTTCCAAGGCCTTATAATGTTACAGGGAAGAACAAAATCTGACTACATATTGGATCTGTTTCTTCTTCCTTAACCTCTTCTTCCAGTTGCTTTTGTTCACTAAGAGGATACTGTCTATACATAACGGCCTGCCTCCGGGAACCCTGCCCCTCTGCCTGAATGTTAAACCAAAGTGCCTTTGTTCAGGGAAACATCCTGACCCTGTCCACCTGTGAATGGCTAGGAGAAAGAAGAAATTAACACATCCCCTTCCTGAGGCTGGCCATTCCAGGAGATATTTGCAAGACTTATGGCCTTTTTACTTTATTCCCTTACCTCCTCCCTGTCTCTGTTCTATAAAAGAAACTGGTATCCAGACAGCAATAAAATGGTTCTTTTGAGACACTAGTCTGCCATCTTCTCGGTATGCTGGCTTTCCGAATAAAGTCATTATTCCTTGCCTCAACACCTCATCTCCTGATTTATTGCCCTGTCATGCAGTGAGCAGAATGAGCTTGGACTCAGTAACAATACGCCCAAGGTTTTGGAACGTGTACAAGTTTACTTCTACCACATTCTATTTGTCAGAGCAAATCACAAGGCCAGGTCACATTCAAACAGGCAGAGGGATAAATTCAGTCTCTTGATGGAAGATGTGGCAGTTTCACATGCAGAGGAGCATGGATGCAGGGAGACGTGATTCATTGGAGGTCATTTTAAATTGATCAATCACAACCACAAACGATATTTTGTGTAAAAAAGGCATAAAAACAAAGGAGAGTTCTTCAAGGGACATGATGCTTTGGGGAAGTTTAATTTGAAATTCTAAAGTCCATCTGAGAAGGCTATTTTATGAATATCTATGCAAGATATCTATGATATTTAATGAATATCTATCATAGATTTTATGAATATCTATGAATATTTTATGAACCTCTATGTAAAGTATGTTCATATTAAATATGTACTCGTAAGGGTTATAACTGCTTTCCTTAGCACATGCCAGGGTACCACCTCTACTCTCTCACCCTGACCTCTGTTTCTCTACTCTGTGCCAGGAGAGCCCAGGCTTGGAAATCAAATAAAATTATACTTGAATTCACTACCTCTGAGTAATGATCTTATTTAAGTTAGTTTAACCTTTCAAAACCTCAGTTGTCTAATTAGTCTGTAAAACAGAGTAATAATACCTACCTTATGGAGTATTTATTATAATTTAATGAGAAAATATATGGAATGTAACTATCAGTGACTGGCATATAGACTTGCCATAAACATAAGCTTTTTTATCACTCTCCTCTTTTAGCTCTATTGGAAGGAAAACCAGGGGACAGGCATCACTGAACTAGGCTAGAAGCACAATGGGCCAGAGCATGTTTGTATTTTTAACTCATTAATTCATCTACATTCGCCTTACAGTTATTATATAGTACATCTCAGGTGTGTAGTCTGTATGCTTAATTCAAGAACTCTAGGGTATCTCAGCAGGCCTGAGGGAGTTGTATTTATGCATGAATGGGGACTTCTCTGGCAGTCCAGTGATTAAGACTCAGCACTGCCAATGCAGGGGACACATGTTCAATCCTTGGTCAGGGAACTAATATCCCACATGCCACGTGGCGTGGCCAAAAGAATAAAAAAATATGCATGAATGTTCCTAAGGTTTTTGGAAATGCCCAGTAAAAAGGACTTTGAGGAAATAGAGATTTAGATTTCACACGAAGGATGAAATATGAATGCCCCTTCATTATATGCATACCCTGAAAAAGCAGGAAACTGGTTCTTAAGTGAGGAAAACTTGAAGGATGGGTACACACTCTGCTAAGACTAGGGTAAATATGTTTACCTTCAGCTCTGAGGGATTTTGTTTACTTCTCCAGCAAACAGAATTATAACTCTGAGAAAATAAGGCCATGTTCTGAAGTTGAAAGAGTGCAACATTTTGCAAAAACAATAGAGGAGGGTTGAAATCTTGACTATAGTCATAGAAGAGTTGTTTTTTTCAATTAATTAGTCCTAGATTGTCTCTTATTGTCTCAGTTTCATCAGCAAAATGGGAGATAGCTATCCTACATCTCACAGGATGCTAATAAGAGTAAAATAAGGTCCAAGCTCTATAAGCACACCACAACAGAACAGAGTGAAATGCAAAGTTCCATAGACAAAATTTGACTTGAAGTTGTGTGGAACTTTTCTTGTTGATCCAAAACTGATAGTTAGGGTCCAAAACTGAGGCCAAAAAAAAGCAGTAAGTATCTCCACATACTAAATCAGCAGAACTGGCCCTTCAATAACCCAATACCCCAATCCGTATAAACAGGAGAATGAGAAGGAGGAAAATGGAAATTATTGAAGTCATGAATTGTTGGCTTAGGGAGTTCTTCTGTGGCTTCTCCCTGCCCTTTTCTGAAAAGTCAAGTGAGAAGTGCTCTAATAATAATTTGCAAAGTTTGGATGTATCTGCATAAAAAGAAAACTAACACCTCATTTTCAAATTAGGACACAGATTACCTGCTCTTCCCAAAGTCTGTGTGAACAGGAAAAAAAGAATTGGTGAATTATGGCAGGGCAAACAGAAAGGCCTGTGGTGTAGCTCAGCTATCACTCCTGCTTTGATGAGAATGTGAGTTTCTTGTAGGCCAAAGTAGCACCACAAAAATTAGCTGGGCTTGTGCCATCATGATGGCAGCAACAAAAGAGGCTAACTGCTGGGTGAAAAAACTCCAGCAGCCAGAGCCCATGAGGTATTCCACTGAGTACAAGAGCTGAGGAGGACTGGAAGAAGTTAAGCAGGACACCATAGATTGGGAAGGCCCTAAAGAACTCACATTTGTGCCTCCTCTAGAAATCCAGTATTTGAGTGCCTGCTGTGGAGAGAGTATGGTCAATGGCCAGTCAGTGTTGGCCCAAGAGTTACTATCAAAGAACACAAGGAGGACTACAACAGCCCATTGACTCCCTCCAACTCCTCCCTGTGTCCACTTCTTGGAGGAGGTAGAAACTAGAAAAGGGTGGAAGGACCTGAAGCCCAGAGGTAAACTACATTCTTTCCCCCAAGGTGGAAAATGGGGAAGAGGCAAAAGGAAGACCATACCCCCTCCCCATTTCAGGTCCTTCAAGCCACAATACTAGCAGATGACAGAAAAGAGGAAATCTTTGATTTGGATATGAAATTGGAGTTTTAGACTGGATGGATTTTTAATGACTGAAATTGACAAGGAAGTTATAGAACCTACCCAAGATATGATGATGTGATAAGATATGTTACAGGAGACAAGTGAGAATTTAAAATGGCCCTATTAGGGGCAGTATTTGTAGGAAACTATAATTGTTTCTTATCTATACCTTGGTAAGTTCTGTTTGTTTAATAACTTGTAGAGATAGATGATTAGATCGATAGATAGATATGGATAAATGTAGAAATATATATGATTGTTGCCTCAAATTCAAGCTTTTCCTTGATTCAAATATTTTTGATAAATAAATATAAGAGTTTGGTACTAAATGCTGAGGCTCCAAAGATGACAGGGCATTTAAGAGGTAATTGGGGTTAGGACTTCTTTGTTAGTCCAGTGGCTAAGACTCTGCATACCCAGTGCAGGGGGCCCAGGTTCAATCCCTGGTCAGGGAACTAGATCCCACATGCTGCAACTAAAAGTTGCTGCAACGAAGATCCCTCACACAGCAAGGAAGATCCCGTGTACCACAGCTAAGACCTGGTGCAGCCAAATAAATAAATACTTTTTTAAAAAAAGAGGTAATTGAGGTTAAATGAAGTCCTAATGGTGGGACCCTAATCCAATGACATTCATGTCCTTATAAGAAGAGCCACCAGAGAGCTAGCTTGCTCCCTCTTTCTTTCTTTCTCTTTCTCTCTCTGTCTCTCTCTTTCTCTCCATGAATTTGCACTGAGGAAAGACCATGTGAGGATACAATGAGAAGACAGCCATCTGCAAGCCAGGAAAAAGTCCTCACCAGAAACTGAGCCCTTGATCTTAGACTTCCAGCCTTCAGAATTGTGAGGAAATAAACTTCTGCTGTTTAAACCCTCTGTGGCATTTTGTTATGGCAGCTTGAGCTAATAAAATCTACATAGAATAAGATTGCTTTTTAAAAATCCTTTTAGCCCTTGGAGGTACACATATACACATTTCACGGATAAACCTATTTGAGACCATAGAAGCAGTTGATTAATGTAAAAACACATTTTATGATAAGAAACCTACTTTTCCTATGGTTTCAGAAAACAGTTGGGTAAGAAAAATACCTATTACCTCTTTAGAAGTTGGTATTCCCAGCATTTCTTCCTGTGAGATACAGAACCACATTCTAGTTTTCATTTCCACACTTCTAGGCTTTTTTCATTTCTACTTCTAGCCCTTTGAATGGTCTATCTGCCTGATACTTAAGTGCAACATCCCAGTTTATTTAACCAGTCCTCTATTTTTTAATTTTTCAGACTTGTTGCAGTATTTTTCTATTCATTCATTCAGCAAATGTTTATTAGGTACCTTCTATGTGCCAGGCACTGTTTAAGGAGTTACAATATCCCTGACCTCATTATAATGAAAAATATAGGTAACAGTTTAACAAGGATATATAATATATCAGATGGTGATAAATGTTGTAAAAGAAATAAAGCAGGGTAAGGGAAAATGGCAAAGATGGGTGGAGGAAGCACATTGCTTTTTTACATGGAGGAGCTAGGATAGGCTTCATTGACATTTAAACAGGTATGAACAGCAAGGCCCTGAGAAGGGAGCATGCTTGGTATATGCAGGAACAGCAAGGAAGCCTGAGCAAACTGAGCTGGGGGGTTGGGGTAGGGGGTGGGGGAGTAAAAGATGAGATCAGAGAAGTTTGGCATGTACCCCAGATGGGGCAGATCATATGAGGCCAGTTTGGTATATCTTCTGAGTTGAGAAAACTTTGGAACTCTTGTTGGCTTTTGAGCAGAGGAGTGATGATATTGTAAAGGAGCAGGACCCTATAAGCCCTTCCCAAGACAGACCTTCCCCCATATCCTCTGCTTTAGCTCCTCTCTGAAGTACCTAGATAACAGTATTTGATGCTCATTTCCTGAGTTGTTTTATAGATGTGAAAACCCCCCACCAAATGGAAGATATTAACTACTTGATGACTGTGAGCACATAGCTCCAGGCCTCTTGGAGCCAAAAGATTGATAATGTTAACCCCTGTGACACCACCCTGTTCCCTCACCATCAGCCAGTCAGAGACTGTGCACAAGCTGATCACATACCCTGCAACCACCACCCTCACCTGGCTTTTAAAAATGCTTTTCCAAAATTTTGGGGGAGCTCAGGCTTTTTCAGGGCAGGAGTCACCTGTCTCCTTACAGGGCCCTGCAATAAACCTTTCTCTGCTCCAAACTCCAACATTTTGGTTTGTTTGGCCTCACTGCGCACTGGGCACACGAACTTGTGCTAACAATATGACATAGACTTTATTTTTTTTAATATTTATTTATTTTTATTTGATTGTGCCAGGTCTTAGTTGCGGTAGGCAGGCTCCTTAGTTGTGGCTCGACGGCTCCTTAGTTGTGGCATGTGGGCTCCTCAGCTGTGGTATGCGAACTCTTAGTTGCGGCATGCATGTGGGATCTAGTTCCCCAACCAGGGATCAAACCCAGGCCCTCTGTATTGGGAGCGCAGAGTTGTAAACACTGCACCACCAGGGAAGTCCCAACATAGACTTTATAAGGATCACAAGGGCCACTATGTTAAAATTGGACTCTAGGTAAGAAAGACAGAAGCAGTGGAGGTGGAAAAAAGGGATCAGATTCTGGATATCTTATGAAAGCAAATCTAACATGATTTCCTTATGGATTTCACATAGTTTATGAAAAACAGAAGTTAAGGATGACATCAATCTATCTTAGAACACTTTTCTGATTATTTATTCCTGAAAAAGGTTTTGAAGTGGTAGGCTGGATCAAAGGATATGCACATTTTATTTTATTTTTTAAATATTTGTTTATTTGGCTGTGCCAAGTCTTCGTTGCGGCACACAGGATCTTCATTGCCGCATGCAAGATCTTCATTGGGGCATGTGGAATCTTTAGTTGTGACATGCAAACTCTTAGTTGCAGCATGTGGGATCTAGTTCCCTGACCAGGGATTGAACCTGGGCCCCCTGCATTGGAAGCATGGAGTCTTAGCCACTGGACCACCAGGGAAGTCCTCAAAGACTATGCACATTTTAAAATCTTTGGATATATATTGTCAGTTGCTCTTTAGAACCTGAGAACAATTTTTTACCCTCACTTGTGGTGTCTCACACTGTACATTTTTCAGCAGCCAACGAAAATAACATTATTTTTACTGTGGATAGTTTAATAGGAAATATGTTATTTTTGTAATTTACTTTATTCTTGATGATTCTGAATATTATTTTTGATCATTGGTATTGGACATTTTTCCACTGGGGAGTTCATCTTTTTGTTATCATTTATAGTTTTATTTATAAATTTAATATACATTTTATTTATTGATTGATAAAACCTATTCCCTTTTCCTCCTGGGAATTCAGCTAAACTATACTTCCCAGCCATCTTTGCATTTAGGGTCTTCATATGTCCAAATTTTGGCCAATGGAAGGTTGGTAGAAGTGTTATAGACTACTTTTAGACCAGGCCATAAAAACCTCCCTTACATCATCCTCCATGCTCTTTTCCCCTCTAAGATAGAATGTAGGAGATGACTCCCAAGGAGACTGGGGGAGTTACATGTTGAAAATGGCACAAGGAAGGAAGGATCTTGAGATACTACATCATTGCATATAGAAGAATTGCCCAGAAAGAACACCAGTTTTGCAGTGTTTTATGAGCAAGAACTATACTTCATTGTGTTAAGCCACTGAAATTTCAGAGTTTATTTATTACAGCAGGAGGTGTTTTTCCTAATTAATAAAGACATATATATTAAAGAGTTATAAAGAATTTATCTTCATATAGTAAATATATTTATCTTTTGTCTGTGTGAAGAACTGTAAAATTTTCTTCTCTGAATGTATACTGACATCCATGCTCCCTCATACTGAGAGACTAATCCATTCCTCTAAATTCTTTCTTTGAGTTGACAATTCCAAGAACAGGACACAATGGACTGAAAATGGCCAAATGCTCTCATGCATGCACACACATGCACACACGTGCATGCATGCACACACGCACGTATTTTCTGAAAGACTACCACACTTGCCTGAATGGTCACCAGAATTGCAACTGGAGCTCTGCTACTTTTGTTTCTTTGCCATATAAAACCCCCCTTGTTTCCCATTTTCCAGGAAACACTTCCTTTGGTTATTCTTCCTATTGCAACAGCCTGAATAACATACCCATCCTTGAGTCCTGGACAGCTTTTAAAAGTTAGACACGTAGTAAATACAGTATATATTTTTCCTAGCTTATTGTTTGTCTTTTGATTTTGTCTGTGTTGAAAATATGTTTAATGGTTGTCTAATTTTCCACTATAAGCTGTCTCTGTATATGATCTTTCTTTATATTCTCTGTAATTTAGAGCCCATGAAATATTAAACTGTCTTCTTTTGCTGGTAGAACTCCTATCCTCATTCTTTCTCAATTTGGTTACACCCAGAATATAGGATGCATGAGAGAACAATGTGCCATTTCTTGCTTTGTCCCTCTCATGCTTCATTCACTCTCAAGACTATTCTCCCTTTTGGTTATCTAACTCTTAAGGTTATGCTTCAGGTCACTCAGTCTTTCAGAGGGATCCTGCCTTGTCTGGCTGGTCAGTTTGTCATTGACCTCACTTGTCACATATTCTCACCGATCGTCCTGTTCACTCTAGTCAACACTAACAGGTCAAGCTAGTTAAACTCATCACAAAAGCTGCCTGCATGAAGTATAAAATGGCTTTCACTAGGCTAAAATAAAGCTGTCAGCAATACTGCATTTCTTTGTGAAGCCTCCAGGGGAGAATCCAGTTTCTTACCTTTTTCAGCTTTAAGAGACCACCAGTATTCCTCGCTTGTGTTCCTTTCTTCCATCTTCAAAGCCATCATCTTCAAATCTGTCCCTGACTCTCCTGCCTTCTTTCACTTACAAGGACCCTTGTGATTATTCACTTGGCTAATAAAGGATAACCTTTCCATCTCAGTATTCTTAATTTGATCATATCTGTAAAGTCCCAATTGCCATGTAAGGTAACATAGTCATATGTTCCGGGGTTTATTATATGGGCAGACATCCATTATTCTACATCTCACAGGAGAATTTCAACACAATGTAAAGCCTTCTGCATGATCTCTTCCTGACTCTGAAATGGTGTCTAGTCATGGACCACTCAGTGTAGAAATTTTTTCAGACAAAAATCTTTCTTCTTTACTTCTTCATTTTTTTCCCTAATTACTATGAGTTGGTTAACATAAGTTAAAAAAATCTAGCAGAACCTAAAATATATAAAAACAAAAGTCAGAATATTGCACAAGAAATAACCCCTTGATAGAAACAACATTAACTTCAATTCAGAGTTATAATTAGAGATAAATAGGTAACTTTTGGTTGGGCTGATACAAGAAATATCTGTACTTACATATGATTTGCTTTTGGTTTCTTAAAGTTTTAAAGTCTCTCTTGAAGATAATAATATAAATTTCCATTTAGGAAACATTGATTAAAAGAAAGCATATAAACTCTAAATAATATTTCCTCCGTTTTGTTTTCTCCTATTTCAAATGAACCAGAGGATCAGAAACATAAATCAATATTATATTTGCAGGATCAGTACAACAATATAAAATTTTAAAATATTAGAAATATTAGAAATTCTTTCATTAAAAATAATATTAGAGAGAGTTTCAAATTCAACCATGTAGTTTGTTTGTTTTCTCCTAGAAGCTATTGTTATCATCTACCCTTTTCTACATTTATAAAAATCACTTATTGATTGCTTACTTAGTACCAAGCACTATCATTAGTGTGGGTACATGAAAATAGATAAAGCATGAGTTCTAATTATGAGAAGTTTACAGTCTAGTGTGACATATACTTTAAAAATTAAATATTTCTGCACTGATGGATACATGAAAAAAACATCATGGAAACACAGTTAAGGGAACATCTAATTCTTAAGCAATCATACCTTAGAAAATAATGTACTCATTCTCAGCTAAAATTCCTATTACTAATACGGAAAAGAACAATGAAGAGAATGGACCCATATGTATTATATAGCCAGTAGTGGAATGAAGGAATATTTAGGGAAGAAAAATGAATTGTAAGCACAGACTGCAGTAAAATTATTGTTGTTGATACCCATAATTTGATTACTAACCTTATCTCTTTCAAAAAGATATGATTGCTCTTTTGACCAACAGGTATCTTCTTATCCAAATGGTTTTTACTTACATCAATCTGGATAACTAGAAGGATTTATTTGACTGAATTTAACTTCCATGTTTAATTTGAACAAATATGAACTACATATACAGAAAAGAACTTCATAGAGCAGGTAGTTGCATGCTCGTCTTTTACAAATTTGCTGTGTAATCTGTAAGATAAATGTGCCTTTTAATGCATCATTACTCAAAAACATTTAAGAATGGGCCTACTTTTAAACAAAACATACTCTAAACAAGTTTATTCTTGGAGAGGTAAGGAATTAGTGTAACGATACTCTTGTAATTGGAAAAGTTATGTCTCTATGAAGAACATACCAAGTCTACTCAACAAGCCTAGCAGCAGCCACTTATTACCATAAGAGTTATTAACTAAGCAAGAGAAAACATACAACAAACTTCTTTAGAAAACTCAGGAGAGTAAATACAGATGACAGAAGAACAGATAGGCAGACACATATAAATGGAAGATAGAGAGACAGACAAGTGGTCAGATAGACGATAGATAGTGAAATAGCTAGATAGATAGAGTTAATTTAAGAAAATATATACTGGCTGGCAAGACGATGGACTAGACAGAAACGAGTTCACCCCTTCTTACAAAAACACCAAAATCAAAACTAACTGCTGAGATTTCTCAGCTTGCGCAGTGGTTAAGAATCTGCCTGCTAATGCAGGGCACATGGGTTCCATCGCTGTTCTGGGAAGATCCCACATGCCACGGAGCAACTAAACCCATGCGTCACAATTACTGAGTCTGTGCTCTAGTGCCTGCATGCCGCAACTACTGAGCCTGCATGCCACAACTACTGAAGCCTGTGCACCTAGAGCCCATGCTCTGCAACAAGAGCAGCCACCACAATAAGCCCGCACACTGAAACGAAGAGTAGCCCGTGCTCTCTGAAACTAAAGAAAGCCCATGTGCAGTAACGAAGACCCAACACAGTCAAAAAAAAAAAAAAGAATTAAAAACAACCTAACTTCTGAACAACTATTGACAGAAAAAAAAAAATGCTGGGACCTTCCAAAAAAGATACCCTAACACTCAATTACAAAAGAAAAGCCACAGTGAGATGGTAGGAGGGATGCAATCATGATAAAATCAAATCCCATTCCTGCCAGGTGGGCAACCCAAAATCTGGAAAATAATTATACCACAGAAGTTATCCCACAGGAGTGCAAATCCTGAGCCCCATGTCAGGCTTCCCAACCTGGGGCTCTGGCCATGGGAGGAGGAGCCCCCAGAGAATCTGGTTTTGAAGGCCAGTGGGGTTTGATCACAGAAGTACCATAGGACTGAGGGAAACAGAAACTTGGAGGGCTCTCACAAGGTCCTATGTACACAAGGACCCAGGGGGAAAAGCAATGATTTCATAAGCGACTGGGCCAGACCTACTTGCTAGTATTGGAGGGCCTTCTGCAGAGGCAAGGAGTGGCTGTGGCTCACTGTGGGGACAAAGACACTGGTAGCAGCAGCTCTGGTGAGTATTTATTGACATCAGCCCTCCTGGAGGCAGCCATTTCCTTCCCAAGACCTAGTGCCACCCAACAGCCTGTAGGCTCCAGTGCTGGCATGCCTCCGGCCAAACCACCAACAGGGCAGGAACACTGCCTCAACCATCAGCATACAGGCTGCTTAAAGTCTTCCTGAGCACAGCCCTGCCCACCAGTGGGACAAGACCCGGCTCCACACACCAGTGAGCAGGAGCCAGACACTCCCACCAGGAAGCCTGCACAAGTCTCTTAGCCTCATCCACCAAAGGGCAGAGAGCAGAAGCAAGAAGAACTACAATCCAGCAGTCTGCAGAACAGAAACAGATCTGAGGTAGAAGAACAGATAAGTGAGCTGGAAGGCAGAATGGTGGAAATAATTGCCATGGAATAGAATAAAGAAAAAAGAATGAAAAGAAATTAAGGCAGTCTAAGAGACCTCTGGTACAACATTAAATGCACCAACATTCACATTATAGGGGTCCCAGAAGGAGAAGAAAGAGAGAAAGGACCTGAGAAAACACTGGAAAATATAATAGCTGAAAAATTCCCTAACGTGGGGAAGGAAACAGTCACCCAAGTCCAGAAAGCACAAAGAGTCCCAGGCAGAATAAACCCAAGGAGGAACACGCTGAGATACATAGCAATCAAATTAACAAAAATTAAAGACAAAGAAAAAATATTAAAAGCAACAAGGGAAAAGCAACAAATAACATACAAGGGAACTCCCATAAGGTTATCAGCCAATTTCTCAGCAGAAACTCTGCAGGCCAGAAGTGAGTGCCATGATATAAAGTGATGAAAGGGAAGAACCTGCAACCAACCCAGCAAGACTGTCATTCAGATTCAACAGAGAAATCAAAAGCTTTACAGACAGGGAAAGCTAAGAGAATTCAGCACCTCCCAACCAGCTCTACAACAAATGCTAAAGGAACTTCTCTAAGTGGAAAAGAAAAGTTTGCTACTAGAAACAAGAAAATTATGAATGGAAAAGCTCACCAGTAAAGGCAAATATAAAGCAAATGTAGTAAAGCAATTATACTCCAATAAAGATGTTAAAAAAATAAAAAGAATGTTCTATAATAAATAAATAATAAAAAATAAAATAAATGTAGAAAATCAACTGAACACAAATATTATATCAAAACAAGCAATTGTGAGAAGAGGAGAGCACTAATGCAGGATATTGGAAGTGCATTTGAAATTAGAAGACCTGCAACCTAAAACAATCTTCTTTATATATAGACTACTATATCAAAACCTCATGGTAACTGCAACCCAAAAATCTACAGTAGCTACACACACAAAAAAGAAAAAGGAATCCAAACACAACACAAAAGTTAGTCATCAAATCACAAGAGAAGAGAACAAAAGAGAAAGGGAAGAATAAAGACCTACAAAAACAAATTCAAAACAATTAACAACATGGCATTATGAACATACATATTAATAATTACCTTAAATGTAAATGAATTAAATGCTCCAACCAAAGACATAGTCTACAAGAGACCCACTTAAGATCTAGGGACACATACAGACTGAAAGTGAGGGGATGGAAAAAGATACTCCATGCAAATGGAAGTCAAAAGAAAGATGGATAGCAATACTCATATCAGACAAATAGACTTTAAAATAAAGACTATTACAAGAGACAAAGAAAGATACTACATAATGGTCAAGGGATCAATCCAAGAAGAAGATATAACAATTGTAAATATGTATGCACCCCGCATAGGAGCACCCCAATATATAAGGCAAATACTAAGAGCCATAAATGGAAAAATTGACAGTTACACAGTAATAGTGTGGGACTTTAACACCCCACTTTCATCAATGGACAGATCATCCAGACAGAAGATCAATAAAGAAACACAGGCCTTAAATGACACATTAGACCAGATAGACTTAATATTTATAGAGCATTCCATCCAAGAGCAGCAGAATACACATTCTTCTCAAGTGCACATGGAACATTCTCCAGGATTGATCACATGATGGGCCACAAAGTGAGCCTTGGTAAATTTTTTAAAAATTGACATCATATCAAGCATGATTTCCAACCACAATGCTATGAGATTAAAAATCAACTACAAGAAAAAAACTATAAAAAACACAAATACGTGGAGGCTAAACAATATGCTAATAAACAATGAATGGATAACTGAAGAAATCAAAGAGGAAATAAAAAAATATCTGGAGACACATGAAAATGAAAGCTGGATGATCCAAAACCTATGCAACATGGCAAAAACAGTTCTAAGAGGTTACAATCTTACCTCAGGAAACAAGAAAAATCTCATATAAACAACCTAACTTTACACCTAAATCAACTAGAGAAAGAAGAACAGGCAAACCTAAAGTTAGTAGAAGGAAAGAAATCATAAAGGTCAGAGCAGAAATAAAGGAAATAGAAACAAAGAAAACAGTAGCAAAGATCAATGAAACTAAAAGCTGGTTCTTTGAAAAGATAAACAAAATTGATAAACCTTTAGCCGGACTTATCAAGAAAAAACGGGAGAGAGAACAGATCAATAAAATTGGAAATGAAAAAAGAGAAGGTACAACAGCCACCACAGAAAAAAAGCATCATTAGAAACTACTACAAGCAACTATATACCAATAAAGTGGACAAACTGGAAGAAATGGACAAATTCTTAGATAGGTACAATCTCCCAAGACTGAAACAAGAAGAAATAGAAAATATGAACAGACCAATCACAAGTACTGAAATCGAAACTGTGATTTAAAAACCCCCAACAAACAAAAGTTCAGGACCAGATGGCTTCACAGGTGAATTCTATCAAACATTTAGAGAAGAGTTAACACCTAACTTTCTGAAACTCTTCCAAAAAGTTGCAGAGGAAGGAATACTCCCAAACTCATTCTATGATGCCATCATCACCCTGATACCAAAACCAGACAAAGATACCACAAAAAAAGAAAATTACCTGCCAATATCACTGATGAACAAAGACACAAAAATCCTCAGCAAAATACTAGCAATCCAAATCCAACAATGTATTAAAAGGATCATAACCCAAGATCAAGTGGGATTTATCCCAGTGTTGCAAGGATGTTTCAATATCCACAAATCAATCACTGTGATACACCACATTGAGAAATTGAAGAATTAAAACCATATGAACATCTTGATAGATGCAGAAAAATCTTTTAGTAAAATTCAACACCTGTTTATGATAAAAAAAAAAAAAACTCTCCAGAAAGTGGGCATAGAGGAAACTTTTGCACAGCAAAGGAAACCATAAACAAAAGGAAAAGACAACTCTCAGAATGAGAGAAAATATTCGTAAATGAAACAACTGACAAGGGATTAATCTCCAAAATATACAAACAGCTCATGCAGCTCAATATCTAAAAACAACCAACCCAATCAAAAAATGAGCAAAAGACATAAATTGACATTTCTTCAAAGAAGACATACAGATGGCTAAAAAGCACATGAAAAGATGCTCAACATCACTAGTTATTAGAGAAATGCAAATCAAAACTACAATGAGGTATCATCTCACATTGGTCAGAATGGCCATCAACAAAAAATCTACAAACAATAAATACGTGAGAGGGTGTGGATAAAAGGCAACCCTCCTACACTGTTGGTGGGAATGTAAACTGGTGTAAACACTCTGGAGAACAGTATGGAGTTTCCTTTAAAACTAAAATTAGAGCTAACATATGATCCTGTGATCCCACTCCTGAGCATATATGCAGAGGAAATATTTATTCAAAAATCTACATGCACCCCAATGTTCATTTCAGTACTATTTACAATAGCCAATACATGGAGGCAACCTAATTGTCCATCAACAGAGGAATGGATAAAGAAGATGTGGTATATATATCTACACAGTGGACTATTACTCAGCCATTAAAAAGAATGAAATAATGTCATCTGCAACAACATGGATAGACCTGGAGATTATCATACTAAGTGAAGTCAGTCAGACAGACAAAGACAAATATCATATGACATCACTTATCTGTGGAATCTAAAAAAATGATACAAATGAACTTATTTACAAAACAAAAAAAAGACTAACAGAGAGCAAACTTATGGTTACCAGAGGGGAGGAGCAGGTTGGGGGAAGGATAGATTGAGAGTTGGGGATTGACATGCACACACTGCTATATTTAAAATAGATAAATAACAAAGCCCTACTGTATAGCAGCAGGAAACTCTTCTCAGTATTCTGTAATAACCTAAATGGGAAAAGAATTTGAAAAAGAATAGATACATGTATATGTATAACTGAATCACTTTGCTGTACACCTGAAACTAACACAACATTGTTAATCAACTATTGCTCCAAGATAAAATAAAAATTTTAAAAAGAGAAGATATATTTACTTTAAGATATGGAAACCAGCCATGTGTTAAAAAATAAGAAAAGTGAAACTTCTAAGGAACTAAGCTCAACTGAACTCCTGAATTTTTGGAAAAATGTTTTTTTTTTATTTTAATAATGTTTTCTAATTTATTATTATAGAAGAATGTTTTTTCATATTTTAACATTTAGATAATGGAGAAAGGACAGAGAAGACAACATAAACCACCTTAATCTCATTACTCAGTGATATCCACTCCAAACACTTTCATGTATTTCCTTCATTATTTGTCTATGCAAATATGTCTTACACATGAGCAAAATTAAGATCCTTCTGTAAAATTTGTTTTGTAACTTGACTTTTTGTTTAAACATTTGTTATTACATTTCCTATGTCATTAAATAGAGTTCAAAAATTTAAGGCTATTCCTTGATTTATTTACCTAATGTTGGAATTATTTCCATTTTTTGCTATTAAAATATTATAACAAGTATATTGTAATAATTATATGAAATTTATTTCTTCAGTATAAAATTTTAGTAATAAAATTGGAATTGCTGAGTCAAATAACCTTGACTCTTTTAAAAGACTATAAATGGTGTCAATTTTTTTAGCCTTCCCTACAACAAAGGTAATACATGAGGCATGTATATCCCTTTTTTTAAAACATAAATTGAATAATTCTATATACATTTTTCTGTATTTTGTTTTTACCTTGATAATCTACTTTGGAGATTTTTCTATATCAACATATAAAAATAAGTTTCACTCTTTTTAGATTTGCATTTATTTCCATTGTATGAATATACCCACTATGTCCCAAGCCTTGACTTGTTCCATCTCATCATGTGCAAGTTCTCCTGGAATGGCACAGAAATTCATCATCAGGTACAATAGGAGATAGTGTAAAAGCCCATCTGAGAGAGGCACTAACATCTCCCTGCTCCCCGCAAGAAATAGGAGCAGCCTATTGGATGAAAATAAAAAAGTATAAAGGACATGAGGGGTGAAGGAAGTGGAAGGTAAGAAAGAAAGAGGAAAAAAGGATAAGAAATGTAATGAGGTAGCCATATCAGGGAAACAAAGGCATGACAAGAAAGGCAGAGGAAGGGAGAGCTGGAAACAAAAAAGGAACTTCTGTCCATTATCATTATAATGTTATAATTTAGATTTTAAAATATGCTTTGTGTATAGACTTTCATTTTACAGTAAACCTGTGAAATTAATAAGTAGGACAGTTAATACCATCGAGCCATGTGACATCCAAATCCCAATTTCTTACTTTATGAAACATCTCCATGTTTTCTATACCACAATTCAGACTAGCTTGGCATTGATGCATCCTGGGAAATACTAATTATTTTGAAAGGTAAAGGTGGGGTGTCAGAAGTAAGAATAAATAGGCGAATTGATATGAGCATAGGGTAGGCTCCTGCAATATAAGTTAACACTGTCCAAATGGTCAGGGAAAACTGAAGCTTGTTCCAAATCAAATCAGTACCAAGGGGCTTCTGACCTATCTGTTAAGGTATAGCAGCAAGAGAATCTAGGAAGAACTGAAATTCTATATTAGGAGAGCAGTGATCTAGCTGACGAAGGGTTAGAAACTAATCAGAGGCACATGTTCAGTTCCTACGGAGAAAGGGCTAGCATTGGCTCTGTAGGTTGTTGAGTACTAGTAAAGCAGGCTTAAATTCAAGGAAGGGCTACTGTATCAGCATCAGAAATCAGAAGGCTAATCAAGAGCTGGGGGCAAGTAGGGGCAGACACTCTGTCATACTGACAAATATAATATACTGGCAAATATAGGGGAAGCCTGCAGCTTGGAGGACACAGTTTTATAAGCTCAGAGTTCATAAGCAGATGCCAGATGGTATCCTAACCACAGCCCTCGTTGATGTGGGTTTTTTAATCTATTTCTTGCCCTGGTCAGTAATGGCAGAGATACAAAAATAAGCCAATTGGGAAAGTCAGGGATAATTTATTTCTACTTCAAGTGAAAAAGTTTCTAACATTAAAGTGGGATATATTTGATAATGACAGTAGTTAGCATTCTTAAATGAGGGCTATTTCTTTATGTTGAATTATCCCAATTTATCCTCAGAACAACCCTTGAAGCAGGTACTACTATTATACACATTTTACAGAGGTAGACACTGAAACTCTTAAGAGGTTGGATTGCTCACTCATGATATTACTAGCCTTAAGTGTTAGAACTGGAATCTCTACCTAAGTAATCTGATTCCAAATCCTTTGTTTTTAAACATAACTGCCTCCTTTATACAGAGGTTGCATATGTTGAGACATATGAAGCCGTATACAGATGGAAGTAACTACTACAAACCTTTAATCTATTTTTAGCCATAGTCTGCCAAAGTTTATCTTTTTCAGTCCTATTAATATGATCTGCTCCTGAATCTGAAAACTAGGCTGTTCACTTTGACCATCTACCTCAATTCTACACTACCACTCCTCTCTCACCCCCAAATCCAAGGTTATTTGCATCTGATCATTTCTCTTAGCTGCATTTCTTTTCTTTGTTGTCTTCTCCCAAAGGTTTTTTTTTTTACCTGTTATCTGAATCATTTATTTCAGTCTCTCCATATGGAGGATTAACATAATAAGGATTCTTATCTTCACTAAAAACATAACTTTTGAAAAGAGCTCTTCTAAATTGATTATATCTAATAAAATAAATGTTTCCACCCCCTGAGTTAATTATAGATTTTTTATATTTTAGAAGTGTGCATTACAATTTTATTTTTTAAATAATACAGAATTTCACCTCTGAATTTTAAGTTTAAAATTGGAAGATAATCATTCTGTTCTAAGAATTTCATGCACTACTATAATAGTTTCTATAGTAAACTTTAAAATTTCAGCTACTACTGCCTAACAACAGCATTTTAAGCTGGTAGTGTTAATGATGTTTCATATATTTCTTTAATTATTAGAGTCTCTGCTCTAATAATTATAAATTTTCTGATTTAGTTTCCAGGTAAAACTATCTTATTAAACATTTTTAGGAATATAGGAAGAATTTCTGTCAGATAGAAATCAGTCCTTGGGAATTTACTTTCAAGAGCCTCCTAATGCTGGGTGAGACATTATAGGACTTGATATCAGGAGGTGGAAGGTATCAGGAGAAACCAGAAAACTGCTCTTCATGAGTAAAGGAAAGACATTTTTCCCTCTGACAAGGGTATGGGAGAAGAATGAGAAATAAAGAAACAAGAGTTGAGGAAATATGAGCCAAAAAAGAGAGAAAGGAGTTAGAAAGACCGGTAATTTTTTGTGAACAAGCAATAACAAGATAGAAATATAATCAAAAGACATACTTTTACATTAACAGCAAAGCAAAAAGTATACAAATATTAATCTCACAAAGCAGTACCTAAGACCCTAAACCCTTACTAACAAAATTATAAAAACTATATTACACTATAACTAAAGCTATATTCCAGGAAGGGCTACTGTATCAGCATCAGAAATCAGAAGGCTAATCGAGAGCATTTAAAAAACATTTAAAAGAGCCAGAACAAATGCATAGATGAAGAAATATAACATGTTCAAGGACAAAAGAAGTTTGGAAGGAGTTAGGGTGAGGGTGTGACTATGAAGGGGCAGCACAAGGAGTTTCTTTGATATGATGGAGCAGTTCTGTGCCCTGATTTTGGTGGTGGTCAAATAAATCTGTACATGTAGTAAATTTTATAGACACAAAGAGAGTACTTGTAAAACTGGTAAAATCCAAATAAGGTCTATGGTTAATGGTGTTGTAACAACAGCACTTGCCTGGTTTTGATAAAATTCTATGAAGCTGGCTGAAGGGTACACAGGAACTCTCTATACTATTTTTGCAACTTCTAAGTGAGTCTAAAATTAAATCAAAATAAAAGGTTTTATTTTTTATTTTTATAAATGACTTTATTTTTTGGCTGCGTTGGGTCTTCGTTGCTGTGTGTGGGCTTTCTCTAGCTGCGGCGAGTGGGGGCTACTCTTCATTGCAGTGCACAGGCTTCTCATTGCTGTGGCTTCTCTTTGTTGTGGAGCAAGGGCTCTAAGGTCGCGGGCTTCAGTAGTTGTGGCACGTGGGCTCAGAAGTTGTGACTCGTGGGCTCTAGAGTGCAGGCTCAGTAGTTGTGGCACACGGGCTTAGTTGCTCCATGGCATGTGGTATCTTCCCGGCCCAGGGATCGAACTCATGTCCCCTGCATTGGCAGGTGGATTCTTAACTACTGTGCCACCAGGGAAGTTCCATAAAAAGTTTTTAAAAAGTCAAATTCTAAATGACTCATGAATGAAAGAACTCAAAGAAGAAATTAGAAAGTAGTTTGAATCAAAAAAAACCCAAAAACACAATGTAAAATTTGTGGGATACTCTAGAGCAATCCTCAGAGAAAAAACTATCACATAAAATCCCTATATTAGAAAAGGAGTTCTTATACCAATAGTCTCAGCTTCCACCTTAAGAAACTAGAAACAAAAGAGCAAATAAAATCTCAAGTAAGCAGTAGAAAGAAAATGATAAAACTAAGAGTCCTAGTGCCTTCAGTGGGAGAATAGCCCTGGCTGACACCTAGATTTCAGACTTCTGGCCTTCAGAACTATAGAAAAATACATTCCTGTTGTTTCAAGCCACCTGTTTTTGGTATGTTTTTATAGCAGTCTGAGGAAACTAGTACAGCTGGTAAGAATCAAGTTGGTACTATTCCTAAAATGTTATTAACAGTAAGTGGCTTTAATAACAGTAGTCCCATCTGGGAACTGGAGTTGATTAGAGGAACTTTTTAATATACTTGTTACCGACCAAGGTTCTTGACCTTCCTTAATCAATAGAAATTGATAAGAGGACAGACAAGAAATTCAGGCAAGGCTTTATTGGGGCTCCTGCTGTAGCAGGAGGGAGTGAAAACAAGTTACAGGTTCCCTTGCTCGCTCACCAAAGTGCAGGCAAACTGGTTCCTTATATGGAGTGAGGGTAGGGGCGGGTCCAGGATTTGGCCTGGAGGGGTGGCTTAGCTAGTTTACCCACCCCTTGATGGTGCTGTGTGCAGGGTGCATGTGCAGTACCCTGATTTTGCTCCCGGCTATTCAGAAGTGGCAATTGGGTTTTTGGTCTTTTTTTATCTTGTTGTCCATAATTCACCCCAACTGCACATGCCCGCAGCTATTTTCAGTCCCGTATACTTTCTTGGTATTTTGTTGCTTGAGGAGACATTTGTCCAGTTACAAGCACTGCAGCAAAGGGTCCCAAATTCCAGATCCTAGCCTGTCTCATTCCCCACTGAGAGATTCTACACCCCTTATTCTTTAGGGGTAAGGGGCAGAAGGTCGCTTCTGAAACTTCTTCCTGTTGGACGGGGTCCACAGACCTCAGCCTACCCTAGTGGTGTAGAAGTCCCTTGCTGACTGTTCCAAGGACCTATAGGGACCTGAGCCATCTTCCACTGGAATGGGATGATTTCCTTGGGCCATGATGAGCCTTACTTGAAACTGATAGAGCCTGGAAGACACAAACTTAACCAAAAGGTTAAACAAACAAGGGCCAAAATGGAGAACAACAATAGCCATTAAAAGACCTAGAAAGGGAAGGAACCAGGTTAACCTTGGGAGAGCTTCCTTAATTGTTGACCATACAGTAGAGGCAATATCACCCTTGTCAAAACTGTGAAGCCATTCTGCTTGAGTGTGTATTTTTGTTAATCTCAGGGTTAAAGTTTAACATGTTTCTCTATTTTTAAAATGAAAGGTCTGGACCTGTTTGTCCCAGGTCTCCTTCTTGGATCGAAAAGTCTTAGTCACAGATTTACAACAGTGGGGAAGACAATGGAGTACTAGACAAAATATAGCATAAAATCAGTATAACTGAAAAGAGAAGGGTTATAAGAAATGAAGGGCAAAACCTCCTGCCAGAAAGCTTTTTATTCCTTGTGGGGTGCAAGAGAACAAACTAGATAACCAGTTTTCAATTTCCCCACCCATATTGAATAGCGAGAATTGGTGGTTAGTTGTAAACTACTGCCGTCAGTAAACCATTCCTCTTCAGGGTTTTCTATGGCCTGGTCTGTTAGATCAGGCCTACAGGCATAAACCTGGTCAAGGGTTTCATGGCAGGAATGTGTTAGTTTGGGCTTTCAGTGGGCATCAGTGTAGCCAGGTTAAGGGTGTGGCAAGTTTTCAGGGTTGCCTCTGAGGAGTCAAGGAGAAAAGCCTGGTATTTAGTAAGACAGCCTCCAGTTAGTCAGTGGTAGCCTTTAATCTCCAGAATCCCTTGTACTTGATGAGGGGTCTGGAATTCCAGTGACTATCCAAGGATAAGCTTGTTAGTTTCTTCTACTAATAAAGTGGTGGTAGCTACCACTGGGAGGCAGCCAGGCCAACCTCAGGCCACAGAATCTAGTTGTTTGGAAAAATAGCCTATAGGCAGAAGAACTTCTCCTAGCTTCTGTATAAGGACCCCCAGAGCTGTCCCCTGCTTTTCAACTACATATAAGATGAATGGCTTTTTTAAATTGGGGAGACCCAGAGCAGGAGCTCTGGTGAAGGTCTGTTTGATAGTATTAAATGCCTTTTCTTGTCCCCCAGTCTAAAGTAATTGTTCTGCATCTGGGCCTTTAGTGGCTTCATATAGGGATTTAACCATTAGTTCAAATCCTGGAATCCAAATTCTGCAAAATCCTGCCATGCCTAAGAAGGTACAGAGATGTTTCTTTGTCTTTAGGGTGCTTAGGCCCAATATAGCTTGTTTTTTATCTGGAGATAAATGTCTACTTCCAGGGTTTATAATATATCCCAGATATTTAACTTGTTGTTTTGAGATCTGTTTGGGAGACACTGTAGCCCTGGGCCCCAAGGAAATTAAGGACTTTAATGGTATTTTGATCTGAGTCCTCCATAGTGGGGCTATATATTGATACATCATCTACATAATGTAGAATAGCCCCTTCTTTTAGGTGTATTTCCCTTAGTTCTTTTCCTAGGGCCTGGGCGAAAAAGTGTGGGCTGTCCCGAAACCCCTGAGGCAACACTTTCCAGGTATATTGCTGCATTTGGCCCAAGTGGAGGTTAGTCCACTTGAAGGCAAACAGGTATTGAGATGAGGGATGTACTGGGATGCAAAAGAAGGCATCCTTGAGGTCAAGCACAGTAAACCATTTGGCATCTCCAGGAACCTGGACTAATATAAGGATTGACCACAAGGGGGTGTGGTTGAGCATGGACCAGGGGGGCTCTTTCTGGCATTAACGAGCCCAGTGGCTGGTTGGCTTGCATTTGAAGCATTCCCCCTTACTGGTTTCATCTCTAGACAGATGGTTAAAACTTCTTAGCCCCCTTGGGTTGTCCTGAGGTTGCCAGGTATGGCTGACAGCAATGGCTATCAGTTTAGCATGAGCCCTGGCCTGCCTGTTTTCACATTGGATTCTTTGATCTCTATTATTAAATACCCAAAAGGCCACCTCTAGGAGTTGGGGCATAGGGGTTTGAGGGCCTAATTGTAACTTTTGGAGTTTCCAGTTTCCACCTAATATCAAGGGCAGACTGGCTGATAAAATGTTGTCCCAGCAGTGAATGACCCTCAGGGGTGGAGGTATTAATGTTAGTAAATTTTCTAAAAGCCTCCACAGCCATCTATAAAAGAGGGCTAGATTTTCTTTATCTTCTGGGTCACTCCTTTAACCTTTTCATAGTTAACTGGCTTTTTGATACACTTTCTCATCCCTTCTAATACATATTGGATTATGTGGTTCTTGGCTTCTCTTTCCTCCAGGTAATTATAACCCCAGTAGGGTTCCTGATTTGGGACTGCGTTTCCACCCATAACAAAATGTTGGTGTTGGTCCCTGGCAAGCTGCTTGCTGTGCCCCCGGGCTGCTGCTCAAATTCTCTGTTTTTCCTCACGACTAGAGCAGGTAAATAGGACTATTTGGACATCCTTCCAAGTTAAATCAAAGGACAGAGCTAGAGCCTGAAATCCTTCACCAAACTTGAGAAAATCAACCCAGTGTCCTTGCATTGGGCTAAATTGGTTAAAGAGAAGGGCACATGTACTCTGATTGCCCCTTCACCATTTGCTACTTCCCTAAGAGGGCATATTTTCCCTGATCCTGGGTGATAAGAAGTTCCACTACAAGTTACCCCGGAGGGACTAGTCTCTCTCTCCTGGGGCAATGGAGGATATAAAGGGACATAGGGAGGTGGAGTTTGGGATCAGTTAGAGGAATCTGGAAAACTAGGTGGCTCCAGAGAGGCAGGGGAGGCATGGTTTCCCCCCTGAGAGTTGGAAAGTTTAGAAGGGATTATTTTCGGATTCCCTAGGCTTTTGATTACAAAAGCTGCATAGCGCAGGATTTTGGTAAAGGACCATGAAGGCTTGAACATAGGGAACCTCAGTCCATTTTCTCATCTTGCTACAGTAAAGATCCAATTGCAGGATGATATTACAATTTAAGGATCCATTTTCAGGCCAAACCAAGGGGATGTTTTCCATCCCCTCAACTTATGTAAAGGCCAAGCAGTGTTTCAGTAAAATTTAAGATTTTCGTTTTTCAGCCCATCTATTTTTTAAAATTTCCAATTTTTAAGGATACACTCCAGAGTGTTTCTTCTGGCTTAAAAGGGGATCCTCCCATGTTGAGAAACCTGCAACTGAAAACAAGAGAGCTCTCCTAGAAATGGAATCCAGTGTCCTGGAAACATTTAGGGGGCTTTAACCTGAAGGGGTTGAAGTGTCCTCTGAATTCCCTTCAAACCTAATGGGGTTTTGAGTGTCCTCTATTCTCCCATTGCCTAACCAGATGGCCTTGGTTGACCCAGTCCCTTATGCAAGTCTGGGGTATAGGGGAGAACGTTTGAACCATTGCCAGTGCATTGCCAGGACTCTCCTTGAGGGTAATCTGTTGTCTATAAAGTTTATGTCCTATAATAAGTTTCCCTATGCTGTCGTGTATTCCTTGAGATTGACCATCTATAAAGCCTAGGATGTGGGCTGCTTGGAAGCAGCCAGCCCAATAGGTTGTCGGTAGTAGTGTATGGGCTGCCAACGCCTGAGGTGAAGGGTGTCCCAGAGGTGCAAAAAGGAACTCCTAGAAGAATTGGAGTTGGGAATTATAGAAGGAAGCATAGGGTTCAAGACTTGAGGGCCAGGAAATGGAGAAATTCTCATAGTATATTTTTGGACATTGGGTGAGATGAGTGAGAGACTAGACAGCAGAAGAACCCCAAATCCTTACCCTTATCCACATTAGGTGGCTACGATAAAATTGAAGAGAGCCTGATGATTCCATCTGACACAGGCAACAGCGAATTTGGACAATGTTTCCCATGTAACTTAACATACCAAATGATCCCAATTAGTTTAAGATTTCTCTTTGGGATGCTACAGGGGTAATTTGAAGCACCCCAAAGTTAGCTGGAGGTAAAAAGAACATTAATTAGAGTTTGATATTTGGGAAGTCTGTCAAAAATTTCAAAAAATTTTAAAACATCTGGTCAGATAGGATCATAGTTTGCTGTGGAAAAATACTTATTCCTTTAACCAAAGTGACAATAAAAGGTTTCAAAGGGCAAATAGGAAACAGATCATTCTTTTTAACACCTTCTTGGAGTATAAATGCTTTAAAATGTTGTGTTAGTTTCTGCTGTTTAACAAAGTGAATCAGCTATATGTATACATATATCCCCATTTCCCCTCCCTCTTGCGTCTCCCTTCCACACTCCCTATCCCACCCCTCTATGTGGTCACAAAGCACCGAGCTGATATCACTGTATGATGAAGCTAGTGCTTCCCACTAGCTATCTATTTTACATTTGGTAGTGTATATATGTCCATGCTACTCTCTCTCTTTGTCCCAGCTTACACTTCCCCGTCCCCACGTCCTCAGGTCCATTATCTACACATGTGTCTTTAATCCTCTCCTGCAACTAGGTTCATTAGAACCATTTTTAAAATATTCTATATATATATATATATATATATATATTTTAATGAGCAGTTTACTTCTTTTTTTTAAATTAATTAATTAATTTTTGTCTGTGTTGGGTATTCGTTTCTGTGCGAGGGCTTTCTCTAGTTGCGGCAAGTGGGGGCCACATTCATCGCGGTGCACGGGCCTCTCACTATCGCGGCCTCTCTTGATGTGGAGCACAGGCTTCAGACGCGCAGGCTCAGTAGTTATGGCTCATGGGCCTAGTTGCTCTGCGGCATGTGGGATCTTCTAAGACCAGAGCTCCAACCCGTGTCCGCTGCATTGGCAGGCAGATTCTCAACCACTGCGCCACCAGGGAAGCCCAAGATTCCATATATATTTGTTAGCATATGGTATTTGTTTTTCTCTTTCTGACTTACTTCACTCTGTATGACAGACTCAGTTCATCCACCTCACTGCAAATAACTCAATTTCGTTTCTTTATATGGCTGAGTAATATTCCATTGTATATATGTGCCACAACTCCTTTATCCATTCATCTGTCAGTGGCCACTTAGCCTGTTTCCATGTCCAGACTATTGTAAATAGAGCTGCAATGAACATAGTGGTACATGATTCTTTTTGAATTATGGCTTTCCCAGAGTATATGCCCAGTAGTGGGATTGCTGGGTTGTATGGTAGTTCTATTTTTAGTTTTTGAAGGAAACTCCATACTGTTCTCCATAGTGGCTGTATCAATTTACATTCCCATCAACAGTGCAAGAGGGTTCCCTTTTTTCCACACGCTCTCCAGCATTTATTGTTTGTAGGTTTTTGATGATGGCCACTCTGACCAGTTTGAGGTGATACCTCATTGTAGTTTTGATTTGTATTTCTCTAATGATTAGTGATGTTGAGCATCCTTTCATGTGTTTGATGACAATCTGTATATCTTCTTTGGAGCAATGTTTATTTAGGCCTTTTGCCCATTTTGGATTGAGTTGTTTGTTTTTTTGATATTGAGCTGCATGAGCTGCTTGTATATTTCAGAGATTAATCTTCTGTCAGTTTCTTCCTTTGCAAATATTTTCTCCCATTCTGAGGGTGGTCTTTTCGTCTTGTTTATGGTTACCTTTGCTGTGCAAAAGCTTTTAAGTTTCATTAGGTCCCATTTTCTCTTTTTGTTTTTATTTCCATTTCTATACGGGGTGGGTCCAAAAGGATGCTGTGATTTATATCAAGAGTGCTCTTCCTAAGTTTTCCTTTAAGAGATATATAGGGTTTGGCCTTACATTTAGGTCTTTAATCCATTTTGAGTTTATTTTTGTGTATGATGTTAGGAAGTGTTCTAATTCCATTCTTTTACATGTAGCTGTTCAGTTCTCCCAGCACCGCTTATTGAAGAGGCTATCTTTTCTCCACTGTATATTCTTGCCTTCATTATCAAAGATAAGGTGACCATATGACCAAGGGTTTATCTCTGGGCTTTCTATCCTGTTCCATTGATCTATATTTCTGTCTTTGTGCCAGTACCATACTGTCTTGATTACTGTAGCTTTGTAGTATAGTCCGAAGTCAGGGAGCCTTATTCCTCCAGCTCTGTTTTTCTTTCTCAATATTGCTTTGGCTATTTGAGGTCTTTTGTGTTTCCATACAAGTTGTGAATTTTTTTGTTCTAGTTCTTTGAAAAATGCCCGTGGTAGTTTGATAGGGATTGCATTGAATCTGTAGATTGCCTTGGGTAGTAGAGTCATTTTCACAATGTTGATTAATTATTCCAATCCAAGAACATGGTATATCTCTCCATCTGTTTGTATCATCTTTAATTTCTTTCATCAGTGTCTTATAGTTTTCTGCATACAGGTCTTGTGTCTCCTTAGTTATTCCTAGGAATTTAATTCTTTTTGTTGTAGTGGTAAATGAGAGTGTTCCTTAATTTCTCTTTCAGATTTTCCATCATTAGTGTATGGAAATGCAAGAGATTTCTGTGCATTAATTTTGTATCCTGCTACTTTACCAAATTCATTGATTAGCTCTAGTAGTTTTCTGGTAGTATCTTTAGCATTCTGTATGTATAGCATCATGTCATCTACAAAAAGTGACAACTTTACTTCTTCTCTTCCAATTTGGATTCCTTTTATTACTTTTTCTTCTCTGATTGCTGTGGCTAACACTTCCAAAACTATGTTGAATAATAGTGGTGAGAGTGGGCATTCTTGTCTGGTTCTTGATTTTATAGTAAATGGTTTCAGTTTTTCACCATTGAGAATGATGTTGGCTGTGGGTTTGTCATATATGACCTTTATTATGTTGAGGTAAGTTCCCTCTATGCATACTTTCTGGTGAGTTTTAATCATAAAATGGTGTTGAATTTTGTTGAAAGCTTTTTCTGCATCTATTTTTTTTTCTGCATCTGTTTTTTTTCTGCATCTAGTTTTTATCCTTCAGTTAGTTAATATGGTATGTCACATTGATTTATTTGCATATACTGAAGAATCCTTGCATTCCTGAGATAAACCCCACTTGATCAAGGTGTATGATCCTTTTTATAGGCTGCTGAATTCTGTTTTCTAGTATTTTGTTGAGGATCTTTGCCTCTATGTTTATCGGTGATATTGGCCTGTAGTTTTCTTTTTTTGTGAAATCTTTTTCTGGTCTTGATATCAGGGTGATGGTGGCCTCATAGAAAGAGTTTGGGAGCGTTCCTCACTCTGCTATATTTTGGAAGAGTTTGAGAAGGATAGGTGTTAGCTCTTCTCTAAATGTTGGTAGAATTCATCTGTGAAGCCATCTGGTCCTGGGTTTTTTTTGTTGGAAGATTTTTAATCACAATTTTAATCATAATTATTTCTTTCCTTCTGCTAACTTTGGGGGTTTTTTGTTGTTCTTTCTCTAATTGCTATATGTGTGGGGTTAGGTTGTTCATTTCAGATGTTTCTTGTTTCTTGAGGTACGCTTGCATTGCCATAAACTTCCCTCTTACAGCTGCTTTTGCTGCATCCCATAGGTTTTGGGTCATAGTGTTTCCAATGTCATTTGCTTCTAGGTATTTTTTGATTTCCTGTTTGATTTCTTCAGTGTTCTCTTGGTTATTCAGTAGGATATCATTGCACCTCCATGTGTTTGTATGTTTTACAGTTTTTTTCCTGTAATTGATATCTAGTCTCATTGTGTTGTGGTCAGAAAAGATACTTGATACGATTTCAATTTTCTTAATTTAACCAAGGCTTGATTTGTGACCTAAGATATGATCTATCCTGGAGAATGTTCCATGAGCACTTGAGAAGAAAGTGTATTTTGTTGTTTTTTGATGGAATGTCCTAGAAAGTATCAATTAAGTCCATCTTGTTTAATGTGTCATTTAAAGCTTGTGTTTCCTTATTTATTTTGATTTTTCTGTTTTTGGGGTTTTTTTTTTTTTTTTTTGCAGTATGTGGGCCTCTCACTATTGTGGCCTCTCCCATTGTGGAGCACAGGCTTCAGATGCACAGGCTCAGTGGCCATGGCTCACGGGCCTAGCCGCTCCGCAGCATGTGGGATCTTCCTGGACTGGGGCACGAACCCGTGTCCCCTTCATCAGCAGGCGGACTCTCAACCACTTCGCCACCAGGGAAGCCCTATTTTGATTTTTGATGATCTGTCCAATGCTGACTGAGGTGTTAAAGTCCCCTACTATATTGTGTTACTGTCAATTTCCCCTTTTATGGCTGTTAGCATTTGCCTTATGTATTGAGGTTCTCCTATGTTGGGTGCATAAATATTTACAATTGTTTTATCTTCTTCTTGGATTGATCCCTTGATCATTATGTAGTGTCCTTCTTTGTCTCTTGTAATAGTCTTTATTTTAAAGTCTATTTTGTCTGATATGAGAATTGCTACTCCAGTTTTCTTTTGGTTTCCATTTGCATGAAATATCTATTTCCTTCCCATTACTTTCAGTCTGTATGTGTCTCTAGGTCTGAAGTGGGTCTCTTGTAGACAGCAAATATATGGGTCTTGTTTTTGTATCCATTCAGCCAATCTGTGTCTTTTGGTGGGAGCATTTAGTCCATTTACATTTAAGGTAATTATTGATATGTATGTTCCTATCCCCATTTTCTTAATTGTTTTGGGTTTGTTATTGTAGGTCTTTTCCTTCTCTTGTGTTTCTTGCCTAGAGAAGAACCTTTAGCATTTGTTGTCAAGCTGGTTTTTGTGCTGAACTCTCTCAGCTTTTGCTTGTCTGTAATGGTTTTAATTTCTCCATCAAATCTGAATGAGATCCTTGCTGGGTAGAGTAATCTTGGCTGCAGGTTTTTCCCTTTCATCACTTTAAATATGTCCTGCCAGTCCCTTCTGGCTTGCAGAGTTTCTGCTGAAAGATCAGCTGTTAACCTTATGGGGATTCCCTTGTGGGTTATTGGTTGTTTTTCCCTTGCTGCTTTTAATATGTTTTCTTTGTATTTAAATTTTGACAGTTTGATTAATATGTGTCTTGACGTATTTCTCCTTGGATTTATCCTGTATAGGACTCTGTGCTTCCTGGACTTTATTAACTATTTCCTCTCCCATATTAGGGAAATTTTCAACTATAATCTTTTCAAATATCTTCTCAGTCCCTTTCTTTTTCTATTCTTCTTCTGGTACCCCTATACTTCGAATGTTGGTGCGTTTATTGTTGTCTCAGAGGTGTCTGAGACTGTCCTCAGTTCTTTTCATTCTTTTTTCTTTATTCTGCTCTGCAGTAATTATTTCCACTATTTTATCTTTCAGGTCACTTATCCGTTCTTCTGCCTCAGTTATTCTGCTATTGATACCATCTAGAGTATTTTTCATTTCATTTATTGTGTTGTTCATCATTGTTTGTTTCATCTTTGGTTCTTCTAGGTCCTTGTTAAATGTTTCTTGCATTTTGTCTATTCTATTTCCAAGATTTTGGATCATCTTTACGATCATTATTCTGAATTCTTTTTCAGGTAGACTGCCTATTTCCTCTTCATTTGTTAAATCTGGTGGGGTTTTATCTTGCTCCTTCATTTGTTGTGTGTTTTTCTGTCTTCTCATTTTGCTTATCTTACTGTGCTTGGTGTCTCCTTTTTGTAGGCTGCTGGTTCGTAGTTCCTGTTGTTTTTGGTGTGTGTCCCCAGTGGCCAAGGTTGGTTCAGTGGGTTGTGTAGGCTTCCTGGGGGATGGGACTAGTGCCTGTTTTCTGGTGGATGAGGCTGGATCTTGTCTTTCTGGTGGGCAGATCCAAGTCTGTTGGTGTGTTTTGGGGTGTCTGTGGACTTATTATGATTTTAGGCAGCCTCTCTGCTAATGGGTGGGGTTGTGTTCCTGTCTTGCTAGTTGTTTGGCATAGGATGTTCAGCACTATAGCTTGCTGGTCGTTGAGTGAAGCTGGGTGCTGGTGTTGAGATGGAGATCTATGGGAGATTTTCGCCGTTTGATATTACGTGGAGCTGGGAGTTCTCTTGTGGACCAGTGTCCTGAATCTGGCTCTCCCACATCAGAGGCACAGCACTGACTCCTGGCTGCAGCACCAAGAGCCTTTTGTCCACACTGCTCCTTAATTTGGGATGGTTCATTGTCTATTCATGTATTCCACAGATGCAGGGTACATCAAGTTGATTGTGGAGCTTTAATCTGCTGCTCCTGAGGCTGCTGGGAGAAATTTCCCTTTCTCTTCTTTGTTCTCACAGCTCCCAGGGGCTCAGCTTTGGATTTGGCCCCGCCTCCGCGTGTAGGTCGCCGGAGGGCATCTGTTCTTCACTCAGACAGGACGGCGTTAAAAGAGCCGCTGATTTGGGGGCTCTGGCTCACTCAGGCCCGGGGTAGGGAGGGGTATGGAGTGCAGTATGAACCTGTGGTGGCAGAGGCCGGCGTGATGTTGCACCAGCCTGAGGTGCGCAGTGCGTTCTCCCGGGGTAGTTGTCCCTGGATCCCGGGACCCTGGCAGTGGCGGGCTGCACAGCCTCCCCGGAAGGGGGGTGTGGATAGAAACCTGTGCTCGCACACAGGGTTCTTGGTGGTGCCAGCAGCAGCCTTAGCATCTCATGCCCGTCTCTGGGGTCCATGCTTTTAGCCGCGGCTCGCGCCCATCTCTGGAGCTCCTTTAAAGAGCTCCTCTCTGCGTGCACCAGGAAACAAAGAGGGAAGAATAGTCTCTTGCCTCTTCAGCAGGTCCAGACTTTTCCCTGGACTCCCTCCTGGCTAGCCGTGGCACACTAACCCCCTTCAGGCTGTGTTCACATCACAAACCCCAGTACTGTCCCTGGGATCCAACCTCCAAAGCCTGAGCCTCAGCTCCCAACCCTGCCCGCCCCGGGCGGGTGAGCAGACAAGCCTCTCGGGCTGGTGAGTGCCGGTCGGCACCGATCCTCTGTGCAGGAATCTCTCCACTTTGCCCTCCGCACCCCTGTGGCTGCACTCTCCTCTGCGGCTCCAAAGTTCCCCCCCTCTGCCACCTGCAGTCTCCGCCCTTGAAGGGGCTTCTAGTGTGTGGAAACCTTTCCTCCTTCACAGCTCCCTCCCACTGGTGCAGGTCCTGTCCCTATCCTTTTGTCTCTCTTTATTCTTTTTTCTTTTGCCCTACCCAGGTACATGGGGGGTTTATTGCCTTTTGGGAGGTCTGAGGTCTTCTGCCAGCGTTCAGTAGGTGTTCTGTAGGAGTTGTTCCAAACGTAGATGTATTTCTGGTGTATCTGTGGGGAGGAAGGTGATCTCCGCATCGTACTCTTCTGTCATCTTCCCAGAAGCCTGGCTCTTTAAAGTTATCAAGAATTCAAGTAGAAAAGGCAAGTCGAATGTGTCACCTGTATGATACCAGTCTTAGCAAAAGCAAAGCCTCAGTACAGCCTGAACTGCCTCAGACTTGCCCCAGAGGCAGGACTGCCAAAATAGGTCCCTTAAAGGAAGGAAATTCACACATTCTGCTATCAAAAGCAGCATTTCAAGGAAACTTTGTTCTCTTAAAAGAGAGAGCCAAATTTAGTCTTGAACCTGCTTACTTTTAACAACAGAATTAATTTTACTGAATTAAATTCAATCTAAACCTAACCAATCCCAACCATGCACAAACCTTCCATTACTTTCTGTATCCATATTAGTTTGTCCCTTATTTTTTCCATCCAGAAACAATCAGCTCTATGAGAAAACTACTTTCTTTTCCCTTAATAAATGCAATTCCATTCTTTATGTCTTCTTTACTGAAAACACACATCCTAATTTCCTTAAGCAACCATGAACTGTCTTATTGGTAGAAAACATCTCAGGGTGTCACCAAACATATACATTAATAGTTCTATATCTCTTTAGTTTTTCTGGTTAGTAATTGATATCTCAGTATCTTATTTGGGAATGACCTAGCTATTCAACAAACTTGTATCATTTAACTTAATACAGCTTCAAGTTACCAAAATCTGAATAAGCTATTTTAGATGGACATTTCCATAACAGCATTATTCCTCTAGAGTTTACCAAAAAGCTCTTATCTCGGTTACATTTACTTAAAAGTTTAATCATATATGGTTATTTTCCTTGTTGACAAACTTCATAACAGAAACAATGTGCACTTATTGACTTTCAGTAACCCTTGGTACAATAAAAGTATTATATTTGATGTTGATGACTCTAAAGACAGGTCTGTATTAATTAACCCACAAGTTTAAGCTAGATTTAATACCAGATATAAATTCAATATTGAGTATTTCCCAGATCACATGAACCTGAAATGTATTCTGGTGAGTTTCTTTTATATTTCTGAGAATGTATATAAGTGACCAATTTCCTCTAAGACAGTTAAATGCAGCTCATTTTTAAGCTAATTTTTACATAAAGACAGGCAGAAATAAAGATCTCATAGTTTTCCTGCATGAGTTTAATAAGGCCTCTTTTTTCCCCCTTTGTCTGGGGGACTACAGATGGATCAAATATTTCCTGAGAGCCCAGGCAGGATAGTTACATTGCAAAGGCAGTGGAGAGAAACACAAGTTCCTCCCTCTCTCTCTCTCTCTTTTTTTTTTTTTCTCTTTGAAATTCCACTAAGTAGCCCAAGGCTGGAGTTTCAGGCAATGTGGACTGTGTTTTTATTTTAACACTTAATGCTTAAGTGTTTCACCATGTCCACAATTTTGACAGAGACTTGAAGGAGCAGTTGGACAGACAAAACTACATAAGACAAAGATCATTTTACTCAACATGTACCAATGACAGAAACTTAAAGATACAAACAAGAAGTTTTCAGGATAAAGGGGATGGATGGGAGTACAAGCATAAAGATCAAGGGAGAGGTAAAGGGAGGAGGGACAAAAAAAGACTGAAAAAAAGAAAGAGACAGGAGAAAAATAAAGGTGAGAATACTGGGACTATCAGACTTCCAGTCACTACACAATATGAGGATAAGCATGTATCACTCTCATAAATCTCCCATCAGGGACAGGCCACTGGACCAAGATCTGCATGGTGTGAGGCAAGCCTTTCCCACCTCTGCTTGTCACTCATCAAGGTGAGCCATTGCCAGCCAGAGGGAGCAGTTCTCACAAGCTGAGTGGAGAGATGGTGTAGCTGCCTGACATCCACTCTCTCGGAAGGATAGGACAGGGAAGTAGGAGAGGACAGAGGAAGGAGAAGGAAACAGATAGTAGGAGAAGGAAAGGGACAAATGGGAGGGGGAAATCTTTGCTTGAGAGAGGATACCGAGGCCCTCAGGCACCAGGAAGGCAGACTTACCAAACGTGGTGATGATGAAACAAGAGGTTCAGGTGGCCGTTTGTCACCCACAGGGAAGCCTCATTCAGTGGTCCCAGAGGTACCCAGATCCTCTCCAAGGAAGGAGACAAATGCCCCATGTTGAGGCCACAAAGTCTGTTGTTGACCAGGGTTCTTGGCCTTCTTTAATCAATAGAAATTAATAAGAAACCAGACAAGAAATTCAGGCAAAGATTTACTGGGGTTCCTGCTGCAGCAGGAGGGGATGAAAACAAGTAACACATTCCCTTGCTCACTCCCCAAGGTGCGTGTGGGGGAGCTGGTTCCTTATATGGGGAGAGGGTAGGGGCAGGTCCAGGGGTCAGGCCATAGGGGTGGCTTATCTGGTTTGCCCATCCCATTGATGATGCTGTGTGCAGGGTTCATGCGCAGTACCCTGCTTTTGCTCCCAACACCCTGATTTTGCTCCTGTCTCTTCAGAAGTGGCAGTTGGATTTCTGGTTTTTTTGTATATTGCTGTCCATAATTCACCCCAACGGCACATATCTGCAGCTATTTTCAGTCCCATATACTTTCTTGGTATTTTGTTGCTTGAGGAGACATTTGTCCAGTTGCAAGCATTGCAGCAAATGGTCCCAGGTCCCAGATCCCAGCCTGTCTCATATGCATTTTAATTTATAAATATATTTTTAAATTTTTAATTAATATTAAAAAAGTTTAATACACTTTTTGATATGTCTCAATAGAAGACATACAATGGCCAACAGGTACACAAAAAGATGTTCAACATCACTAATTATCAAGGAAAGGAAAGTCAAAACAACAATAAGATATATCATCTCACACTGTTAGGATGGCTTTTATTTAAAAAAGAAAAGAAAAGGAATAACAAGTGCTCTTGATGATGTAGAGAAAAGGAAACCCTTGTTCATTATTGGGGAGTTAGTTGGTAGTGCCACTATGGAAAACATGATGGAGGTTCCTAAAAAAATTTTAAATAGAGCTACCAGATGATCCAGCAATCCCACTTTTGAATATATATCTGTAGGAAAAAAATCAGTGTCTCAAAGAAATATCTGCACTCCCAAGTCCACTGCAGCATTGTTCAGAAAAGCCAAGATATGGAAACAACCTAATTGTCCAGGATAAAGAAGATAACATACACACACACACACACACACACACACACACACACACACACACACAAATGGAATATTATTCAGCCATGAGAAAGAAGGACATCCTGTCATTTGTGACAAAATGACCATGGAGGACATTATACTAAGGAAATAAGCCAGACACACAAAAAAATTACTGAATGATTGTATTTACATGTGAAATATAGAATATATAAAAAGAATTCTTAGAAATAGAGAGTAGAATGGTGGGTACAAGCCTTCAATTATAAGATGAATAAGTTGTGGGGATCAAATACACAGCATGGTGACCATAGTTAGTAATACTGTATTGTATGCTTGAAATTGGCTAAGAGTTGATCTCAAAATTTTTCAACACACACACACATAAGTATGTGAGGTGACAGATGTGTTAATTACCATGATTGTGGCAATCATTTAACAATATATACATATATATCCACTCCTCATGTTTTGTACTTTAAATATATACAATTTTGTCAGTTATACCTCAAAAAAGCTGATAAAAATCATGAATGTTATTAAAAATAAATACTATATGGTAACAGTTTCATATATTTTTAAATGACTTCAATATTGAAAAATTTCACTATTATACAATGATAACAGAGTGGAATTGTCTGAGGAAATATGTAAATAGAGTAGAATTAACTGGACAAATTGTTAGAGCAAAAATTTTAATACAGCTAAAAAATAATACCATAATTTTATTTTAAATTTTTTATTGGAGTATCATTGATTTACAATGTTGTGTTGGTTTCAGATGTACAGCAAAGTGAATTGATTATACATTTACATATATCCACTCTTTTTTAGATTCTTTACCCATAGTGTTTGTCAATGGACACTTAGGTTGCTTCCATGTCCTGGCTATTGTAAATAGTGCTGCAACGAGCACTGTGGTACATGTCAATTTTTGAATTATGGTTTTCTGAGTATATGCCCAGTAGTGGGATTGCTGGGTCATATGGTAGTTCTATTTTTAGTTTTTTAATAAACCTCCATACTGTTCTCCATAGTGGCCGTATCAAGTTACATTCCCACCAACAATGCAAGAGGGTTCCCTTTTCTCCACATCCTTACCACATTTATTGTTTGTAGATATTTTGATGATGGCCATTCTGACCAGTGTGGGGTGATACCTCATTGTAGTTTTGATTTGCATTTCTCTAATGATTAGTGATGTTGAGCATCCTTTCATGTGTTTGTTGGCAATCTGTATGTCTTCTATTTGGGTCTTTTGCCCATTAAGGATTGGGTTTTTTGTTCTTTTTAAATATTGAGCTGCATGAGCTGCTTGTATATTTTGGAGATTAAACCTTTGTCAGTTGCTTCATTTGCAAATATTTTCTCCCATTCTGTGGGCTGTCTTTTCATCTTATTTATGGTTTTCTTTGCTGTACAAGCTTTTAAGTTTCATTAGGTCCCATTTGTTTATTTTTATTTCCATTTCTCTAGGAGGTGGGTCATAAAGTATCTTGCTGTGATTTACGTCATAGAGTGTTCTGCCGATGTTGTACTATAAGAGTGTTATAGTGTCTGGCCTTACACTGAGGTCTTTAATCCATTTTGAGTTTATTTTTGAGTATGGTGTTAGGAAGTGTTCTAATTTCATTCTTTTACATGTAGATGTCCAGTTTTCATAGCACCACTTGTTGAAGAGGATGTCTTTTCTCCATTGTATATTCTTGCCTCTTTTATCAAAAATAAGGTGACCATATGTGTGTGGGTTTATCTCTGGGCTATCTATCCTGTTCCATTAATCTATATTTCTGTTTTTGTGCCAGTACCATACTATCTTGATTAATGTAGCTTTGTAGTATATTCTGAAGCCACAGAGCTTGACTCTTCCAGCTCAGTTTTCTTTCTCAAGATTGCTTTGACTATTTGGGGTCTTTTGTGTTTCCATACAAATTGTGAAATTTTTGTTCTAGTTCTGTGAAAAATGCCAGTGATAGTTTGATAGGGATTGCATTGAATCTGTATATTGCTTTCAGTAGTATAGTCATTTTCACAATGTTGATTCCTCCAATCCAAGAACATGGTATATCTCTCCAAATGTTTGTATCATCTTTAATTTCTTTCATCATGTTTTATACTTTTCTGCATACAGGTCTTTTGTCTACTTAGGTAGGTTTATTCGTAGGTATTTTATTCTTTATATTGCAATGGTAAATGGCAGTGTTTCCTTATTCCTTTCCTGATTTTTTGTTGTTAGTGTATAGGAATCCAAGAGATTTCTGTGCATTAATTTTATATCCCGCTACTTTACCAAATTCCTTGATTTCTGGTAGCATCTTGAGGATTCTCTATGAATAGTATCATGTCATCTGCAAAAAGTGACAGTTTTACTTCTTCTCTGCCAATTTGCATTATTTTATTTCTCTTTCTCCTCTGATTGCCATAGCTGCAACTTCCAAAACTATGTTGAATAATAGTGGTGAGAGTGGGCAAATTTGTCTTGTTCCTGATCTTAGGGGAAATGGTTTCATTTTTTCACCATTGAGAACAATGTTGGCTGTGGATTTGTCATATGTGGCCTTTGTTATGTTGAGATAGGTTCCCCCTATGCATACATTCTGGAGGGTTTTTATCATAAAAGGGCGTTGAATTTTGTCAAAAGCTTTTTCTGCATCTACTGAGATGATCATATAGTTTTTATCCTTCAACTGGTTAATATGGTTTATCACATTGATTGATTTGCATATATTGAAGAATCCTTGCATTCGTGGGATAAACCCCACTTGATCATGGTGTATGATCCGTTTAATGTGCTGTTGGATTCTGTTTGCTAGTATTTTGTTGAGGATTTTGCATCTATGTTCATCAGTGATATTTTGTATTGTATTTCTGCTATGTCAGCTGTTATTTCTCCTTTTTCATTTCTAATTCTATTGATTTGAGTCTCCTCCCTTTTTTTTCTTGATGAGTCTGGCTAATGGTTTATCAATTTTGTTTATCTTCTCAAAGAACAGCTTTTAATGGTATTGATCTTTGCTATCACTTCCTTCATTTCTTTTTCATTTATTTTGGATCTAATCTTTTTGATTTCTTTCCTTCTGCTAATTGTTTTTTTTTTTTGTTGTTGTTGTTCTTTCTCTAACTTCTTTAGGTATAGGGATAGCTTGTTTATTTGAGATGTTTCTTATTTCTTGAGGTATGAATGTGTTTCTATAAACTTCCCTCTTAGAACTGTTTTTGCTGCATCCTATAGGTTTTGGGTCATTGTGTTTTCATTGTCATTTGTTTCCAGGTATTTTTTGATTTCCTCTTTGCTTTCTTCAGTGATCTCTTGGTTATTTAGTAGTGTATTGTTTGACCTCTATGTGTTTGTATTTTTTACAGATTTTTTTCCCTGTAATTGATATCTAGCCTCATAGCATTGTGGTCTGAGAAGATACTTGATACGATTTCAATTTTCTTAAGTTTACCAAGGCTTGATTTGTGACCCAAGATATCTATCCTGGAGAATGTTCCATGAGTGCTTGAGAAGAAAGTGTATTCTGTTGTTTTTGGTTGGAATGTCCTATAAATATCAATTAAGTCCATCTTGTTTAATGTATCATTTAAAGCTTGTGTTTCCTTATTTATTTTCATTTTGGGTCATCTATCCAATGGTGAAAGTGGGGTGTTAAAGTCCCCTTCTATGATTGTGCTACTGTCAATTTCCTGTTTTATGGCTGTTAGCATTTGCTTTATGTATTGAGGTGCTCCTTTATTGGGTGCATAAATATTTACAATTGTTATATCTTCTTCTTTGATTGATCCCTTGATCATTATATAGTGTCCTTCTTTGTCTATTGTAACAGTCTTTATTTTAACATCTATTTTGTCTGATATGAGAAATGCTTCTCCAGCTTTCTTTTGATTTCCATCTGCATGGAATATCTTTTTCCATCCCCTCACTTTTAGTCATATGTGTCCCTACTTCTGAAGTGGGTCTGTTGTAGACAGCATATCTAAGGGTCTTGTGTTTGTATCCATTCGTCCAGTCTATGTCTTTTGGTTGGAGCATTTAATCTATTTACATTAAAGGTAATTATCGATATGTATGTTCCTATTACCATTTTCTTAATTGTTCTGGGTTTGTTATTGTAGGTCTTTCCCTTCTTTTCTGTTTCCTGCCTAGAGAAGTTCCTTTAGCATTTGTTGTAATGCTGGTTTGCTGGTTCTGAGTTCTCTTAGGTTTTGCTTATCTGTAAAGGTTTTAATTTCTCTGTCGAATCTGAATGAGACCCTTGTTGCGTAGAGTAATCCTGGTTGTAGGTTTTTCCCTTTCATCATTTTAAATATGTCCTGCCAGTCCCTTCTGGCTTGCAGAGTTTCTGCTGAAAGTTCAGCTGTTAACCTTATGGGCATTCCTTTGTATGTTATTTGTTGTTTTTCCCTTGCTGCTTTTATATTTTTTCTTTGTATTTAATTTTTTATAGTTTCATTAATATGTGTCTTGGTGTGTTTCTCCTTGGATTTATCCTGTATGGGACACTCTGTCCTTCCTGCACTTGATTGACTATTTATTTTCCCATATTGGGGAAGTTTTCAACTATAATCTCTTTAAATATTTTCTCAGTCCCTTTCTTTTTCACTTCTTCTTCCTGGACCCCTATAATTCAAATGTTGGTGCATTTAATTTTGCCCCAGGGGTCTCTGAGACTGTCCTCAGTTCTTTTCACTCTAGTTTGCTTTTTCTGCTCTGTGGTGGTTATTTCCACTATTTTATCTTCTAGGTCACTAATCCTTTCTTATGACCCAGTTATTCTGCTATTGATTCTTTCTAGAGAATTTTTAAATTTCATTTATTGTGTTGCTCATCATTGTTTGTTCCTTAGTTCTTGTTAAACGTTTCTTGTATTTTCTCCATTCTATTTCCAAGACTTTCAATCATCTTTAGTATCATTACTCTGAATTCTTTTTCAGGGAGACTGCCTATTTCCTCTTCACTTGTTTGGTGTGGTGTGTTTTTACCTGGCTCCTTCATCTGCTGTATGTTTCTCTGTCTTCTCATTTTGCTTAATTTACTGTGTTTGGGGTCTCCTTTCTGCAGGCTGCAGGTTTGTAGTTCCCGTTGATTTTGGTGTCTGCCCCCAGTGGGTAAGGTTGGTTCAGTGGGTTGTGTAGGCTTCCTGGTCGAAGGGACTAATGCCTGTGTTCTTGTGGATGATGCTGGATCTTGTCTTTCTGGTGTGCAGGATTGCATCCAGTAGTGTGTTTTGGGGTGTCTGTTAGCTTATCATGATTCTAGGCAGCCTCTCTGTTAATGGGTGAGGTCGTGTTCCTGTCTTGCTAGTTGTTTGGCATAGGGTGTCCATCACGGTAGCTTGCTGGTTCTTGAGTCAAGATGGCTCTTAGCATTGAGATGGAGATCTCTGGGAGAGCATTTCCTGTTTGATATTATGTGCAGCCGGGAGGTATCTGGTAGACCAATGTCCTGAACTTGGCTCTCTCACCTCAGAGCCACAGGCCTGACACCTGGCCAGAGCATGAAGACACTGTCAGCCACACAGCTCTGTAGAAAAGGGAAAAGAAAAGGAAGGAAGAAAGAAAAAAAGAAAGAAAGAAAGAAAGAAAGAGAAAGAAAGAGAGAAAGAAAGAGAAAGAAAGAAAGAGAAAGAAAGAAAAGTTATTAAAATAAAAAATTATTATAAATAAAAAAAATAAAAAGTAATAAAAAAATGAAGAAAGAAGATAGCATCCAAACCAAAAAGCACATCCACCACTGATAACAAGTGCTAAAAACTATATGAAAAAAACAAAACAAACAAAAAGGACAGACAGAACCCTAGGACAAATGGTAAATGCAAAACTATACAGACAAATTCACCCAGAGAAGCATACACATACACACTCACAAAAAGGAATGCTTTCTGTTTTTCACCACTGAGAATGATGTTTGCTGTGGGTTTGTCGTATATGGTCTTTATTATGTTTGAGGGAAGTTCCCTCTATACCCAGTTTCTGAAGAGTTTTTAATCATAACTGGGTGTTGAATTTTGTCAAAAACTTTTTCTGCATCTATTGCAATGATTATATAGTTTTTATTCTTCAATTTCTTGATGTGGTGTATCACAGAGATTGATTTGCGGATATTGAAACATCCTTGCATGCCTGGGATAAATCCCACTTGATCATGATATTTGATCCTTTTAATGTGTTGGTGGATTTTGCTTCCTAGTATTTTGTTTACGATTTTTGCATCTATGTTCATCAGTGATATTGGGCTGTAGTTTTCTTTTTTTGTGATATCTTTGTCTGATTTTGGTATCAGGGTGATGGTGGCCTCGTAGAATAAGCTTTGGTGTGTTCCTTCCTCTGCAATGTTTTGGAAGAGTTTCAGAAGGATAAGGATTAACTCTTCTCTAAATGTTTGATAGAATTCGCCTGTGAAGCCATATGCTCCTGGACTTTTGTTTGCTGGAAGATTTTTAATCACAGTTTCAATTTCAGTACTTGTGATTTGTTTGTTCATATTTTCTATTTCTGCCTGCTTCAGTCTTGGAATGTTGTACCTTTCTAAGACTTTGTCCGTTTCTTCCAGGTTATTGATTTTATTCATGTATAGTTGCTTGTACTAGTCTCTTATGATCCTTTGTATTTCGGTGGTGCCTGTTGCAACTTCTTTTTCATTTCTAATTTTATTGATTTGGACCCTTTCCTTTTCTTCTTGATGAGTCTGGCTAAAGTTTCAACAATTTAGGTAATCTTCTCAAAGAACCAGCTTTTAGTTTCATTGATCTTTGCTATTGTTTTCTTCATCTCTATTTCAATTATTTCTGCTCTAAGTTTTACGATTTCTTTCCTTCTACAAAGTTTTTTCTCTTTTTCTTTCTCTAGTTGTTTTAGGTGTAAGGTCAGTTTGTTTATTTGTGATTTTTCTTGTTTCTTGAGGTGAGATTGTATTGCTATAAACTTCCCTCTTAGAACTCCTTTTGCTGCATTTCATAGGTTCTGGATCTCTGTGTTTTCATTGTCATTTGTCTCTAGGCATTTTTTGATTTGCTCTTTGATTTGTTCAGTTATCCATTTGTCATTTAATAACATATTGTTTAGCCTCCATGTGTTTGTGTCTTTTACATTTTTTTTCCTGTAATTGATTTGTAATATCATAGCACTGTGGTTGGAAAAAATGCTTGGTATAATTTCAATTTTCTTAAATTTACTGAGGTTTGATTTGTGATACATGATATGATCTACCATGGAGAATGTTCTGTGTGCACTTGAGAAGAAAGTGTGTTCTGCTGCTTTCAGATGTAATGACCTATAAATATAAATTAAGTCTGTTTGGTCTAAAATGTCATTTAAGGCTTGTGTTTCCTTATTAATTTTCTGTCCTGATGATCTGTCCATTGATGTAAGTGGGGTGTTAAAGTCCCCCACTATTGTGTTACCATCAATTTCCCCTTTTATGGTCATCAGCAGTTGCCTCATATCATGAGGTGCTCCTATGTTGGCCGCATATATATTTACAATTGCTATGTCTTCTTCTTGGATTGATCCCTTGATCATTAGGTAGTGTCCTTCCTTGTCTCTCGTACCACTCTTTATTTTAAAGCCTGTTTTTGCTGATATGAGTATTACTACTCCAGCTTTCTCTTGATTTCCATTTGTATGGAATACCTTTTTCCATCCCCTCACTTTCAGACTGTATGTGTCCCTAGGTCTGAAGTGGGTCTCTTGTAGATAGCATATTTATGGGTCTTGTTTTTGTATCCATTCAACCAGTCTGTGTCTTTTGGTCAGAGCATTTAATGCATTTACATTTAAGGTAATTATTGATACATATGTTCTTATTGCCCTTCTCATATGAAACTACCAAATCCCTATGTTGTACACCTGAAACTAATATAATATTGTAAGTCAATTATACTTTAATTAAAAATATGTGGCTGTCAACTATATTTCAAAAAAATAAAACATAAAAATAATAAAAACATTCTTATTGGTTGCCTAAAAAATAAATATGTGGAAATACTGTGTAGGTGAAACACATATTCTATTACACTAGATGCATCCCTCAAAATGTATGCTTCCTCCATCCTAATGGGTATTTCTCAGTTTCAGCTGATAGAACCTTTGATCACATATACTTGGGATATTTAAGGAGAGAATGACTATTGAGTTCCTTTCACATTACATAACAGGTACTTAATAAATTCTGTTGACTAGGCTAAATGAAGAAATCATCCACACTTTGTTATATGGTTCAAAATTCGGAGTTATTGTGGTGGGATGAATTGGGAGATTGGGATTGACATATATCCATTATATGTATAAAATAGATAACTAATAAGAGCCTGCTGTATAAAAATAAATAAATAAAATTCAAAAAAATCAGTTATTAAATTATATGAAGAGAGAAAACTGAATACGTTTACTGACATATTTGGTAACTGTAATAGTTTTTTTAATTGATTTATAGTTGATTTATAATATTAGTTTCAGTTGTACATCATAGTGATTCATTATTTTTACCGATTATAATCTATTAAAAGTTATTACAAGATAATGGCTATAATTCCGGGTACTGTCTTATATATCTTCTTTTTTTTCATTTTAACATCTTTATTGGAGTATAATTGCTTTACAATGGTATGTTAGTTTCAGCTTCACAACAAAATGAATCAGTTATATATATATATATATATATATATATATATATATATATATACACATATATATATACACACACATATATGTTCCCATATCTCTTCCCGCTTGTGGCTCCCTCCCTCCCACCCTCCCTATCCCACCCCTCCAGGTGGTCACAAAGCACCGAGCTGATCTCCCTGTGCTATGCGGCTGCTTCCCACTAGCTATCTACCTTACGTTTGGTAGTGTATATATGTCCATGCCTCTCTCTCGCTTTGTCACCGTTTACCCTTCCCCCTCCCCATAGCCTCAAGTCCATTCTCTAGTAAGTCTGTGTCTTTATTCCTGTTTCACCCCTAGGTTTTTCATGACATTTTTTTTCCTTAAATTCCATATATATGTGTTAGCATACGGTATTTGTCTCTCTCTTTCTGACTTACTTCACTCTGTATGAGAGACTCTAGGTCTATCCACCTCATTACAAATAGCTCAATTTCGTTTCTTTTTATGGCTGAGTAATATTCCATTGTATATATGTGCTACATCTTCTTTATCCATTCATCCGATGATGGACACTTAGGTTGTTTCCATCTCTGGGCTATTGTAAATAGAGCTGCAATGAACATTTTGGTACATGACTCTTTTTGAATTATGGTTTTCTCAGGGTATATGCCCAGTAGTGGGATTGCTGGGTCATATGGTAGTTCTATTTGTAGTTTTTTAAGGAACCTCCATACTGTTCTCCACAGTGGCTGTATCAATTTACATTCCCACCAACAGTGTAAGAGGGTTCCCTTTTCTCCACACCCCCTCCAGCATTTATTGTTTCTAGATTTTTTGATGATGGCCATTCTGACTGGTGTGAGATGATATCTCATGGTAGTTTTGATTTGCATTTCTCTAATGATTAGTGATGTTGAGCATTCTTTCATGTGTTTGTTGGCAGTCTGTATATCTTCTTTGGAGAAATGTCTATTTAGGTCTTCTGCCCATTTTTGGATTGGGTTGTTTATTTTTTTGTTATTAAGCTGCATGAGCTGCTTATAAATTTTGGAGATTAATCCTTTGTCAGTTGCTTCATTTGCAAATATTTTCTCCCAATCTGAGGGTTGTCTTTTGGTCTTCTTTATGGTTTCCTTTGCTGCGCAAAAGCTTTTAAGTTTCATTAGGTCCCATTTGTTTACTTTTGTTTTTATTTCCATTTCTCTAGGAGGTGGGTCAAAAAGGACTTTACTGTGATTTATGTCATAGAGTGTCCTGCTTATGTTTTCCTCTAAGAGTTTGATAGTTTCTGGCCTTACATTTAGGTCTTTAATCCATTTTGAGCTTATTTTTGTGTATGGTGTTAGGGAGTGATCTAATCTCGTACTTTTACATGTACCTGTCCAGTTTTCCCAGCACCACTTATTGAATAGGCTGTCCTTTCTCCACTGTACATTCCTGCCTCCTTTGTCAAAGATAAGGTGACCATATGTGCGTGGGTTTATCTCTGGGCTTTCTATCCTGTTCCATTGATCTATATTTCTGTTTTTGTGCCAGTACCATACTGTCTTGATTACTGTAGCTTTGTAGTATAGTCTGAAGTCAGGAAGCCTGATTCCTCCAGCTCGATTTTTCGTTCTCAAGGTTGCTTTTGCTATTCGGGGTCTTTTGTGTTTCCATACAAATTGTGAAATTTTTTGTTCTAGTTCTGTGAAAAATGCCAGTGGTAGTTTCATAGGGATTGCATTGAATCTGTAGATTGCTTTGGGTAGTAGAGTCATTTTCACAATGTTGATTCTTCCAATCCAAGAACATGGTATATCTCTCCATCTATTTGTATCATCTTTAATTTCTTTCATCAGTGTCTTATAATTTTCTGAATACAGGTCTTTTGTCTCCTTAGGTAGGTTTATTCCTAGATATTTTATTCTTTTTGTTGCAATGGTAAATGGGAGTGTTTTCTTGATTTCACTTTCAGATTTTTCATCATTAGTGTATAGGAATGCCAGAGATTTCTGTGCATTAATTTTGTATCCTGCTACTTTACCAAATTCATTGATTAGCTCTAGTAGTTTTCTGGTAGCATCTTTAGGATTCTCTATGTATAGTATCATGTCATCTGCAAACAGTGACAGCTTTACTTCTTCTTTTCCAATTTGGATTCCTTTTATTTCCTTTTCTTCTCTGATTGCTGTGGCTAAAACTTCCAAAACTATGTTGAATAAGAGTGGTGAGAGTGGGCAACCTTGTCTTGTTCCTGATCTTGGTGGAAATGCTTTCAGTTTTTCACCATTGAGGACGATGTTGGCTGTGGGTTTGTCATATATGGCCTTTATTATGTTGAGGAAAGTTCCCTCTATGCCTACTTTCTGCAGGGTTTTTATCATAAATGGGTGTTGAATTTTGTCAAAAGCTTTCTCTGCATCTATTGAGATGATCATATGGTTTTTCTTCTTCAATTTGTTAATATGGTGTATCACATTGATTGATTTGCGTATATTGAAGAATCCTTGCATTCCTGGAATAAACCCCACTTGATCATGGTGTATGATCCGTTTAATGTGCTGTTGGATTCTGTTTGCTAGTACTTTGTTGAGGATTTTTGCATCTATGTTCATCAATGATATTGGCTTGTAGTTTTCTTTCTTTGTGACATCCTTGTCTGGTTTTGGTATCAGGGTGATGGTGGCCTTGTAGAATGAGTTGGGGAGTGTTCCTCCCTCTGCTATATTTTGGAAGAGTTTGAGAAAGATAGGTGATAGCTCTTCTCTAAATGTTTGATAGAATTCGCCTGTGAAGCCATCTGGTCCTGGGCTTTTGTTTGTTGGAAGATTTTTAATCACAGTTTCAATTTCAGTGCTTGTGACTGGTCTGTTTATATTTTCTATTTCTTCCTGATTCAGTCTCGGCAGGTTGTGCCTTTCTCAGAATTTGTCCATTTCTTCCAGGTTGTCCATTTTATTGGCATAGAGTTGCTTGTAGTAATCTCTCATGATCTTTTGTATTTCTGCAGTGTCAGTTGTTACTTCTCCTTTTTCATTTCTAATTCTATCGATTTGAGCCTTCTCCCTTTTTTTCTTGATGAGTCTGGCTAATGGTTTATGAATTTTGTTTATCCTTTCAAAGAACCATCTTTTAGTTTTATTAATCTTTGCTATCGTTTCCTTCATTTCTTTTTCATTTATTTCTGATCTGATTTTTATGATTTCTTTCCTTCTGCTAACTTTGGGGTTTTTTTGTTCTTCTTTCTCTAATTGCTTTAGGTGCAAGGTTACGTTGTTTATTCGAGATGTTTCCTGTTTCTTAAGGTAGGATTGTATTGCTATAAACTTCCCTATTAGAACTGCTTTTGCTGCATCCCATAGATTTTGAGTCGTTGTGTCTCCATTGTCATTTGTTTCTAGGTATTTTTTGATTTCCTCTTTGATTTCTTCAGTGATCACTTCGTTATTAAGTAGTGTATTGTTTAGCTTCCAAGTGTTTGTATTTTTTACAGATTTTTCCTGTAATTGATATCTAGTCTCATAGCGTTGTGGTCAGAAAAGATACTTGATACAATTTCAATTTTCTTAAATTTACCAAGGCTTGATTTGTAACCCAAGATATGATCTATCCTGGAGAATGTTCCATGAGCACTTGAGAAAAATGTGTATTCTGTTGTTTTTGGATGGAATGTCCTATAAATATCAATTAACTCCATCTCGTTTAATGTATCATTTAAAGCTTGTGTTTCCTTATTTATTTTCATTCTGGATGATCTGTCCATTGGTGAAAGTGGGGTGTTAAAGTCCCCTACTATGAATGTGTTACTGTCAATTTCCCCTTTTATGGCTGTCAGTATTTGCCTTATGTATTGATGTGCTCCTATGTTGGGTGCATAAATATTTACAATTATTATATCTTCTTCTTGGATCGATCCCTTGATCATTATGTAGTGTCCTTCTTTGTCTCTTCTAATAGTCTTTGTTTTAAAGTCTATTTTGTCTGCTATGAGAATTGCTACTCCAGCTTTCTTTTGGTTTCCATTTACACGAAATACCTTTTTCCATTCCCTTACTTTCAGTCTGTATGTGTCTCTAGGTCTGAAGTGGGTCTCTTGTAGACAGCAAATATATGCGTCTTGTTTTTGTATCCATTCAGCCAATCTGTGTCTTTTGGTGGGAGCATTTAGTCCATTTACATTTAAGGTAATTATTGATATGTGTGTTCCCATTCCCATTTTCTTAATTGTTTTGGGTTCGTTATTGTAGGTCTTTTCCTTCTTTTGTGTTTCTTGCCTAGAGAAGTTCCGTTAGCAGTTGTTGTAGAGCTGGTTTGGTGGTGCTGAACTCTCTTAGCTTTTGCTTGTCTGTAAAGGTTTTAATTTCTCCATCAAATCTGAATGAGATCCTTGCTGGGTAGAGTAATCTTGGTTGCAGGTTTTTCTCCTTCAACCCTTTCAATATGTCCTGCCACTCCCTTCTGGCTTGCAGAGTTTCTGCTGAAAGATCAGCTGTTAACCTTATGTGGATTCCCTTGTGTGTTATTTGTTGTTTTTCCCTTGCTGCTTTTAATATGTTTTCTTTGTATTTAATTTTTGACAGTTTGATTAATATGTGTCTTGGCGTATTTCTCCTTGGATTTATCCTGTATGGGACTCTCTGTGCTTCCTGGACTTGATTAACTATTTCCTTTCCCATATTAGGGAAGTTTTCAACTATAATCCCTTCAAATATTTTCTCAGTCCCTTTCTTTTTCTCTTCTTCTTCTGGAACCCCTATAATTCGAATGTTGGTGTATTTAATATTGTCCCAGAGGTCTCTGAGACCGTCCTCAGTTCTTTTCATTCTTTTTTCTTTATTCTGCTCTGCAGTAGTTATTTCCACTATTTTATCTTTCAGGTCACTTATCCATTCTTCTGCCTCAGTTATTCTGCTATTGATCCCATCTAGAGTATTTTTCATTTCATTTATTGTGTTGTTCATCATTGTTTGTTTCATCTTTAGTTCTTCTAGGTCCTTGTTAACTGATTCTTGCATTTTGTATATTCTATTTCCAAGATTTTGGATCATTTTTACTATCATTATTCTGAATTCTTTTTCAGGTAGACTTCCTATTTCCTCTTCATTTGTTAGGTCTGGTTGGTTTTTATCTTGCTCCTTCATCTGCTGTGTGTTTTTCTGTCTTTTCATTTTGCTTATCTTACTGTGTTTGGGGTCTCCTTTTTGCAGGCTGAAGGTTCGTAGTTCCTGTTGTTTTTTGTGTCCGTCCCCAGTGGCTCAGTGGGTTGTGTAGGCTTCCTGGTGGAGGGTACTAGTGCCTGTGTTCTGGTGGATGAGGCTGGATCTTGTCTTTCTGGTGGGCAGGTCCACGTCTGGTGGTGTGTTTTGGGGTGTCTGTAGACTTATTATGATTTTGGGCAGCCTCTCTGGGTGGGGTTGTGTTCCTGTCTTGCTAGTTGCTTGGCATAGGATGTCCAGCACTGTAGCTTGCTGGTCGTTGAGTGAAGCTGGGTGCTGGCGTTGAGATGGAGATCTATGGGAGATTTTTGCTGTTTGATATTATGTGCAGCTGGGAGGCCTCTTGTGGACCAGTGTCCTGAAGTTGGCTCTCCCACCTCAGAGGCACAGCACTGACTCCTGGCTGCAGCACCAAGAGCCTTTCATCCACAGGGCTCCTTAATTTGGGCTGATTCGTTGTCTATTCATGTATTCCACAGATGCAGGGTACATCAAGTTGATTGTGGAGCTTTAATCCGCTGCTTCTGAGGCTGCTGGGAGAGATTTCCCTTTCTCTTCTTTGTTCTCACAGCTCCCAGGGGCTCAGCTTTGGATTTGGCCCCACCTGTGCGTATAGGTCGCCGGAGGGCGTCTGTTCTTTGCTCAGACAGGACGGGGTTAAAGGAGCCGCTGATTCGGAGGCTCTGGCTCACTCAGGCCGGGGGGTAGGGAGGGTCACGGAGTGTGGGGCGGCCCTGCGGCGGGCCTGCAGCGGCAGAGGCCGGCGTGACGTTGCTAGCCTGAGGCGCACCGTGCGCTCTCCCGGGGGAGCCGTCCCTGGATCGCGGGACCCTGGCAGTGGCGGGCTGCACAGGCTCCCCGTAAGGGGGTGTGGACAGTGACCTGTGTTCGCACACAGGCCTCCCGGCGGCGGCAGCAGCGGCCCTAGCGTCTCATGCCCGTCCCTGGGCTCCGCACCTCCAGCCGCGGCTCGCGCCCGTCTCTGGAGCTCTTCCAAGCAGCGCTCTTAATCCCCTCTCCTCGTGCACCAGGAAACAAAGAGGGAAGAAAAAGTCTCTTGCCTCTTCGGCAGGTCCAGACTTTTGCCCGGACTCCCTCTCGGCTAGCCGCGGTGCACTAACGCCCTGCAGGCTGTGTTCAGGCCGCCAGCCTCAGTCCTCTCCCAGCGCTCCGACAGAAGCCGGAGCCTCAGCTCCCAGCCCCGCCCGCCCCGGCGGGCGAGCAGACAAGCCTCTCGGCTGGTGAGTGCTGGTCGGCCCGATCCTCTGCGCTGGAATCTCTCTGCTTTGCCCTCCGCACCCCTGTTGCTGTGTTCTCCTCCGCGGCTCCCAAGCTCCCCCACTCCGCCACCCGAAGTCTCCACCCGCGAAGGGGCTTCCTAGTGTGTAGACACTTTTCCTCCTTCACAGCTCTCTCCCGCTGGTGCAGGACCCGTCCCTATCCTTTTGTCTCTGTTTATTTTTTTCTTTTGCCCTAACCTGGTACGTGGGGGGTTCCTTGCCTTTTGGGAGGTCTGAGGTCTTCTGCCAGCGTTCAGCAGGTGCTCTGTAGGAGTTGTTCCACGCGTAGATGCATTTCTGGTGTATCTGTGGGGAGGAAGGTGATCTCCGCGTCTTACTCTTCTGCCATCTTCCCGGAAGTCTGTCTTATATATCTTTGTTGCTTATTTATTTTATATATAGTAGTTTGTATCTCAATCCCATACCCCTGTCTTTCTCCCCTTTCCTAATCCCAGTGGTAACCACAAGTTTGTTTTGTATATCTTTCTGTTTTGTTATGTATATTTGTTTTATTTTTTAGATTCCACATACAAGTGAAATCATAAGGTATTTGTTATTCTCTGTCTGACTCTTTTTCACTTAGCACAATATTTTCTAGGTCTATCCATGCTGCTGCAAATGGCAGTATTTCATTCTATTTTATGGCTGAGTAATATTCCATACCACATCTTATTTATTCACCTGTTGATGGATATTTGGCTTGTTTCCATATCTTGATTATTGTAAATTGTGCTATGAGCTTTAGGGTGTACCTGTCTTTTTGAAGTAGTGGTTTCATTTTTTCTGGATATATACCTAGGATTGGCATTGCTGGATCATATGGTATTTCAATTTTTAGTTTTTTGAGGAATCTCCGTATTGTTTTCAACAGTGGCTTCACCAATTTACATTTCCTCCAGTGGTGTACAAGGATTCCCTTTTCTCCATATCCTTGCCAACATTTGTTATTTTTAGACTTTTTGATGATAGCCATTCTGCTAGATGTGAGGTGGTATCTCATTGTCATTTTGATTCACTATTCACTATATAATTAGCAATGCTGAGCATCTTTTCATGTGTCTGATAGCCATGGACAGGTTTTTTTTTTTAAAGTATCTCTTTAGATCTTCTGCCCTTTTTTTGATTGGAGTTGTTTATTTTTGATATTGAGTTATATGAGCTGTTTGTATATTTATCTTTATATGACCTTGTTGGTTATATCATTTGTAAATATTTTCTCCCATTCCATAGGTTGTCTTTTCATTTTGTTGATGGTTTTTGTTGCTGTGCAAAAACTTTTGAGTTTAATTAGGTCCCATTTGTTCATTTTTGCTTTTATTTATTTTGCCTTAGGAGACAGATCAAAAGGTATTGTTACAGTGTATGTCAAAGAATGTTCTGCCTGTGTCCTCTTCTAGGAGATTTATGGTTTAAGGTCTCACACTTATGTCTTTAATCCACTTTATTTTTGTATACAGTATGAAGAATATTCTAATATCATTCTTTTACAAGTAGCTGTCCTGTTTTCCTAGCACCACTAATTGAAGTGACTGTCTTTTCTCCATTGTATATTGTTGCCTCCTCTGTTGTAGATTAATTGACTGTAGGTGTGAGGGTTCATTTCTGGTTCTATATTGTCTTCCATTGAGCTATGTGTACCAGTACCATGATGTTTTTAGAACTGTAGCTTTGTAGTGTAGTCTGAATTCTAGGAGGGTGATACCTCCAGCTTTGTTCTTTTTTTTTTTCCAAGATTTCTTTGGCAATTTGGGGTCTTTGTGGTTCCATATGAATTTTAGGATTATTTGTTCAAGTTTGTGAAAAATGTTATGGGTATTTTTACAGGGATGGCACTAAATGTGTAACTTTTTTTGGGTAGTATGGCAATTTTAACAATATTAATTCTTTCAATTCAAGAGCATAGGTTGGCTTTCCATTTCTTTGTATAATCTTCAATTTCTTTCATCAATGTTTTATAGTTTTCAAAGTATAGGTCTTTCACTTCCTTAGTTAAGTTTATTCATAGACATTTTATTCTTTGATGTGGTTTTAAACAGGATTTCTTTTTTACTTTCTCTTTCTGTTAGTTCATTATTAGTGTATAGAAAAGCAACAGATTTCTGTTTATTAATCTTATATCTTGCAATACTGCTGAATTCATTTACTAGTTCTAATCGTTTTTCTGGTGGATACTTTAGCAGTATCATGTCATCTGCAGATAGAGAGAGTTTTACTTCTTCTCTTCCAATCTGCATGCCTTTTATTTCTTTTTCTTGTGTGATTGCTATGGTTATGACTTTCAGTACTATATTGAATAGAAGTGGCAAAAGTGGGCATTCTTTTCTTCTTCCTGAATTTAGTGGAAATGCTTTCAGCTTTTCACCACTGAGTATGATGTTAGCTGTGTGTTTGTCATTAATGGCCTTTATTATGTTGAGATATGTTCCCTCTACACCCACTTCAATGAGAGTTTTTATCATGAATTGATGTGGAATTTTTTCAAATGCTTTTTCTGCATATATTGAAATAATCATGTGATGTTTATCCTTCCTTTTGTTAATGTGGTGTATCACATTGATTGATTTGTGAATATTAAAACATTGTTGCATCCCTGGAATAAGTCCAACTTGATCATGGTGTATGTTTTATATATTGTTGGATTTGGTTTGCTAACATTTTGTTGAAGATGTTTCAGTAAAAGTTATTGACCTGTAATTGTTTCTTTAAGTGTCTTTGTTTTGGTATTAGAGTAATGGGGAATGATAGAATGAATTTAGGAGTGTTCTGTCCTCTTCAATTTTTTGAATAGTTTGAGAAGGATATGTATTTGCTCTTCTTTATATGTTTGGCAGAATTTCCTGTGAATCCATCCAGTCCTGGACTTCTTTTGGTGGGAATTTTTTTTTTTTTTACATCTTTATTGGAGTATAATTGCTTTACAATGTTGTGTTGCTTTCTGCTATAAAACAAAGTGAATCAGCTATATGTATACATATATCCCCATATCCCCTCCCTCTTGCATCTCCCTCCCACTCTCCCTACCCCACCCCTCTAGGTGGTCACAAAGCACTGAGCAGATCTCTGTGCTATGCGGCTGCTTCCCACTAGCTATCTATTTTACATTTGGTATATATGTGTATATATGTCAATGTTACTCTCTCACTTCGTCCCAGCTTACACTTCCCTATTCCCGTGTCTTCAAGTCCATTCTCTACGTCTGCATCTTTATTCCTGTCCTGCCCCTAGGTTCATCAGAACTATTTTTTTTAGTTTCCATATATATGTGTTAGCATATGGTATTTGTTTTTCTCTTTCTGACTTACTTCACTCTGTATGACAGACTCTAGGTCCATCCACCTCACTACAGATAACTCAATTTCGTTTCTTTTTATGGCTGAGTAATATTCCATTGTATATATGTGCCACATCTTCTTTATCCATTCATCTGTTGACGGACACTTAGGTTGCCTCCATGTCCTGGCTATTGTAAATAGTGCTGCAATGAACATTGTGGTGCATGACTCTTTTTGAATTATGGTTTTCTTAGGGTATATGCCCAGTAGTGGGGTTGCTGGGTCATAGTCCTATTTTTAGCTTTTGAAGAAACATCCATACTGTTCTCCATAGTGGATGTATCAATTTACATTCCCACCAATAGTGGAAGAGTGTTTGGTGGGAATTTTTTAATTAAAAATTCAGTTTCAATTCTAGTAATTGATCTGTTAAGATTGTCTGTTGCTTCTTGATTCAGTCTTAGTATGTTGTATGTTTCTAGAAATTTGCTCATTTCTTTTAGGTTGCCTAATTTGTTGGTATATAACTGTTCATATTATTCTCATGTTTTTTGTATCTCTGTGGTATTGGTTGTTATTTCTCCTCTTTCATTCTTTATTTTGTTTATTTGGGTCCTCTCTTTTCTTCTTAATGAGCCTGCCTAAAGATTTATTAATTTTTTTTATCCTTTCAAAAAACCAGCTCTTGTTTTCTTTGATCTATTCTATTGCCTTTTTGGACTCTAGTTCATTTATTTACTCTCTGGTCTTCATTATTTCCTTTCTTCTTCTTACTTTGAGCTTGTTTGTTATTTTTCTAATTTCTTTAGGTGGTAGGTTAGCTTGTTTGTGATTTCTTGTTTCTTTCTTTCTTTTTTTCTTTTTTGAGATTTCCTTATTTCTTGATGAAGGCCTGTATTACTACAAACTTCCCTCTTAGAACTGTTTTTTTTTGTGAATGTCATAGATTTTGGAGTTAGTTTTGACATATTTTCTGATTTTGTCTTTTATTTCTTCATTGATCCATTGTTTTTTTGATAGCATGCTGTTTAGTTTCCACGTTTATACTTTTCCCATTTTTCATTCTGTAATTCATTTCTAGTTTCATACAGTTCTGGTTGGAAAAATGCTTGATATAATTTTAATCCTCTTAAATTTACTGAGACATGTTTTGTGGCCCATGATGTGATCTATCCTCGAGAGTGTTCCATGTGCCCTTGAAAAGAATGTATTCTGCTGTTTTTGGATTGAATGTCCTGTAGCTATCTATTAAGTCCATCTGTTCTCTTGTGTTATTTAAGGCCACTTGTGCCTTATTGATTTCCTGTCTGGATGATCTGTCTATTAATGTAAATGGGGTGTTAAAGTCCCCTTTTGGGCTTCCCTGGTGGCACAGTGGTTGGGGGTCCGCCTGCTGTTGCAGGGGATGCGAGTTTGTGCCCTGGTCTGGGAGGATCCCACATGCCGCAGAGCGGCTGGGCCCGTGAGCCATGGCCACTGGGCCTGCACGTCTGGAGCCTGTGCTCCGCGGTGGGAGGTGCTGCAACGGTGAGGGGCCCACATACTGCAAAAAATAAAAGTCCCCTTTTATTTTTGTATTATTTTCAATTTTTCCCTTTATGTCTATTAGTATTTGCTTTATATATTTAGGTGCTCCTGTATTGGGTACATACATATTAATGAGTGTAATATCCTCTTCTGGTATTGATTCCTTTATAGTAATATAATGCCCTTCTTTGTCTTTTGTTACAGCCTTTGTTTTAAAGTCTATTTTGTCTGATATCAGTATTGTTACCCCTGCTTTCTTGTTATTTCTGTTTGGATAAAATATCTTTTCTATCTCTACACTTTTGGTGTGTGTGTGTCTTTAGCTCTGAAGTGAGTCTCTCTTATGCAGCATGGAGAAGGGTCTTGTTTTTTGTTTTTGCGGTATGCAGGCCTCTCACTGTTGTGGCCTCTCCCATTGTGGAGCACAGGCTCCGGACGCGCAGGCTCGGTGGCCATGGCTCACGGGCCCAGCTGCTCCGTGACATGTGGGATCTTTGTGGACCGGGGCATGAACCTGTGTCCCCTGCATCAGCAGGCGGACTCTCAACCACTGTGCCACCAAGGAAGCCCGGGTCTTGTTTTTGTTATTCCAATCAGACACCCTTTGTCTCACCCTTCATCTTTTGATTGGAGCATTTAGTATGGGAACCATTGTTAACAACCTGAGCACTTTCCATGTGCTCGTCACCATGCAAACAATTTGTAGGCCTCACCCTACCAAATTATTATGATAATTCTATGTAGTAATACTATCACTTTTCCCTAACTTGTCCAAAGAGTTAATAAGCTTTAGAGTTAATATGGGGAAGAGATATAAAATAATTCAACAATGACTCGAAGGCTCATCTTCTAATAATTATTCTATGTATTTGTATGAAGAACAACAAGCTCATAATAAAGCCTAAGAAACAGTGTTTTGTTTTGGAAGATGATGCTGGTTTGGGATAAGTTAGGTAATAAAGAATAGAGGTATAATGGAATATAAGAATTTGGGGAAATCCAAGGACTTTTGGAGATGTTGTAGGTGGAGGAAACAAATAAGTACCCAGATTGAGATGAGAGACTTGCCTTAATGAAAATCAGTGAAAAGACAAGCACTCAGAATCAGGAAAACTCTATCCAGAGACATTATTTCCAATCCCATTAGTCACTGGAGAGTTTCTTAAAAGAATATACCTGCCTGTTCTCAATAGCTGACTTTTTGGGAGAGAGACCAGGACATCAGTATTAGAAATAAAACTAATCAAAGCAAAGCTGTTCATTTGATTCCAAAGTACAGATGATTAAAAACTTCTGCCTTAGATTTACCCAGTGATATTCAAACTAAACTTCTATAGGTTCCTAAGGTGCCTGAAGTTTACTGAAGAGTAGGTAGGAGTCCACACTATTCATTCTTTTTAGTTTCATTGGCTCCATTTTAATCTGTTTTATATATTGGACCTCTGTATAAGATTTCATTTGAAAAAATAGGTTTATAGTCAAAAATAATTCAAAACAGATGACTTTTCATCTTTCTACCCCCTCAGTTTAAAATAGGAAACTGAGGTGTAAAGAGGCTAATACAGAGGCTGCCACAAGATATGTTCAATTTAAGAACATACAGCTGTGGCTTTGATCAGAGACCCTAAAGATACCCAGAGATGAGGCTAAAGCACTGGACACTGCAACACTGTTGCAGTTCCACCCAACTTTTCCATAAATGTCCTAATTAGTAATGACAGCTGAAATAACAGAAAAAAGAGCACACCTAATTTAGCCTTGGGCAAGTGTCTCTAATAGATGGAAATTTGCATCCAGAAGCCTATATGAGAAGTATAGTATTTAACATTCAAGTCTTTGAAAACTTCTTTCACATCTAGGGAGAAGATGGAATGGATGCTAAGTACAAGTTTGCCGTATCCACCACACCAGGTTCCACCATGTTACGATTCTTGCTCAATGTCACATAATTTTTTATAACAGGCCAAAAAAGATTCATGAAAAAAGCAGAAAAATAACTTAGCAAAAAGGATTTGGAAATGGGTGAGAAAACAAAACTGAGAGATTTTAAAACATTGCAACTGAAAATATTTGAAGAAAGTGAAACAATATAAATTAAGAGACATACTAGAAAGTTAAAAGGGCAAAAGAGAAAGTTCTGTAAGGTGTTTATTTTCATTTACTGGTATTCTGTTATTTGCCATTGGGTAAAACCTCATCACAGGGACAAGATCTGATCTTTCATCTTATAATTACCACTGAGAAATATTGAAGATAAAATGTAAGAAAATATTTCCATAACTGTATAGTTCAAAGATGAAATGAACCTTAAATGCTCTTTTATCTGCCTTTACTATTGCTAAATTATTATCCTGTCCATGCTTGATTTATTTAAATGTTTACTGAAGGAATTCTATATGCTAAGCACCATGTTTGGTATTGAGGACACAAATGTGAAGAAGACAGATCTAGTTAGTACTTGCTTCATGGAAGTATATTCAAGTGCAGGAAACAGAGAAGACAAGTAAAAGTATTACAAAGGAGAAAAATAGGGTACTTCCAATAGAGAATGAATGGATAAGAATTGTGAATTACTTTAGATAGTGTGGTCGGGGAGTGATGACAGATCAATATTTGCAGTGGTGAGAAATCACTGTTTCCAAAGGTATCCCATTCCTCGTAAAAAAAAGTATGGGACTTCAAGATACCAAAGTCCAGATGGCTTAAACAGATTATAACAGAGTGTGGCATGGGATGAAACTGGAGATGGCCTTGAGAAGCATATTAAGAAGTATACACTTACTGGAAAAGTAGTTAAGAGTTGAATCTTAAATTTGGCTTGAATTTTTAAAGATAACTCTTATTGTGTTATAAAGAATAAGTTTGAGAGAGGCATGTTTTTGTAATACAGGTGAATAATGATTCAGGCTTGGACCTAGAGTGGTGCCAGTGGAACTGGAGGTAAGTGGATTGATATGAGATATATTTAAAAGGTAGGACTTAATGATTTGTTGCAAGTAAAGGGTACGGGAAAAAAAGTAGTCGAGAATGATCCCCAGGTTTTTGATGTAAGCAACTGTCCTCTCAACAGTGGTGCCATTTATTGGTTGATTGGTTGTAATTTATTGTATGTCAATTATACTTCAATAGATAAAACTTTAAAAAGATAAAAGGTTAAAAGAAGATGCTATTAGAGAGTAATTAGGGCTATGACAGTGATATAGCAGGTAAAGTGATTGGCAGTGCCTTGAGAGAGGTGCTATATACTTGATGGCAGGGGTGCCATGTAGGCTGTTGTGTAGTTGAGGCAACTTTGATAAAGTGAAACATATGAATTTTTACCTGAATGATGATAAAAGGCCAGTTTTACAAAATTTGGTGAGTATTTTTCCCAAGTTGAAAAAGCACTTAGGGAAAAACGCCTGTGGCAAGAAGAAACAGAAAAAAAGACCAAAATTGCTGAAGTCTGGGGTTGGGAGTAAATGAGATCAGACATAAATGCAGGAACAAAAACAGGTGGGGTCTTCTAGGATGTGGAGTGATGCCGTTTACTGATTTTTTTAAAAAAAATTCTGTAAATGTGTAAATTTTTTCAAAAAAAGAACAAAACCCAAAACAAACAAAAAATCTGGAGAACAAATTTAGATGAGTTTAATCATGTTAAGTCCAAAGTACCTGAGAGGCAATCCAAGTGAAGTCACCCAGGGGGCTGTATATGTACGTATGACCCTGGCACTTGGAAGAAAGGTCCAATTGGCACATAGATGTAGTAATTAAACCATGGGAATTGAAATTGGCAGAAAGTGTATAGAGTGACAAATGTTTCTGGGACAGAGCGCTTAGGGATCCAGCAAATTTCAGTGAGTGATAGAGGAACAGCCAAAATCAAAGGAGAAAAAGCAGGAGAGGGTGTGTCATGGAAGCTAAGGGAGGAGAGAGACAACACTCAAGAGGAATATATATATCAGATGGTGATAACTGTTATGGAGAGACATTAAGCAGGTTAAAGAGGGAAATAGGAAAGCTGGGTGGGGAGAGCACATTGTTTTCTTTTTATATGCAGGGACAAGGAAGGCTTCACTCACATTTGAGTAGAAATGTGGACAGAAGGGATAGTCAATAGTGTCCAATATTACTGAGAAATTAAGCAAGTTATAGGCTGAAAAGTGGTGATTTTGCCAGCTGTTTTATGTGATGGGAAAATATGCAGCAGTTAAAAATGCTTTTGAAGAGTAAATGACTTAGAGAAATTACTATAATTGCAAGTGAACAAAAAGCAGAAATTTATATGTAGTATTATTCTAAATATGAAAAGTAATTTAATTTCCAGAAAGAAATATCCTGTTCTCAGGACATCTCTGCATGGTGGGATAATGGATAACACTTATCATCATCTATACTTTGTTCAAAATTTCTGCAGAAATGTTTTAATTAAAAAGAGTAAAATAGCTTTATTTTTCTGTTAACAAGAACATGCTAATGAAAGATAAAGAAGAAAATAATTATTCAAAAAGCTACCACTCAGATGTAAGTACTGTTAACATTACAATATCCAAATATTTTTCTATATTTTCTAGATAGATGGAGAGACAAAGATATATGAGCACAAAAAAACTTGTAAAAAAAGTATTATTATATTTGCTGTTAACTGGCTTTTTTCCTTCCTACATGTCATGAGGCCCTTTCCATTATCAATCAGTATAGATCTTACTCTTTTTAATGGTTATACATTAATGTATTTAACTAAGTCCTTATAACTGGACATAAACATTGTTTCCAATTTTTCCAAATTTTGTATATTCTTTTATTGTTTTCCAGGATAAATTTATAGAAATTAAATTGTTGGTTTTGGTATGAATTATTAAGCTGCCTTCAAAAAATGTAAAAGGTTAATCACATTGAATGAATTTATTGATCATTTCATCACTGTTATATTAGTTGCTCCATTTTGAACCTCTTGGACTTTATTTTCTTTATCTCTAACATAGAGTTGATGATGGTAGTAGTTTTTTCTTATCTTAATGAATTGAGGTTTTAAAATAGTAATAATATATAAGGATTTTTTAATCATAAAGCACTGTGTCCATTTTAGCAATCGTAGAAGGTATATTATGGAAATAAATTGAATATTTCAGCTCTTCTTTAAAAGAAAACAATGTAGAAGTCCAGTTAAAATAATTTTTTTTCAGAAGCCAAAAAGCTCTTAAACTCACACTTCCAAGTTGATTTTCATTCAACATTTTATTATTATAAAATATTTAGCATATAATAGCTGAGTAAAAAGGTGCTGCCTAAGAGCTCAGTGTTGGTAAACTAGCAGTTGTTTTAGGCTTCATGTCTCAAAATATATTATTGCCTTCCCATATTGCTGTAGGTTGAATTATGTCTCCCCCAAAATTCATATATTGAAGCTCTAACACCAGTATGGCTGCATAAGGATGTAATTAAGGTTAAATGAGGTCATAAGGGTGGAACCCTAATTCAATAGAATTAGCATCCTCCTAAGAAGATGCCAGAGAGCACTCTCTCTCCCATTCCCACACCTTGCCCTCCCTGCCCTCCAACCCCCAAACATATGAGGAAACAATGATAAGGCAGCTGTCTACAAGCCAGGGAGAGAGCCCTCATCGGAAACAGAGTCTGTTGGCATCTTGACCTTGGACTTCTCAGCCTCCAGAACAGTGAGAAATAAATGTATGCTATTTAAGCTACCCAATCAATGGTATTTTGTTATGGCAGCCCACATAGACTAAGAAACATATTTCTTTTTTTATCATTATGATAGCCTTTAGGATGAGAGGCTCAAAATTTCCAGTTAATCAAAACTGAGGCCTGATTTCCTTCTGCTGTGTGTGTAACCCTGCTGAGGTAACTTGTGACTGTTGAATATTAATCTTGTTTCATAAATGGTTACATGATATCTCTCAAATATGCAGTCTTGTCAACCAAACAGAAAATGGAAACCCTCAATTTTCCTGTATCTTTTTTGGCATATAGATTTGTACCATCCTTTAGTCTTGTTGAGAGTTCTCTGAAATTAACATTTGGGACAGGTATTCTAGATTTCAATTTGTCCTGTTTCACATTAGGAATATTCTTCTCCTTTTGTCCCAGAGAGGACAACAAAATAATGGTTACTGGCAATCTAGACTTTCTGGCTCAGTGCCAACAGAAAGGAACACAGCAGAGTCTTCTGAGCAGTTCATGGTAACCATGTATAAGTCCTTCAGAACCTTTGTAGCAATCCTTAATTCTATGGGAGTGCTGTACGCTCTCAAAAAAAAGCCAGAATTCTTAAGCTTCATTAGTGGAAACATGGCTTCCCAAACTCAAGTTGGAAAAATTCTGAACAAAACACATTGAATGAATTAGTCCATACTTATTTTTCACAGAATCTGTATTTGTGAATTTGTTTACTAAGATTAGTAACCCCCAAATCAAAACTAATGGCCCGTTCATGGGTATGTGCATGTGCAGAGCAGCAAAAAAAAATTTGTCATCTGACATGTATAATCCCTGATGAAGTGGAACACGGTGACACCCTATCTTGTCTCAGTTCTCATACTGTAAACTAGTGTCCTTTTCAGGATATATTTAATGTGTTTTTTGCAATTTTGTGCTTTTTATGGGTGATTTTACTCTTTAAAATGGTCCCTAAGTATAGTGCTGTGTACTGTTCCTAAGTACCTTACAGAGAAAATATGTGTTAGATAAGATTCATTCAGGCTATGAGTTATAGTTCTGTTGGCCATGAGTTCAATGTTAGTGAATGAACAACAGATATTAAATAAGGTATCTTAAAATACGGTGACACTCTAAGGTTATGTATTCATCTGTTGGTGACAATAATGTGACCAGAGGTTTGCAGAAACCTAACGCTATATTTCTCCTAGGGACAATGATATAGTATTCACTAATTCAGTGTTTGAGAAACTTTAAAGAACATAACTACCACCAGTAACAAAAATCAACTAGATGTAGATATGTAGCAGTGAACTAAAAAATTAGAATCTATAATGGAATAATGTGTGCTATTACAGATTTTTTTATAGTTTGCAAATTATAAGTTAAAAAATTTAGTACAAAGATAAAAGACCCTCCTGCTCATTATTCAACTCAAAGTATAGGTTTGACTGTAGTGCTTTTTTTTTAGACCAAATTAAAATTTAATATGACATCAAGTTGCCACCAAACATGCAAATATCAGTTATTTAATTAACACCCAAACCTGATTAGACAGAGCTACTGAGAGAAATACTCCAGAAGATAGGCATACAACTCAAGTTCAAATCAATGACCTCATTGAAGGGTGAGTGAGCCCTGCTGTAAAGCTCCTGCAACTGGTTACTGGTAGGTCCAGTCACAGGGGAGAAGGCAGCTGGGTCTCTGGCTGGTTCCCATCCCTTGGACAAGTCCTGTTTCTGGGTGTCTGGACAGGAGATTGGAAAGGAGAGGGAGCCAGAGAGAGAGACTGTGACAGAAACAGACAGAGGGAGAGGGAGAAGGGGAGAGAGAGAGAGAGAAATAGACTGAGAAGCTAGGCCTAAATAGAGTCAAAGAAGCAGAAATACAGACAGGAAGATATCAAGCAGGAAGAGAGAACATACAGAAGATAGAGTCAACAGAGAAAGAATGAGGAAGCCAGACTTATTTTTAAAAAGAGAGAGAGTTAATCCAGGAGAGAAGATGACAGGTAAGGACACAGAAAGAAATAAAAACCAAGAGAACAGGGAGATGGCAAGACAGATCAAGAGATACAGAGAGGTAGAGAGAGAGTCAAAGAGAAATACAGAAGGAAAGGCATCCCTCTGACACAGGGATGCCTGCTGTCAACATCCTGTGGTGCCCCGGGCTCCCTGGAGGACCACTGGCCCATTCACACCTGGAACTAAGTGCTCTCTGACTGGCCAGCCAAGGCTGAGTCACCTGGGCCCCAGCACTGGGGCTCATCCTTACCCAGCCCCGTTTAAGCTGCATTCCCAGGGCTCTTCCAGGTATCTGGCATGTAATAGATACTCAACGGACGGAAGAAAGGGGGAGAGAGAGGGATAGAGAAACAGAGGAACACAAAGAAAAGGGATTCTCACAAACTCCTGGGTGGGAGGCCACTTGCCCATCCCACTTTGTGAAGGAGCTGAGGTTCACAGAGGCTTGATTATCTGTCCCCAAGTCATACGGTGGGTGAATCACACACATTCCAATCCTGGGGCAGATGACATGCACACACTTTCTTCAACCATTCATGTTTCATTAGATTTCTCTCTCTTTCCAGACACTTCTTCTCGGAAGTGCCTTATTTTTGATGCTTAATTCAGTTGGAACTATAAATCGAAATATTCCATTCCTCTGTAATACCTACCCATCAAATATAGGTGTGGCCCTTAAGGTTTAACCTCCTTTCCTTTTCTCTTCTATTTCCTATCATTCTTTCCAGGGTGATTTCTCATGGCCTCAAATACCACCTACAAGTCAGAAAACTAAAACCAAAATTTCCAACCATGACATCTCTGCTGGCTCTGGACCTGAATCTCTAAATACCTGTCTGACTTATCCACAAATGTCCCTGTCACAAATCATGCTCAACATGTTACAAACAAAACTCATTTTCCCCTGCATGAGCCATTGTTTTCTGCAATATGTAACTTACCTGAAGTAATGAGCTTTCTTCCTTATTATATAAAGTTTATCCTCACAACAATCTTCTAAGTAGGTGCTGTAGTATGGATGAGGGCAGGGTTGTACAGATGACATGAATTAGTCTTGAAATCATATTTGGTTCTGATACTTACTGTGTGGTCTTAAGCCAATTACTTTTTTTTGAGCCTCACTTTCATGGACAGTAGATACAACATAGGTTTTACTATTGTTCTACTTGAAGGTATGGTAGGTACCCAAAGTGGCAGCATCAACAGCCCACAGGGACTTGCAAGAAATACAGAATATCAACTTTACCCTAAACTTGGTGAATCAATACCTGCGACTTAATATGATCTTCCCAGGCAAATGGTTTACATATTTAAATTTGAGCATCGCTGGTCTTGCCCACCCTTGCTAATACAAGGGTGTCATCACCTTCAGGGGAGTAGATCATTCAAGAATAGAAAAAGTCCTGTCTATAACTTACTAGAGCTACTGTTCCAAGTATTGCCAATGCTCCTGTTTATCCACCCATTATCAACTATATATAGCTGCTGTAAATGGATCTTTGATTTTAACCAGAAACCTTGAAATATCTAATTTAAATTGACTCCATGTTTATTTTATTCACTAGAGAAAGGCTCATTCTTCATTTACCATTTTAAATTGTACTCCCTCAACATTTTAAAATTTGGATTGTTCAATCTGAAGTTTTCTTTGTGTCCCATCCTTACAAGGAAAAATAGAAGTACCAGTTCTCACCTGAAATATTTGGAAAATGCAACCAAATCTTTGATTCAAATAGGGATGCCACAATAGCTTACAATTCAAGCACAAAATCTCTCATACAATAACACTGCTTAAGCAAAACTGTTTCTAGATTCTAATACTACTTAACGTTTATTAAACATTCATAATATACAATGCACTGTGTGAACTGAGAAGGCTTATAGATGCTTAATAATACATTTTATAATATAATCTTGTGTTGCTATTATCCTGACATACCACATTTCTAACAAGCTCCCAGGCAATGCTTATGCTGCTTTTCTGAGGACCATACTTTTCAATAAAAAGATTGTGGAACAAGAAGTATTACATGGAAGTCTGAGAAAGGAAGAACAAAAACAGTGATGGGGAGGAGGGCAGTAGGTGGTGGTGAGAGAAGAGAATTTGGCTTCTCTCTCTTTGAGAGTCAACTGTTAGCTCCTTAGAATCCATTATGGTAAAATTCAGTTGGGAAAAATCTGTCACTAAGAAGTTAACCATGGCACTTAGAATAGCTTATATTGAAGTAAATCCACTACTTAGAATTGGAAGGTAGCAAAATTTAGAAAGTCCAGTAACTATGTCTTTCTTATGTGCATATTCCATTCTTCATCTAGTGTTTTCATTCCTAGTTCCTTGACTTTTGTACATCCATCACATAACATATAACTCATAATGTCCTTATTGTTGCAGATCCTAAATTATCACATTTATTATAATCTCCTCTTTGACCCAAAGGTAATTCATAACATTAAAAAAAATTCCAAATATGTGATTTTTCAGCATTTGGATTTAGTTCCTAGGCTTTTTTGCAATGTGATCATTGTGCTTTCTAGAAATATATTAAAGTTTTCCCTGCACCTTAATATGTCACTTAGAAATGTTTCAGGAAAATCTGAAAAGAATGCAAATACACACACCTCTGAATTACTTAACTACTCCTTAACTATCTCAACTTTTCATTTACTTGACTTATTAAAGATTGTAGATTGTAAGTACTGAAGTCATAGTCCAACAATTTTTGCCATGTGTATTTTCTTTAATTAAAGGATTACTTTATTAATTTTAAGTACCTAAAATGTACTAATTTAAAATGTACAATTTTTTAAAACATATATACATCAGTAAAACTATCACTCACATGAAGGTATTGAACATTTATTTTACATATGAATGCCATGTTATTTGCCACATAAAGCCTCTTAAATGTTACCACCTGTACTGTATGTTTTATAAATATGTTATAGCTTGAGTTCTAATAAAAATATTGCTCCCTACCTCCATTTCTATGACTTATCATTTCCATTATCTTTAAACTCTTTTATCCTTTGCTTTATACAAATGTGAGTATCCAGGGTTATAGATTGATTTTTGACCCAATTTTAATCTCTTTAAATAGGACTATTTAACCTGTTTACGAATGTGATGACTCATCAGTACCTGTGTCAATCTATCTTATGCCAATTTTAATGCTTCCTTGTTGTTTTTCACCACTTCCTCTACAATCCAAACAATTGGAATATGTGCTCTATTTTTATTTGTAACACATCTCATTGTCAAATTCACTTACAATGATCTACTACTACATGAAGCAGTAGGTATTGATTTTCTGAGGGCAAGAGGCACATCAAACAAGGTTTTAATTCACGATCTCTCCAATGAGTAATTAAAAAAATTTTCTTTGTACACTACCAGTATTAGCATTACACACAAATTTGCTACTTTTCCCCCTTCTATAATTAAAACTAGGGAAAACAAAACTATACTGACTGGTTTTCCCATTTTGCCGGATTAACATTTGGTATGCCTTTATTCTACAGGTTCTGTGCACAGTGACAAAGTCCTTTTATTTTACTTATGTTTAGCTTAAGAACATGAATATCTTTATCTACAATGCATGCTAAAAATAAAACAGTATTTATTTGCTCTATATATTGAACGTTTAGCATGCCTTTTCACAGTTTATAAACTGAAATTTTAGACCCAACTTACAAATTTTAGCATTTAGTTTTATAACTCTACCTAACAATGTAACCTTAATGCTGTTTAACTAATGCTTACCACTAATTTTTTCATACAATTGCCTCCTTTTATGTTATTTTAATTCATGTTCTTTGTTGGCTGCAGTACATAATTCAGCAAATTTTTCAAGGATGGTACTTGAAAGATATACTTTCTCAACCCCTGCGTATCTGTGAATGTCTTCCAGTTGCCTTGGTACAGATATAATTTGGCAGGGTATATAATTGGTTTAAAATTATTTTCCCTTAAAACTGTAGATATTGTTCTACTGTTTTCTGGCATTTAGAGTTGCAAGAGAAAAATCTGAGGTCAGCCTAACTTTGCGCCTTTATAAGTAACTTGCCTTCTCTGTCTGGGATGCTTGTAGAATATTTTATTTATCCTTCCAATTAAAAAATATTACCAGGATATGTCTGGGTGTTGCTTTCTTTTCATTAAATTTTAATGGTACCCTGTGAACTTTTTCAATTTGCAGATCTAGCTCCTTCTTCAACTCTGGACATTTTTCTTCAGTTAGTTCCTTATAGTTTCAGCTTCATTTGCTTTGTCCTCTGTTTCAGATATTCCTATTCGACGTAGATTTTATCTCCTGGGCAGGTGCTCTAGGTCTCTCTTCTTCTCTTTACTTGATTTCTTTTCTCTTTTTTTCTGCATGAAAATTTCTCTTGTTTTGCGTTAACTTCAGTAATTCCATTTTGTGCCCTATGAGGCTTGCACATTTCTGTTATCTCTATGAGCTTCCTGATACTTTTCAATCTCTCTGGCAATAGCCTCTTTATCATTGAGCATAGGTCTTTAGGCTCCTGTGTGATATGATACTCAATCCTTACTACCTCATCTATTTCCACCGCTATATTCAAGAGGCGTCATTTTCTCAATTACTTAGTTGTCTTTCTTCCGAAATGCGGTATTACGACCTTGAAAATAATAAACAGAACTTAATTCCCGACTGTTTGATTGAATCAGCACAAAGATTCTCACCGATAATTATTCACGGTTTTATTGAAATGTTTTATTTTTCCTTCTTACCTTTTGAATAGTACTTCTTAGCAATGGGACCAAAAGTGGTCCCATTAAAGTAGATGTTCCGAAGTACCGAACAAAACAAAACAAACGTCCAAAACAGTGCTCCTACGTCATCTCTGCCCGCCTCACGTCAGGGCCAATAGACTGGTGCAGCTTTATTGCTGAAGGGGCTGTAGCGCGGATCAATTGCAAGGCTGCAAACTTCAGCCTGCTAAGACAAACCCCAGCACGCCATCGCGCTCCACCCCCGCCCCGCCCCGCCCCGCCCCGCCCCGCCCCGCCCCAACCTGCCCGGCCCTGCCGCATCAGCGCGGGTCACGGGAGTGCGCACGCGCAGCATCCGGTTCTTCTTCCTCCTCTCTCCGATGACTCAGCTTGGATCCGGTACCGCCTTGAAGGCGGGGCTGGATCCTAGCTGCGGCCAATGGCGCACGGGGTGAGGGTTGAAGGGTGGAAGGTGCTCCTTGCCGGTTGTGCTGGTTCCTTTCAACAACTGTGCTGGGTTACCTGGTCGTCATGGAGGCAGTCTTGACTGAGGAGCTTGATGAGGAGGAGCAGCTGGTGAGAAGGCATCGCAAAGAGAAGAAGGATTTGCAAGGTGACGGGGGAATGGGAACCTAGAAGTCGCCAGGACCCAGGGAAGGGTGCGTGGCGGGTCGCTTCTGGGAAATCTTGAGGGGTTTCTGATCTGGATCCTCCAACGCTTTTCCAAAGTAGCCAGTGGTCTCTTCCTCCCCGCCTTTCCAAGGTCCCTTAATCCCCCAGACCTTCAGAAGCTTCCTCTTCTCCGGTCCGTCGCGTTCCCCCTACCCCGCGCCGCCGCCCGGGTGTGGGTTTCTGAAAACACCGGGAAGCCACCGTCTTGGACCCAGACCCCCTTTCCTGTCTCCCCTTCTTCCTGTTCCTACCCTACTTGCCGACACTTGCCCTACTCGGTGCGTTTTGAAATATCTCACCTAAATTTTGAGGACTCGGAAGCGGTACTTGAAAGATTTAAAAATCTACTTTTTTTTTTTTTAAGTTTTTCCACCTCCCACACCAAACAAACTCACGGTTATGTTAATAAAATTTTTCTTTTTTTTTTTTGAGGGGGTGTCTTAGCTTCATCTGGACCCTTCTCTGTAACTATCTGTTGTGTAATTACTCTTCTTGCTTTCATAATTACTTTTTCTAAACTCTTCACCGTTTACCATCCCCTTATTGTTACTATTTCATATTTATTCTTAATCCCAGGGTTTATGACTTAATGGTTTTGGTGGCTTTTCAGCCAAAATTCAGGGTATGAAGAATGCTGTCCCCAAGAATGACAAAAAGAGGAGGAAGCAACTTACTGAAGATGTTGCTAAGTTAGAAGCAGAAATGGAACAGAAACATAAAGAGGAGCTGGAGCAATTGAAGCAGACTTCTAAGGAGAGTAAAGTAGGTGAAGTAATGTTTCTCTTTGTCTACCTTTGAAAGCAACTGCCACTTCTACTACACTGTTTATTATATAAAATCATAAAATCAGAGGGAAAGAAGTCACTTAGTCACGCTCATGCCATCACCTTTCATTGATATTTTTCCAACCAGGTTTACATGGTAGTGTGTTTTTTAAGGAAGGCCAGCAAAGAAAACTATTGCCCCAAAGATGAACAGATTGATAAAATGGACTAAAAGAAGCTTTACCAAATGAAAGTTGGAAGACCAGTCTCCTAGTCTCAGAATTGCCATTAAATAGGATTGTAACCTGGGCAAATTTACTTAATCTTCTTGAGCATAAGTTCTTCACATATCATATGATACCAATAGTACTGCTGTTTAAGCACAAGATTTTTTTTAAGAAATGGGATAACAAATGTGAAATCATTTTTTAAGTTAAAAGTGCTTTATGAACAAGTTGTAAAAGATGAAATTTACTGATGTTTCTTGGGTAAATTGTAGAATGTTAACTGTCATCATTTTAGCTAATATTTATTTCATCATCGTAGCCATACACAATGTGTTGTATGCCACACACTTTGTTTAATATATTACATTAATTTTCTCATAATTCTCATAATAACACACTATAAAGTATTACCTCTGAAGTAAGTGTAGATAATCCCATTTTTCAAATGGGAAACAGGCTCAGAGAGATTTTAAACTTTGTTATAAATTTATAACCGCCATTGAGTACCAAAGCCTGAATTCAAAATGAGAGCTGTCTTACTCCAGAATGTGAATACTGAATTCTGTTATAATTTTATCTAGAGTGGTAGCTTATTACATGGGTTTTAGATACCAAAGATCACAGACTCCATAACCTCATTCTCATTATTGATAGTTAGAAAGTTCTTATATCTATGCAAAGTTTTGTCTACCATAGATAAATTTTATTTTATTTGGTTCATTTTTGGTCTGCTGTTGACAGGGAAAACAGCTTGTCTGTACTGATTTACAGTTATTGTATTAAACATAGTTTTATTTTCTTTAACTTTTTTGTCAAGAGCGTGGCTTTCCGTGCCTTTTATTTCCAAGTAACAAGGCATGATGCTCTACGTGTTTGTGTTGTTACAATCATGGTATTCCTAATTGTCTCCCTATCTTTTCTATTAGTGAGATAATTTTGTTTGCTCTCTCAGGCCTTTCAATTTTGAGATTTCTTTCCTAGGTTTCCAAGGACAAAAATGTTTAATTGTTAAGCTACATATTGTCCAACTGTTAAAATACAAACTCTCATTTTACTTTATCTTTTTTTTCTTAAACTGAAGCCTGTTTTCTTTCTAAATGTCACCTGAATTCTTTTGTCACTGCTTTCTCCTTTTTTTTTCCAGATGCTTTTTTGTATCTTGCCTGTTGTCAGTATGGCAGTTTGTAAAATTAGCACATTCCTCTGAAAAATATAAGAATCCTAATTTCACTAAAGTTGATAACTGCTCTTTGAAGTCTTAATCTGATTTTGATATTTTAATCATTTGGTCCATAGCCTTAGGGACTGCTGACTCTGGTATTAGAGGCCTTGATATGTTTCATGTATGTGTCATACTAAAAACTAGCTTAACTTATACTTGTGGTAATAAAATACTAGCTACTAATCCTGATAGTTGTAAGTCTAGCAGTTTATTCTTTAGCAAACACATAACAGCCATTTGGTGATTAAGATTAGTTGTAATATTCTAACAATAATTATAGATTAAATTTTCTACCTAAAAGTTTTTCAGTTTGTAGATGGGAAAGGATAGAAAAATCTCAACTTCCTACCAGGGTCAAGAAGCAGTGCTCATCAGGTTCTGGCTAATTAAGATAGAGAAAGGCCTTTGCCACCACATTTGAGGTTATGAAAGTAGTAATGACAGAACCTTACATATTCTATAACATTTAGAGAAGGGAAGGGTGGAATGCTGAATGAGTTGTGGCCCTTATAGGAAGTATTTAGATGAATGGAGTAGGCATTCTAAGAAGGAAGGAAACCATGCAGGAATGAGCATTGTCTCTGAAGAGCTCTAAGGAAAGTTCTTCGGAATCTGACAATTCTCCCTTAAATACAGAGAAAGTAGACAGAACCATGTCTCATTTAGTATTGTGCTGTATCTAGTGCTGTTATTCAAATTTGAATTGTGGGATGACACATATTTGTGACTTTTGATAATAATTTAATAATCTAATACTTTGAATAATAACTTAAAGGTATTTTTCATTAACTTGTTAATGTTTTTTGTTTCCCTCAGATAGATTCTGTTGCTGTCAATATTTCAAACTTGGTTCTTGAGAATCAGCCGTTTCGGATATCAAAAGCACAAAAGAGACGGGTATGAAAGTCACCTAGTATTTGTTAGTGCTGTGTGTGTAATACTATCTTAGGTATTGTATTGGAAGTGAATAGAAAAAAAATGGATTTCCTTGCCAGAGGACCTGAACTAATATTTATTAGGCTTTAGATTATATGAAATCTCATTTAGTCCCGACAGTAATCCTGTGAAGTAGGATTTCTTATCCCCATTTTATAGAGAAGAAAATAGCCCTGAAACAGTATAAAATAACATGTCCAGTTTGCAGTTCTCATAGGAGAGTGGGGCTAGGAAAGGGGATGTGCAAAGGATAAATTTTTTTTTTTTTTGCGGTTCGCGGGCCTCTCACTGTTGTGGCGTCTCCCGTTGCGGAGCACAGGCTCTGGACGCGCAGGCTCAGCGGCCATGGCTCACAGGCCCAGCCGCTCCGCGGCATGTGGGGTCTTCACGGACCGGGGCACGAACCCGTGTCCCCTGCATCGGCAGGCAGACTCTCAACCACTGCGCCACCAGGGAAGCCCGCAAAGGATATTTTTTACAAATACGTTATTCCAGACTTAATTCAGAATTTGAAGAGTGTGAGCCCAGGTGATACTGATGTATAGCTTTGGTTAAAAACTATGGTATTAAGTGGTAAAATAAGAATTTGAATCTAGAAGTTAAGCAAGATATAAAAATATCAGAATTATGTAGTTATATATGTATTGGTTAGTTGTGATGAAAATTCAGAGAAGGAAAAATTCATTGTACTAAGTGTTACGTAGTTGGTATTTAAGGAAATATAGTTATTTAGTTAGGATATTTAAAGTCAGTGAAACAGCATGCACAAAAAAAAATATGGGAATGAAATTTTGCCTCACTAAAGATCTGTAAGGAAACTGATTTATTGGACGTAATAAGTTTATGATATCAAAATTATGGGCGTGAGATTAGATAGGTAAGGGCTTTTGAAAAAGAACAAGGGGTTTAAATCCAATCTTTCTTTCCCAAATATTGTTTTAACACTTGATGTTTTCTAGGATTTAAATGTTTACACGAGCTTTGCGTCTTATAATTTAGTACATAATTTAATAGAGCATGGAATTTGGTGTCAGTCAGATGGAGGTTTTAATCCCATTGTGGTGGCTTTGGGTAAGATTCTTAACCTTTTTAAGCCTCAGTTTCACATGTATAGAATGGGGGAAAATAATACCTACTTCATAGAGTTATTGTGAATATTAAATAATTTACTGTTTCCAAAACCCTAAAACAACATTTTTACTATCATTTGGGTCAACAAGTGATAGTATTGTTCACTGTGTTAAATACTGCATGGTACACCTCTTAAGAAATTCAACCTAAGACAAGTTTTTTTGTTTGTTTGCTTGAAAGTTGCTTAAGTTGCACATTGTCATACATTTCTCATACTATTGTAAAATTTTGTTCTTGAGTAATTATTATAACTGTGAATTTCATAGACTGATGAAATTTAGGTTTCATGGTATTTTGGAGGTTATTTAGTTCACCGCCTCTATACTTATGATTTGTATTCTGTTATAGCCTTATTATTGTCATCTATTTTCTGTAGATCAAAAGTGAAGGGCAGAAGTTTTGCTTGGCAGAAACATAACAAAATATTTGTTGGAGTTGCCTCTACCTAGTAATTGCTATATCTTAGAGTAGCAACTATTTAATTCTGGCAAACATGACACAACTCTTTCCTGTCTTTATCAACACTTGTTCACCCTACCTGGTCCCTTAGGCAACAAAACAAACTAATTCCCTTACGTTTCTCAAACATTTTGTTACTTTTCTCCTAAAATATTGCATAGCTGAAATGCGTACCTTTTCCAGCTATACTCTCAAAAAATGTAGTATCTTTTATAGTCAGCTGCTTGGCAACACTTCTCTGCTGAGTCAACACTTGGCAGAGAAAACACCCTATAAGTAATGGCCAAAGTTTCTTATTGCTTTGTTATATTAATAGGATTTGGGGACAGAAAACACTGAAAGTTTATAGTATTTAAGAAAATGGAACCTGAAGACAGGGTAGATAATTGGGTATTAGACTTATGCCAAACCACTTTTATTTTCCCCCAGAGGCACCAAGGAATAAAAAGTCAGCTAACTAATGATGTCATCTATGGGAGAGATACAACTCTCTGGTAGAAAAACATGACAAAACGTTATGAAGGTTTATTATTGGAATATTGTAGAGCAAATCCCGTATTTTCAATCTAGAAAAGCATAGGGAGTATTTTATTTACTTCAAAGAACTTCAGTGAAAACTTATTGGTATGGTGGAAAGAGCCCAAAGTAGAACTTAGAAGAACTGGGTTCCAAAAATAAGAAATTTGAGAGCTGGAATGAGATCTAGTTCAATTTATTTTATAAATGAGAAAGCTGAGGCCCAGGTTGTCTCAGTGGCATGCTGAAAGTTTAATACAACCCCTGCACTAGTACCCGGCTCTTAAGATTTCTCTTCAGAGTTGTTTTTGCTCTATTACTATACTATTACCACATGGCTCTAGTTTTACTGACAATATATTTATGATTTATGTGCTATTTTCATCATACATACATTTTCACTAGAATTTATTGGTGCCATTCTACCTCCAGGACTAGGGTTGTAGAAAGGAAAGTGCCTCATGCCACTGGAAAACTCTGCATGGTTGGGAAAACAATGCAATGTGTTTCCCACCTAGTGCCCTGAAAAGGAAATACAATTGCTTTGTAATATTGAAGCAGAGCATGAGGGAAAAAATGAAATGATTGGATTAGTATTTTAGAGGCTTAAATTAAGGTTTTACAGATAGTATAAAGTTCCACTCTTCCAGTAACTAGTACCTGACGTCATTAACTCCAGCTCCCATCTACTCCAACTTTTATTCTGATTCAGGTGCCTGGATAGAAGGAGCTCTCTGTGTTGTCCTTGGTCCCTGCTCTGCTTCTAACCAGCTGTATGGCCTTTGGAAATCTTTCTACGTGCTGTTTCCTCAGAAGAGGAAAATGAGGGGTTTTGGATTAGATGATATTCAAGGTGCTTATCCTTCCTCTCCCCTCTGAAAATGTTTTTTATAGTCTTCTAAAAAGTAATAGTGCCATCTTGTGTTTTAAGATTTTATGCCACTGTGATCCACAGTTGTAGGTATGCAGTGAAATAAATTGTTTCATGGTATTTCTGGCATGGTTGGAGTTGGGAAGAAAAAGCAAATAGGTTTATGTTTTATTAAGAAGATAATACTGCTTTTGATTCAGGTAACTTAGAAATCACTTTAGGTTTATCTGGCACAGCACATAACAGGCATGTAGTAGAAGCAGGTGGCATTAAGTGAAATTGAAATTTGCCTTTCCATTCACATCTTCTGTCATAAGGAAAGGTTAGATTGGGGAAATAAAAATCTTTACCTTTTCCTTCTTTTTCTTGGCTTATCTAAATGCTTCACTGTAGTTTGCTACCAATATCAAGATTTATATTGATAGAATGTAGTTTAACAATTTTTATTCTCTTAAATTGAAAAGCACTTGCTCCCAGTATACAAGTAAAACATACCATAGAGAGTTAGAAAGATGTTCACACACACACACATGCAGGCACACACACAAAGCAAAATAAACTTATTTTGTAATCCTGCCATCCAGAGAAAAGCACTGTAAATATTTTGTGTATCTCCTTCTAGTGTTGTTTTTTAAACTATGTATGCATAGACTTAATATATATTAACTGTATACCATCGTTTTGGCCCCCCAACCTCATCTTTTGACACTTTTATCTGGTACTCTAGCTATATGAACCGTGTTCAGCTATGAAACATATAGTGCTTTCTGTCTTTTGATCCTTGCTATTCCAAGTGTCAGGAGTTTTTTCTCTTTTTTCCCAACCTTCCCACTCTACTTCTTATCTACCCTTCATGTCACAAATCTCTCATTACCCTCTCCCCATCCCATTATAACATTTGAATAAGGAAAGCAAGCTGCAGAGTGTAATGTATGATAGGACTTTTGTTAAAATACTGTTTTCTGTACATTTTCTATGAGTACATCTGTATTTATTAAAATACATAGAAAAAAAATCTAGAAGGATACACATCAGACCTCTAGAGCAGGCACTGGGATTGGCAGGGGAACTTTAGATTATCTATAATATTCTAACTTTTTTATAGAGAAGAATATTTTTATCTGTTACTTTAGTTAAATGTGTGTGTGTTTGTATGTACACATTTTTTTTTTTTTTTAAAGCTGGATATATAGAGCTCCTGTACCCTTCTAAAGACCTTAGCCATTTAATGCCTCGCTGGTGAGCTGGTGATTTAGCACATTAAGACCTCACTGGTGGAGTGATAAGTTAAAAAGTTTGGATTAGCTTGGACTTAAGTATGACAATGATGTTGCTTTAAGGCCTAGGACAACTCAGTCCTAAGATAGTACTTTGAAATCGGTAAGTAAAGTTTTTAGATACTTGGCATGTAGTTTTTTTTTTTAAAGAAGATGTTGGGGGTAGGAGTTTATTAATTAATTTATTTATTTTTGCTGTGTTGGGTCTTCGTTTCTGTGCGAGGGCTATCTCTAGTTGTGGCAAGCGGGGGCCGCTCTTCATCACGGTGCGCGGGCCTCTCACTATCGCGGCCTCTCTTGTTGCGTAGCACAGGCTCAGTAGTTGTGGCTCACGGGCCTAGTTGCTCTGCGGCATGTGGGATCCTCCCAGACCACGGCTCGAACCCGTGTCCCCTGCATTAGCAGGCAGATTCTCAACCACTGCGCCACCAGGGAAGTCCGGCATGTAGTTTTTAAATAGACTTCAAAGAAAAATTTGAGGGCTTTCTTTTGTCCTAGTACAGAGCTAGGTGCTGTACACACAGATGAGAAATAACATTTGCCTTTAAAGGAGTTCACAATATAGAAAATTCTACAAGTGATGAGATCATCAATATGATAATGCCTGTGGGAGATGGGAGAAAAATGTTTCTGAGAATTTTATATTTCATCCCCATAATAAATGTAAATTAGTCCTAATTATTAGGAATTAACTTTCCTACACTGTCCTCTTCATAGGACAAAAAAGCTGCACTGGAAAAGGAGCGGGAAGAAAGGATAGCTGAAGCTGAAATTGAAAACTTAACTGGAGCTAGACATGTAGAAAGTGAAAAACTTGCTCAAATATTGGCAGCTAGACAGTTGGAAATTAAACAGATTCCATCTGATGGCCACTGTATGTATAGAGCCATTGAAGATCAACTGAAAGAACAGGACTGCAGTCTGACTGTGGCTGCCTTAAGATGTCAGACTGCTGACTATATGCAAAGCCACGTGGAAGACTTTCTGCCATTTTTAACAAATCCTAATACAGGAGATATGTATACTTCAGGTAATTTATTTTTCTTTACTATGTCTTGTTGTGGTTGTGGTGGTTGTTAAATAAAGTGCTTCCTGGAACTGATAATAAAAATAACCTGAATGGTCCTTATGGGGGAAAAAAAATCTCAACATTTAGGCAAAATTATTTTCTATAACTTTAATAGATACTAGCACATTTTGGTTTATTAAGATCTTTTAAGTACTTAACTATTTTGTAGTTAAAATATATTAATCTTTTATCTAAGATAGGAATAGGATTCATTATTACTATTTTTAAAAGTGTGTTAATAAGTTCTATTTCACAAAGTTAAGCTTTGACTAGTCTCTGGAAGTATAGGGCCTGAAGACCACCAGTATAGAATGATTAGGAAAACTAATTCCTCCTTTTATCCTGTAGTTTGGGAGATTTAATTTTATTCTCAATAAGCTATAATATTCAGGCAAAATTTGACTTTGCAAAACCAAAAACAGATGAGTTAATAACCTGCCTTATTATTCTCTATAATACCTTTGATAGTTGGGAAGGTAAAAAAATGTACAACGAGCAAATAAAGGAGAGAGCAAGTGAAAATCTGAAAAAGTTTCTTAAAGAGAAAGGGGAGTAAGGGAGAAAGTTAGTCCTTGAGATAAGACAGCAGGTGTGTCAGTATCTACTGGGAGCAAGTCATATGGCCAGGATGTATTGAAGAGGGAGGGGATGGTTAAGGGTGACTTGTTTAATGGAGTCCCCAACTGCTAGTTGTAGGGCAGTGGAGAGGAGGTGGCAACTCAGCATGGTGAATCAGAGAAAAAGACAAAAGACTTAATTACCTTCATTCCTTTAGACTTTAGACAATATTTATTGAAGGCCACAGTGTGGCAAGAACTACTCTAGGCACTGTTCTGAGCACTGGATATGAGACAGTGAATGAGACAGATACACGGGACATATTTTCTCCTAGATGCCCATAATTCTTTCCCCTTTCTCTAAACAGGAAGTTAGAGGTGTTAGTTTCCCATGTTAACTTTCTGTATAAAAGTGTGTATGCTCAAGATATGCCATTAAACTCTGCAGTTAGGTCTTTTATGTCCTCTCAGGACTGATCTAGGAAGACCCTTCTTTGGCTAGAACTGATACTGATAACAAATAAGGTAGACGTTTCCAAAATATGTGAAGGCACTATTTGATGCTATCACTGGGAAAGGAGTTTCAAGTCATTTTACTTTTACTCTGATTCTCTTCTCACATTTCTTACAGTGTCTTATAGTGAACCTGATATTATAGAGGATGCATTTTTTAGTCTTTCAACATATTCCTTCAGATGCAGATTTGGACTTTAAAATGTGAATATGGTGGCAATCTTGGGGTCATTGCTTGGGTCAAGAGAGAGGCAGGCTTATAATGTAGTTGAGGTCGCTGGGCCTTAGGCTGAGGGAGAGAAGCAGAGATGAATTGCTTTGCTCTTCGATGGAAAGTTTGAGTGAATTAAATTTGGATTGGGAAATGGATTAAATTCTGGAGAATATAGGTAGAGAAGGAGGAAGTTCATAACTTGGGCAGTTTCATCAGAAATTGTGGGAGGTATAAAAGGGACTAACATGAGTTCTAAAAATTATTAAGTGCTATATTCTGATCTATTTTCTACAGAAGAGTTTGGAAAATACTGTGATGATATCATAAACACCGCTTCATGGGGAGGTCAGCTTGAGGTAAGTTTGTTATTATTCATAGTGGCATTGTTAAATTATTTTAAAAAATCCCTTCTGTAGTTTTCAGACATATTTCTCAGATGATCCAAATTTCCCTTTCAAGGTTCCTTTTCTTTATATATTTTCTGTTTCTCTACTGAAGCATTGAAAAAGGGAGTTAATATTCTTAGACCTTTAATTTAAGTATGTACCTTTGGGAACTGAAGCACTATTTCATTTTAAATAGCCCAGTGTTTGATCATTGTGTTGGTGAGGCTAGTGTTGCATCTGCGTATTTCCATTTGTGATATTGCTACTGGCCATATATTTGAATTTATGGACATATGAAAGTGAAGATTTTACTCAAGTACAGTAAAATTTACCCAAGTGGCTCAACTGATGAAAATCACTATTGGAAAAGTAACATCTCTTACATCAGAAATAGAAAACAATATTTTAATGTGAGAATACACGTCAAATCCTCCCACAATACATCAATTACAATTGTGTCTTGAGTTCCTAGTCGATACTGACTGACTTGAAAGCAGTATTTGATGCATTAAAATTCACTTGTAAGAAAACAATATATTTAGTCACTTGTAGGGAGTTAATCACGATTTTTTTTAAGCTCTAATTATTTATCTTACTGTTAACTTTGTTTCATTAAAGCAAAATAAAACACCTAAGTGGTCCAAGTGGTGATGAGATAGCCTGGGGTATTAGAAGTCAGGGAGTAAGGGGGAAAGACTTGGGGCTAGGTTGTGGGTTTTTTTTTTTTTTTTCTGTGGTACGCGGGCCTCTCACTGTTGTGGCCTCTCCCGTTGCGGAGCACAGGCTCCGGACGCGCAGGCTCAGCGGCCATGGCTCACGGGCCTATCCACTCCGCGGCATGTGGGATCTTCCCGGACCGGGGCACGAACCCGTGTCCCCTGCATCGGCAGGCAGACTCTTAACCACTGCACCACCAGCGAAGCCCTAGGTCGTGGTTTTTCCTTGTGCTTCTCAGTTTTGTGACTTTGGGGGAGTCAGCCAACCTCCTGAGCTCCATTTTCCTTATTGAATGGGGATAATAAAACCCCTATGTGTATATGGTAGGCCATTTGTGGATATTAAATAAGGCAAAGAGTATATGCATAGAAGTTTGTAAGCTAAAGTGCCAGATAGATGAATCTAGCAGTATAATTAATATTATTGTGTAATTATGATTAGTCATCTTAAATAGTTTGTGGCTCTGACTATTTCACTTCAAGAACTATGTTGTTTGGAGATATGACATAATTGCTTCTTCAAAGTCTTTTTCTTAGCAGTGCTATATTTGTACCTCTTCTGAGCCACCAGAGGGAACTGTGTCCACTTGTTTTGTATGCCTCTCCTGGGTCTCTGAAACTCGGGAAGGTTAGCTTTGTGACTACATTAGGAGTAATTAAAGATGCTTGAACTTTTTAATAAGAATCTCAAATTAATTTGAGTTCTAGAGACCTAAGTGACTCTTTTTAAATTGAGAAAAACCTTTTAAAACATCTTTTGAAGGACATTTTCTCATAAATTGTTTGTGAATTCATTTGAAATGAGTTTCTGTTTTCACAATGGGGTAAATTTAAATTATTAAAGAGAAATTCTTTGTATGATTTCTGAAGACTTAGATGGGATATTAAGATTTCCAGAGCTTGTTTTGCACCCTCCATTCCATGCTGCCTTTTAAAAAATGTTATTTGAGGTATAAGAAAAAAGTACCTCAAAGGAATATTTTACGAGATAGAACATGGGATTAAATTTGCTACTGTGTAGCACAGAACCTTTTCCATATTCTTGAATTAATTTCTTACCTTCGTTTAAAATTTCCTAAAAGGTCCATGTTCTGTTATAATGGGGCAGATAAACAGATCAGTGCATTATGACTGAAAACTGTTAAATGATTAATTTGTTTATGAACTTGAGCTCTAGAGTCAGACTTCTCAGTTCAGTTGCAAGTCATTTTGTTTCCTTGTGCTTGACTTCTCTTAACCTTTCTCTACCTGTAATTATAGTCTTTAAAATGTATAACAGTAGTAACTATCCCGTAAGGTTATTGTGAAGACTGAATGAATTAATACACATAAAGCACTTAGAATGCTTGGTCAAAGTAAGTCTAAAAAAATGTTACTACCAATATTCATTATTAACTATTATTCATCCAACTTTAAGCTCTAATTTTATATCATGTGTCATGAACTTAAAATTATATGTTAATCAGTTGGAAATTCCATGAAAGGATAGTGCAGTTCCTAAGCTCATTCTACTCATGCCTTGAAAATCATAGAGCAGTTGTTCTCAGCATTAGTACAATAGAGTCATCTGAAAAGCTTTTAAAAAAATAAACCTCCTATTCTTTCCTGCTTCCTCTGTCCTTCCCCTACCCCCTCTCAATTGTAATTGATTTGATCTGGTGCCTGAGTAACAGTATTTTTAAAAATCCTTTATTATGGAAATTTTCAAGGCATATTCAAAAGTAGAGAGACTAGTATAATGAATTCAATTTACTCATCCCCATGCTTCATTAACTATGGCATAGATATTTCCAAAAAGCTGTTGTACATCCAGGGCTTGAAACTTATGCATTTGATTTAGTAAACATTATATTTATTTGATTTTTAACAAATACGTGTTAAGTGCCCACTATGTGCTGGGCTCTTGGTGTACATTAAGGAAAAAGAGTAGATCCCTGCTCTGACTGGTTGCCCTATTCATGCATAAATTCAGTAGTTTATGATTTGAATAAGATTTACCTCTTTATTTCCCTTACTAATATATATATTGTTTGTTTATTTTTTGGTTTTACATTTTCTCTTTTATAGCTAAGAGCCCTGTCTCACATTTTACGAACACCAATAGAGATAATACAGGCAGATTCTCCTCCTCTTGTAGTTGGTGAAGAATATCCAAAAAACCCATTAATACTTGTGTAAGTACCTAGAAATTCCTATTATTAATATTTTTCATGATTAAGACAAAAAGGATTATGAAAAAATTTTAGGTTATATATGTTGATTAATTGAAACAAGTCCATCTTCAGCAGCATTAATTATGCTTATTTTATGTAAAAGGCAATTACAGAATTAGAAAGCATTGTCAAAACATGTGATTTAGATAATTGTTTAAACCTCTAATGATTTAATCTTGTATATGAGTTAAGAATAAAGTCATTTCTAAAGGTTACAAAATTTTAGGATTAGCTCTCATGTTGTTCTGGTTTGACAGTAATGCTAAAAGTTTCAACAGGTGTAAAAGCTGAAATACATTCATGTTGCCTGATGGTTTATTCCTTAGAGATTTTTTTCTTCATATTGTAAAAACATGTTACATAATTGAGAGTTCTCTGAAACAGCATGGAGAGTTTGCCATTGGCTTTAGTGTTCATAAGCTAAGCCTACTAAGGTAGTCATTAATGGCTTGGGTTTAGGTAATAATTTAAGCTTGTTGAGCACTCAGCATCTCAGTTTTTCCTTTTTCACTCCAATGATTGTGTTTTACCTGACAAACTCAGCAGACAGAGTTATTGAACCAGATCTTACTGACTGCTGATGCTTTTCAAATAGTGTTGAACTTTTAAGTAATGAAGTCTATTGAATGATACCCTGTGAAGTGATTAATTCAAATTACTTGGTTTTATATACATAATAAACATTTATATACAGTGAATTGAATTACTTTTATCTAAATTACTTATTTCTCCTTTTTTTATTTCAGTTATATGAGACATGCATATGGCTTAGGAGAACACTACAATTCTGTTAAACGGTTGGTGAACACAGCTAGTGAAAATTGCAGCTAGTCTATAAAATGTTGCTGTTATGTTTTAGTACAGCGTGCTGATCTGAGTATTAATACCAAGTGTTGGATTGTTCTAAATGTTTCTGGAAAAAAAACAACTACCTTAAACCAGTTTTATGGCAAAGCTACTAACAGGTTTTTTAAAAATGTGTCAAAGATAAACTTTCACCAATGTCCCCTTAGTGGTGTTTTAAAAAACAGTTGTAAGTCCCTTGTGGAGAACATAATTTATAGACCAAGATGGTACCCTGTTTGCTGATATTTTTATTAAATATAGGATCCTGAACATTCTGTTCTGTGTTGAAATAGTTAAAAAATTTTTTTCTCCCTATTACTGAAAGCTTTCAGTAACCGTGTCAGTGTAATTTTTCTTGAAGAAGTGAAATGACTCAGTCTCTTTGACATTGCAATAATGTGGTGATGGTGATAGCAAATTTAATGAGTGCTTATAAATGAACGTGATTGCAGTAACTTTGGTGTTGATGGGATTAATGCTCTGACGCTTTTTATATAGCCCCATCAAAGTGCAGCTAAGAAGCTTGCTTTAATAAAGAATTAAAAAATATTTATTCAGATGGGAATCAGTTGTTATATTTTAAGAAATGAGACAAATTCATAGGTAAATATGTTTCCAATCAGATTTAAACCTCTAAAGAAGTACAGATGTCTTTTATTTGTATATAACTTAAAAAGACTCAGCAGATTATTGCTTTTCTAACTCATTTGTTATTCCTTTCTGTTTCTTAACTTCAGAATGGTTGTACCATCATTTCTTGATTATCTTCTTAACTATAAACGTTTATATCTTTGTTGTATTTTCTCCATCACTACTCAGCTACTTTGCTTGCCTTGCAGTCTTTTACACTAAGAAATAGTTTTTAGTTTCCCTTATTCTTTAACTTGTGAAAATTGAAGGAGTAGCAATATAAAAGGGTCCAAGGCCAAATTTACTTCAAATTCTTCCTCTTTTACAATTTGTCTTACAAGATCTCTCCCTTTGCTTCATTCTCTAGGATTACAGAATGCCTTCGTTAACTTATTTTGTTAGCCTTATTAATGTCACCTTTCCTCAAATATTTGTCTCAAGTATTTGGGCATTTTTTATGTGGCTGAAAGCCACTGTTGAGCCAAGACTGTATAATAAAATCAGTACAATACTTTTCAGTTGAATGATTTGTCTAGCTCAGATTTTAGGTTACTTGTAACAGTATTCTAAGAAGATAGTACCCATATGTACAAATGTGTCTGATAATTTTTTATGTAAGGGGGTATTATAAAAATGAAACCTTTCTGGTTTGATCTGTTTTTCTCAAATAAGAAAATAACTAGTAAGATTTTGCATCAAGTTTATAAAATTTGAATTTTTTCTCCATGAATGCGACTAATTTTTATAAGTAAATATTGGGTTTTATAATATTAAAAACAGGGTATCAGTATCACATGCCCAGCAGGTGACTGTGTGGGAACCTGGCAGGAGCTGTTCTGGTCATCTAGAGCAAATAAGTACTACATGAAGGTATTCAACTGCCAAAGATTAAAACCATTCTGCTTGCCAAACAAAATATATTCTGAAGGCTGCTTGCTTTGTAATCCTTGATCTGAATTTTTTTGGGGGTCTGAAATTTATAAAATAATGATATTGTAAAATACTAAGCAGCTTGGCTTTATTTTGAAGTAATCTGTTACTTTAAAAGAGAAGCATTAAGAAGTAATAAAACAAGATACAAAGATATCTAGTTATTATAAATTCCATCTATATTTAAAGTATTCTAAAATAACTTATTGGTAGCTATTTTTTTTCTAGCAGGATGAGTAGAATTGTCTTGATTGTAGATATATTTTTTAATTTTTATTATTTTTTAAATGGCCAATATGGTAATGAACAGGGTTTGTATGGTCAGCTTCTCTTCTTTCTTAAAACTTGAGATAAAAATTATTTTAGCTGTAACCTAAACACTAAAATTAAAGTCTTTAAAAAATGGCAGATGTTAACTTAATAGCAGCATATACTAATTTAATTTGCTGTATGATGCTGGTCTCTTAGGGAAGTTTGATAAGCTTTCTTTTGTCCTAACTCAGAAAAGTATATGTTAGCGTTCTGGAATATGTCTTTAGCCAAGAATTTTATCCACTTAAATATGTTTTTTAACTTATATAAAGCAAAAGAGAATGTGTGTAACTATAGTGAGCAATAAAATTTTGTTCATATTATCTGATGTTTGCTAAAATAAAAGATGAGTGAATTAAATCAACGTTTGTTCAAATTGTTATTCTTTTATAATTTTAGAAGTAGAGAAAACTTTTGTTTTAGAATTTTATTCAGCTTTTATTTTGTCCTCATATATAATTGAAAATAATAGTCACAGATTCTAATATTTATAACATTTATATTATTTTATTATTTTAAAATTATGAAAGGCAAATTAATTAGAAAAATATCTAAAACTATTGGGTGTTAAAGAAGAAAAGAAAAATGAATAAACATCTGTGTGTAAGAATATGAAGCAGTAAGAAGGAAATCTGTGCAAATTAGTGCTGCCACATATTTGTTAATACATTGTCTTGGTATAGATGGTCATGAACTAGCTGAAGGACAGTTTTTTTCTGAAAATTTAGTTTGTAATTTCATACTGTTTTTACTTTCACTGAACAAATGAGAGAGGGATGTTTCTTCATGTCCGTGTGTTTTTACATACGTTGATTCTTCTAAGTCTTGTTTGAAATATATCTTTCTCTATCTATGGAAAAAGTAGAACTCACAGGGTTTCTAATTCATTTCTTAAAGTAAGTTTTAGAAACATCAGTTCTTGTTCTTTACCCCATCTTGTTCCCTCCTGTAAGACCTTTGAACTGACATTCGGAGTTGGGTGCAACCTGCTTCACCTAGCTTACTGTCCCGGTCTCAGCTTAAATAGCACCGACCTAGGTAAGCTCCCCAGAGTTCTCCTACCTGGGCTAGGTTAGGTACCCCACTTGATGCATGATGCTTTCTAGTAACTATACACTTATAATTAGTTATTTACATTTAGTTGTTTATTATTATTATTGTTGTTATTATTTCCCCTTAGTCTTTAAGTGCTTAGAAACAAGGACTTGCTGATTACTATTAAAATATGTAGCACATTGCTTGGCCTATATATTAAGTGCTTAATGTTTGTTGATTGTTGTAAGATCAGCTGAGAGGATAGGATATGACTCTGAGGAGTTTCATTAGGCTAATGGGCTGTTAGGAATAGGACAAGATAGTGACTTAGAATTCTGCTTGCTCACAGAAGGGCTGCTTTCTAATTTATATTACCCTTGGATGAATTCTTAAGTCTTCTAGTTAGTTGAAAGGAAGAATGGAACCCAAGAAAGGAAGAATGGAACCCAAGAGAGCTTTCTTTTTTCTTAACTTCTGATAGTGTGTTACAGTTAATTTACCTTCATGTGTCAATTATGACAATTTGATTTTAACGAATCTAAAAAATATAATGGTCCTCTAAAATAAGTATACAGACCAAAAAGAAAACCTTGGTTAATATACTGACCAGGAAGAAGATTACAGTTGTCTTATTTCATTGTAATCAGGATGACTAGTATACCTTACTGAAACAAATTACTGCCTTTGTACAAGCCTGCTGAATTTATTATTTTTCTGAACAGGAATGACTTATAATCTTTCTCCTGATTTTGCTTAAAATACCAACCCCTGCCTTCTGTAAGGATTAAATAAGTCCACTTATATAAAGAACTTAGTACACTGCCTGACACAGTAAATTCTCAGTAAAGGTAGTTATGTTTTCTTTTGTACAGCTTCACATAGACATTTAAATCAAGATCTTCACCTTTTGTTAAATCTAAAGTGTGCAAGTACTACTCTTGGGACTGATAGAAGGTGCTAACATATGCCTCTTGCACCAAGGACTTGTCTCCCTGCTGTGTGTTAGGTTTAAGTAGTGGTGGATAAGGAAGAGGATAGTGGAGCTAAGGTCCAGCAGGGGTTGGTTTGCCCAATACCCTGTTTTCATAGATAATGGGGATGAGACTTGAAGAGGTTAAGAATGGATAACTTGCTAAACCATACTGCTAGTAAATGGCAAGGCTGACCATAGAAGGCAGGCCTTTGAGAATCCAAAACCCTTTAAATCAAAACTTCCATTTCCATATTTAAACAGAAAACCAAGAGAAATACAATACCCTTGTTTATTACAGAAGAGAGAATTTCTACAGTAGATTTCTAGTGCATGAAGCATCTGCTTATGTTTGGAAACTTCTACCTGTGCCCCAAGTCTCAGACCACATTTTCATCACAAAATAAGCTTGCCAAAACAAATCAAATAAGTGTATTGGTTTCTGCCATAACCTGTATTTATGAACTCCAGTTTTCCATGCATTTTGGTAGCATTCAAAGCCTTTTTAATTTGTCATAGGGACCCCTATAAGAGTAGGAATTACCCAGGTTCTCTGTATTATAGAGTATAAATAAATGGAACAAGCCCTCTCTGTGTTAATAAAATTAGTGAATTTTTTAACTTTAAGGTCCTTGAGATTCTAGAATGCTGTATAGTTTAGCATTCTTATAGCACTTTATCCTTCCACAGTAGTTTACAGTCATTAGTTAGATATTTCTCACACATCTCGGTGGAATAGTTTGGTATTCTTTCTTGTTGTTTTACTGATGAAAAGACAGATATAGCTTAGTTTGACTGACTTATTTAAGTTTCCATAATAAGTCAATTGCGCCGTTTAGATTAACATTCAATTTAAGGTTCCTTGTCCTGTGCTGAATTCACAGGATGATGCTGTCTCAAAACCTGGTGATTTTTCATCAGATTATCCTGCCAAATAGATTGATTTCTGGTTGCTAGGAAAGCTCTGGATGCTGACATTCCACAAAGCTAACACATACAGCAAAGAAATTAGCAACCCTTTCAGCTGGGCTTCCATAGGGAATGCGTTTAAGATGCAGGTCAAAACTCAAAACGTTGAAATGGTAAACCCCATCTTTTTTACTTTTCCTATGTCTTCATAAAGCTGGACCTGTGCCACAGCCTGACCCTGCCCAACTCTTATTTCCCCACTCACATCCTAAATTATGGTTCACCCCATCTAATGTACCTATGAGATCAGGTTCTAGTCACAATCTTACCCACATTATGCTTTATCATTTCCTCTCTATCCCTTTTTCTCTTTCACCTAGAATAGTACAGAAGCCTCATAATTGCTGTCCCTCCTCCAGTCTTAACTCTCATAAACTCTCCCTTCATGCTGCTGTGAACTGCCAGAAATGCAAATCTGGCTACTGTTTTCCCTACCTAAACTTTCCAGTGGCTCCCCATTCCTATGGGATGAAGTCCACATTCCTTATTGTGGCATTTAAAGGAGGTCCTTCACGACTGGTCCTACATACCTCTCTAGCATCAACTTCCATCACTCCTTTCTTTAGACTTATGCACTAGAATTATTTATATTCCCCATGGCCCTGTGTATTTCATGCCATGAACATTTTTTCATGCTCCTTTTGTTTAAATTCTTTCCCCCCTCACATTTATTTCATCAACTAGTTAGTCCTTTTAAACACATTATGACTGGACTCAGCAGTCAACAGCAGGAAATCTTCCTTGAACCAACAAATCAGATTCTTTGCCACTTTGTGTATTTATTTAAATTAGCATTTATTATATTGAAATGTTGGCTTCATGAAAGAAATGACCTATCTTGTTCCTTACTATGTCCCCCATGCCACAGTGCTGTAATGCTGCCTAGGCATGTAATGGGCACTTGATAAATATGTGATTATTGTAATATTTGCAACATATACATATACCAAAGCATTATGTTGTACACCTTAAACTTATGTACTTACAATGTTAACTGGAAAACTTACAATGTTAACTGGAAAGCTTACAATGTTAACTGGAAAAACTGGAGGCATCTAGTGTTAATATCACGCATCCTGTTTCTAGTCTACTGGCTCACTTCACTAGTGTGAACTAACAGTTGAGCCTGTAGCTTCTCCCACTTCTGTTGGATATTTCCTTAAGCATCTCAGTTCTGGGGCAGGCATAGCACCAGACACAAAAGCAACAGACCTACACAGATGGTTTAACCAGCTTCTATACTTACCTAAGGTCAAAGTCTATATGATTCCTAGTTGGTCTTTTTCTCTGATTGAACCCTGATACAGAATTTGCTGCTATAACAAATTATCTAAACCACGTAATGGGCTTTGGGACTGGGCCTCAGGTGTAAGTAAGAAAGGCCTTGAAGAGATTGTTAGCAGGGGCCTGTTGTCAGTCCAGGAGGCTGTTGGTGAGGGTTTAAAGGAATATGAGGAAAATGTTATTGGAACCTGGAAGAAAGGTGACTTCTCTTACATAGTAGAAGAAAGTTTAGCAGTGATGCCAGCAGCATTAACATGGAAAATAAGAAGTATATCTCATCAACTGGATGATCTACCTAAGGAACTATCTGGATTCTTCTAGCTGCCTATAGTAAATGACAGAAAAGACAAGCAAGATGACAAATTATTAAATATAAATGAGCCACGAATTTTGAGGTTTGAAAAACAAAACAAAACTTTCTCATTCCTAGCCTCTCCAGACAGTAAATGATGCTAAAATTAAGGAATGAATTCCAGATAGGGAACTGTCACGAAAATGAACTCCAAAGATGAAGCCAAAGGCATGACTGTAAAACGCTTTGTTAAGACCTCAGGAAGATTAAAGACATTTTCTAAACAACAGGTGAGAGAGCTTCTAAAATTCTTAAGGCTATTGTCCAACAGTAGTTTCACATGGGAACCCAAAATAGAGAAGGGCTATTGCAAAGAGATTTGGGGGTGTTGCTTTTGTCTGATGGAGTGAATTATGAACTGTTTCAAGGCAAATATACAAAGTTTTTAAAGGGATTGTATCAGTTTGGGTCAAAAGTGACAGTATAAAGTGAAAAGATGAACCCTCATACATTGCTGGTAGCAATATAAACTGATGCAGCCACTTTGGGAAACAGTCTGACAGTTCCTCAAAGGGTACCATATGACCTCTCCTATATATATGCCCAAGAGAATTGTACACAAATGTTCATAGCATTATTTGTAATAGCCAAAAAGTAGAAACAATCTAAATGTAAGTCAACTGATAAGTGGATAAATATAGTATAGCCATATGATTGAATATTTTTAGTCAATAAAAAGGACTGAAGTACTGGTACATGCTATAACATGGATGAGCCTTGACAACATTATGTTGAATAAAAGACATATTATATGATTCATCTATATAAAATGCCCAGAACAGGCAAATCTATAGAGACAGAAAGGAGAGTAGTGGTTACTAGGGCTAGGTGGACAGGAAGAATGGGGAAGTGATTGCTAAAGGATCCAGGGTTTCTTTTTGGAGTAATAAGAATATTGTAAAACTGATTGTGGTGATGGTTGAACAACTTGTTGAATATACTTAAACCAGTGAATTATACATTTAAATGGCTGAATTGTATGATATGTGAATTATAATTCAAAGTTGTTACAAAAAAATAAGAAAATGAGGAGAGGCCTTTGGACCCCTCTATGGACAGGAAGCAGTCTGAGGAAATTCAGCAAACATGGGCTGTGTTTTATGGAAAGAGAAAAACAATTCAAGAGCCCTAATCAAGGAACTGACAACATATATCTAGCTGGGTTCCAGAATTGCTATGATCCAGTGGCTGCTTTGTGCCTCTAATTTTCTCCTTTTTTGAGTGGAACTGTCTATTGCCTGTTCCATGTTTCACCAGTTGTTAAATTCTGGTTATGTGGGGACAGATATCTTGGCTCTTTAGCTCATAGGTCTTCAGATCAAGATGAACTGTACTTGAGCTGGACTTAAGGAACTGCCCCTGAGAAGCCACATTCACTTTGTACCTGATTTAGATGACAAGATTTTGGGATTTGATGCTCTAAATAACTGAAACTTTTGGGGAGGTGGGCTCTTGGTAGAAGGCAACTCTATTTTGTGTGTCGGAGGAATGTATGTAACTCATGGCCGGGGATAGACTGTTTTGGGTTTTAAGACATGTCTACTTACCATCAAGAGTCTGGGTCTAATTCTTCTTCCTTTGAATATGGGCTGGCCTCAGTGACTTGTTTCTAATGAGTAGAATGTGGCAGAAGTGATGCTGCATGACTTCTGAAGCTAGGGCAATATAACTTCTGCTCCATTTTCTCTCTTGGGATGCTCTCCATTAGAACCAAGCCACTGTGTTGGGAGGAAGCTTAGGCCACATAGGAGAGGCTACAGTAGGTGTTCTGGCTAACTGCCCTAAAGTTCCAGCCAACAACCAGCACCTACCACCAGATATGGGTGAATGAGCCTTTAATTTCTGCCCCAGACCCCAGCTGTCACCAAGAGGAACATTGACAAGCTGTCCCCATTGAACATTAAAATAAATGTTTTAAGCCATTAAGTGTCACAGCAGTTTGTTATTTAGCAATAAATAACTGGAACAGGCAGTATTAATAGGATTGACTGCATATTGGAAGTAAGACAGGAGGAGGAATTAAGAATGTTTACCAGATTTTCTGTGTTAAGCAAATTAATAAAAAAGCAGTATTCGATTGTGGTGGCCTCTTTACCCATTTAAAGCATGAAGAAATCACCAGTGTTTAGATAGTGTCAGCTGCGGTACAGGCCATACAGTGTTACTTTAGAGGAGATGAGTGTCCATGAGACATTTTTAAAAAAAAAAAGAACCAAAGCTTTATGATCACTTTGTTTAGATAGTAATAGCATGATTGTTCTTAGGAAACTAAAAGAATATCAAAACAAAGACATTGGAAGATAGGTTTGGAAGAGATAAAAAGAGCAGTGATTAAGTATCTGAAAAATGATTTTATCATTTTAGCAATTGGAAATCTATTAATCAGCACCTCTTTTTTTACTGTTATAATATTGATGTTCATTATAATAGCCTGTTATAAATTTAATGATTCTTCTTTAGGACTTTGGCACTTGCTTTGCCCTCTTATTGGAAAAGCTCCTGTCTCTAATAGTACCCTCGCAGTAAAGCCTTCTCAGGTCATCCTAAACTTGCAAACTCCTCACTCCCACACTTCCTAGTTTTTTTTTACCTGTTTTTATTATTTTTTCCTAAGCACCCAACGCCATCTAATGTACTAAGTTTACTTATTTATCTTGCTTTCTTTTCTCCCCTTTCTAGAATGTAATTTCATTGAGAGAGGGGTTTTTGTCATTTTAATTCACTCCTCTATCCCCAGTGTCTGGAACAGTGTCGCACATAGTAGCTACTCCTAAATGTTTGTTGAATGAATGAATAAAGGGATTTGTGAATTACAATGGAAGATGGAATTGTGTTCTGACTACTTTCAATGTGGAATACATTTTACAGTATTCATGTTTTTGAAAATCAGCAGTCTAAATGTGATATACATATGTAGCCCAAATGCCTCCAAGCCTCATAACTGGCCCAAATGGGGTTCTAATCAAATATCATTGGCTTCATCTCCTCTCCCTTAACTCTTTTGTCTTTGTCCGAATCTTTCACTTGGAAATTTTCCAATATTATACAAAATATAATAAGAATAGTATAATCAACCCCTATGTACCCATTACTGAGCATCAATAATTACCAATGTTTGGTCAATCTTATTTGATCTGTTTCTTCCACCCACGTTTCTGCCCTGCTTATTTAAAAAAAAAATTCAAGACATCATGGCTTTTCACTTGAAAATTCAGATGCATTTCTAAATGTTAGGTACATTAAAAAAAATACTACCACCATGTAATTATTACACATAACAGAAGTAGCAGTTCCTATCACCTGATACCCAGTCCATGATCAAATTTCCTCAGTCGACTTAGAAATATTTTTATTCAAATAAGGATCCAAACAAGATTCACAAATTGCATTTGGCTGTTACTTTTCTTAAGTCTCATTTCATAACAGTTTCCCCTTCTTTTTATTAATGACATTGATTTGTTGGTTAAACATTGTGTCATTTGCCTTGCAGAATTTCCCGTGTTCTAGATTTGGCTGACTGCTTGTCTGAGATTAATTTAGCTTGTTTTCTAGTCCTCATATTTTCTGTAAATGGTATTTCGATATAGAAGCATGATTAAACTCAGATTCAGTTTTTAGGCAAGAATATTTTATAGGTGGCACTGTGTAATTTTTACTGTATGACATCATGAGACTTAAAAACAATATATGATTGTCTCAATTTTAGTGGTGCTAAAATTGATTAGTAGGTTAAGTTATTAGCCTGATTTCTTACTTGCAAATTTCCTCATCAACCTTTCACCTAATGCTTTTAGCACCCAATTATGATCTTTACGTATATCCATTATTTCATTAGATTTACCAAAATGGTGATTTTTTTCTAAATCATTTTTTTTCTTCCTCATTTATTGGCTTCTATTTTTCTATGAGTAAGAACTTTATTAGGTTACACCAAAATGCAGTTTGTACTGGAAAAGCAGAATAAATACTTCATTTTTTTTCCTTTATCATTTTTCAGTCTTATGAGTTGGTTCCCTAGCAAGTCCCAAGGTAGTCAATGGGTTTCTTTTATTTTTATAATACCATTATGAGTTCTTAGATTTTAATTATTTTGATGTTTCGGTCCACTCATCATTCTTTCTGATACTCAAATATTCCCATTTTAGACTAGTGGGAGCCCTTAGAAGTGGCTTCTGTGTCCTTTGATGTGATCTCATTAGTCCTTGGTAACTTTTGTCTCTGGCACAAGATATTCTAGGCTCATCTTGTACATTTCCTGCCCCAAACCCAGAATCAGTTATTTTCCCTCCGTACCTTTTACACAGGAAACTATCTAATGCCTCCCACCTTTAACATGGTAGATCTCAGAATGTTTTTGTTTCCATGACACACCAATTCTACAATTAGAGGTTCTAAAGATGTGTAATAAGGAAGCTATTTCTCTTCCAAGCCCATGGCTGAAAAGTTGTTAATAAGAGCACTGAAGGGTGGTAAAAGCACTAAAATTGTTACCTTAAATGGAAAGAACATGACAAAGATGCCCTCAATGTTAGAAAAACTGCCTGGCTTGAAGACTCTACACCTTCAGAATAACCGAATCCCCAAAGTGTGCCCAGAGATAAGCACCTTGACCCAGGTGAGGAACAGCATTATCTTTTTCAATTGAGGATGGAAAATAGGAGGAGAGAAAAGAGTTGAGAAAACAAGAAGCCTTCAGTCTCTGGAGACTTAGCTCCCTGGAGACTAATGTGGATGGTTGCTGGAAAGGGATCAGAAGGCTTTCTCCCTTAGTGAATTACATATGGTAGGGAGAGAAGATGTTTCAACTTATCCATGTGTTCTATGACCCACATTTGGAATCAGAGGGTTAGGTCTCTGCTATACTCATCTTTCTGGAGGCTGCCATCTGGAAAGGGGTGGGGAGCCTGGATCTACTTGTCTACCTTGGGGGTTCCATCTGGAAGTGGGTTTGAGGATCCTGGAGATGCTGTTCACCCTGGGGACCATCCTGAAGCTTTTGCATATGGAATGAAGAGATATTTCTGATGTAAGAAAGGAGTTCTTTTCAATTTCCTGGAGCAGGCTGAACATTGAAATGGAGTGTTGGCAGGAAATGGGAAGGAGGGAACATTCATTTTTTCTGAAGTAGTCTTTAAAAGAAGGTTAGTATTTTAAATAAAGAATATCCTTAAAGAGCAACAGGATGAATCCCAGATGCTTGTGTTAAACATTTCTGCTGAACAATGTGAAACTCCAGCTGCTAAAATCTTGAGGTTGGGAGAAGGCAAGGGATATTAACTTTGCAGTTTTCTTTTTCTTCACTTCTAAACTGTCATCAGCACTGAAACAACCTTATAACCAGCCAAGTCATTGTAGTTCATTATAGTTCATTACTTTTGAGTTCAGAGTTACAAAAACAAAACAAAACAAAACTCTAGTTTCTTACCTTCACCTACCTCATTTCCTCTTAGGTTTCCAAAATTATTTGAGTTTGTAGTCTGTGGCCATATCTTTCCAAGAAATATGGTAATACTCAAAAACTCCCCCTTTAATAATAACTTCCAAAAGTGCATTTGTAGAACAGATTTGGACTTTTTTTCCCCTGAATTTTATTTATTTATTTTTATACAGCAGATTCTTATTAGTTATCTATTTTATACATATTAGTGTATATATGTCAATCCCAATCTCCCACCCCCCCACACTGCTTTCCCCCTTTGGTGTCCATAAGTTTGTTCTCTACATCTGTGTCTCTATTTCTGCCTTGCAAACCCGGTCATCTGTACCATTTTTCTAGATTCCACATATACGCATTAATATATGATATTTGTTTTTCTCTTTCTGACTTACTTCACTCTGTATGACAGTCTATACATCCATCCACGTCTCTACAAATGACCCAATTTCATTTCTTTTTAATGGCTGAGTAATATTCCATTGCATATATGTACCACATCTTTATCCATTCATCTGTTGATGGGCATTTAGGTTGCTTCCATGACCTGGCTACTGTAAATAGTGCCGCAATGAATATTGGGGTGCATGTGTCTTTTTGAATTATGTTTTTCTCAGGGTATATGCTCAGGGGTGGGATTGCTGGGTCATATGGTAGTTCTATTTTTAGTTTTTAAAGGAACTTCCATATTGTTCTACACAGTGGCTGTATTGGTTTACATTCCCACTAACAGTGCAAGAGGGTTCCCTTTTCTCCACACCATCTCCAGCAATTATTGTTTCTAGATTTTTTGGTGATGGCCATTCTGACCTGTGCGAGGTGGTACCTCATTGTAGTTTTGATTTGCATTTCTCTAAATATTAGTGATGTTGAGCAGCTTTTCATATGCCTCTTGGCCATCTATATGTCTTCTTTGGAGAAATGTCTATTTAGGTCTTCTGCCCATTTTTTGATTGGGTTGTTTGTTTTTTTAATATTGAGCAGCATGAGCTGTTTATATATTTTGGAGATTAATCCTTTGTTGATTCATTTGCAAATATTTTCTCCCATTCTGAAGGTTGTATTTTCATCTTGCTTATGGTTTTCTTTGCTGTGCAAAAGCTTTTAAGTTTTATTAAGCCCCATTTGTTTATTTTTGTTTTTATTTCCATTACCCTAGGAGGTGGGTCAAAAAAGATCTTGCATGATTTATGTCAAAGACTGTTCTTCCTATGTTTTCTTCTAAGAATTTTATAGTGTCCGGTCTTACATTTAGGTCTTTAATTCATTTTGAGTTTATTTTTGTGTATGGTGTTAGGGAGTGTTCTAATTTCATTCTTTCACATGTAGCTGTCCAGTTTTCCCAGAACCACTTATTGAAGAGACTGTCCTTTCTCCATTGTATATGCTTGCCTGCTTTGTCATAGATTAGTTGACCATAGGTGCATGGGTTTATCTCTGGACTTTCTATCCTGTTCCATTGATCTATATTTCTGTTTGTGTACTGGTACCATATTGTCTTGATTACTGTAGCTTTGCAGTATAGTCTGAAGTCAGGGAGCCTGATTCTTCCAGCTCCATTTTGTTCCCTCAAGATTGCTTTAGCTATTTGGAGTCTTTTGTGTCTCCATACAAATTTTAAGATTTTTTGTTCTAGTTCTGTAAAAAATGCCATTGGTAATTTGATAGGGATTGCACTGAAACTGTAGATTGCTTTGGGTAGAATAGTCATTTTCACAATATTGATTCTTCCAATCTAAGAACATGGTATATCTCTCCATCTGTTTGTGTCATCTTTGATTTCTTTCATCAGTGTCTTATAGTTTTCTGAGTACAGATTTTTTACCTCCTTAGGTAGGTTTATTCCTAGGTATTTTATTCTTTTTGCTGCAGTGGTGAATGGGATTTTTTCCTTAATTTCTTTTTCTGATCTTTCTTTTTCAGTGTATAGGAATGCCAGAGATTTCTGTGCATTAATTTTGTATCCTGAAACTTTACCAAATTCATTGATTAACTCTAGTAGTTTTCTGATGACATCTTTAGGATTCGCTGTGTATAGTATCATGCCATCTGCAAACAGTGACAGTTTTACTTCTTCTTTTCCAATTTGTATTCCTTTTATTTCTATTTCTTTTCTGATTTCCATGGCTAGGACTTCCAAAACTATGTTGAATAATAGTGGTGAGAGTGGATATCCTTGGGATATGGACTTTTCTAATGAGACAGAGGAGTTTCTTTGCAAAGGAATTTAAAATTTGACTGAACCAAGAGCCAATTCTCCACCTCTGCTTGAATTTTTTTCCATTAAAGTAACAGTGCATTGTTTTAAGAAAATCAAATAATATAAAAGGTTTATAATAAAAAGTAACTCTCTTCTGTTCCACTCCCTCTCACCCACAATTTTGACCTCTATTTATAACCACTTTTAATTTTTTTGTTTTCTTGATTTGTCCATTTTAGATATCACACTCCTTCATCTTCCAAATATATTTATATTAATATGTTTAGTTTCTCCATAGTTATCTTTTATATTTAATATTATTACACCTTTGTTTCTTTTTTTAAGTTAATTTTTACTGGAGTATAGTTGATTTGCAATGTTGTATTATTTTCTGCTGACAGCAAAGTTAATCAATTATACATATACATATACCCACTCTATTTTATATTCTTTTCCCATCTAGGTAATTACAGAGTATCAAGTAGAGTTCCCTGTGCTATACTGTAGGTTTTTATTAGTTATCTGTTTTACATATAGTAGTGTGTATGTGTCAATCCCAATCTCCCAACCTTTGTTTCTTTCTTCATCAACTACAATCTCTTTTTATTCCCCACTTGGTAAGATGGCAATGTTGGCATCTGTGATCCAGTTTCAGCTCTCCTTCCCTCCTCCTTTTCACAAATTATAAACTTCTTACTTTTATGAGATGTATAGTATTTATAATCTATTCAGTTATCACCATGATTAAATCTTTGTCTCATGGAGAATTATAAAATTCTAAAACATATACTGTTAATAAGTAAATCTCATTTATATGGAACCAATTAATATACTATGATTATATTTTCTTCCTCATATACCATTTTTGTTTCCTTGGGGTTTCTAATTGTCTTTCACTTATTCTTGTGCCTTTGCCTTTATCATGGCCTCATTTTATTTTAAATGTGATCATATTACATACCCTATCAAATGTGCTTTTTCCTTGAGTAACTTCCTTCCAGGAGCCTCTGTCCTCCTGCCCCAATTTAAGCTGCTTACTATCTAGGTTTGCTGAATACTGTCAGCCCGGATATCCCTTTGCGGCTCCTGACTTGGACCCATTGTTACCTAGAACCATGTTTTCCCTCTTTTTTGGTTTACTCACTTATTTTGTAGAAATAACTCTCCAGATAGCACCCTAGTCTAGGTATGTGGTAATTAAATTTTTTGAACTCTTGCATATCTGAAAACATGTGCATCCTTCTCTCCTGTTTAATAGTTGTTTAGTAAAAAAGTTACAGATTGTAAATTATACTCCCTCAGGAAAAAAAGCCGAAGAGTCTGATCATTATCACTTTGTCTTCTTGTGGCTCCCGCATTACTCTCCTCCTCATCCTTTGACTATTTAGGAGAGATCCTAAATTTTGACTTCCCAATTCAATTTCCTTAAACAGGGTGTTGGCTCAGCTCAGCCCTTACTTTGAAAGAAGAAGTCACATTTTACTTTTAAAGAAGAATTCAACTGATTAGAAACTAGGCTTCTTGTGGTCTATCTTTAAAGTGCTTTACAAGTCAGACTCAGGCTAATGGCATTATTGTTTCACTGCTATGAACTAGCTATTTTTTTCATGTAGAGTTTCCAATGTTGTGGAGTTTTGAAGAAAATCTGTTTTCCCTTTATAATGGGAGTTCTAGAAGCAGCTTGAATAAAATGTGCTAGAAACCCTCAAAAGATGGATAGAGATTATTTACACAGTTCAGAAATACTGCTCATTCTCCCAGCTGCTAATAGAAAGGGAAGACAAAACTCTCAGAAAAGAGAGAGCTTAGAGAGCTGCAAAGAGCCCTGGAAGAGTGTCTGCAAGTCCTGATACTTCAACCTTTTCAGCCACTCACCAACTAAACATAAGATATTTAATCTCACTGGGTCTCAATTTCTGCCTTCATTTATTCAAAGCCACACTTAAGTATTGAGCACCATCTATGTCTCAGGTAATTTGGCAATTAAAAAAAAACCAGATGAAAATACCTGCCTTCATGGAGCTATGTTCTAGTCAGAAGAGATGCAAGAAAGAAACATGCAAAACAGGTGGGAGGTAGTATTAGTGCTAAGGAGAAAAATATAGCAGATAAAGCAGGCAGGGTGCATTGCGGCATTCAGCTGAAATGCTGCCAAGTATCCTTGTGGTCTTCATATCTTGATGATACTTATGTCATAGTTCAAAGATGATCATGATTCTTACTCTAACAATTTTCTATAAAATCCCCGAATGTGTTTTTTAAAAGTTAGTTTGAATTCTTTCTTGTGGTGCTACAGGTTGTGCTTTCAATAATGATTGAAACTCCCCCTATCTTTTTTTTTTTTTTTCTTTTGGGTCTATACTCTGCTTGACTTTTGGGTTAGTCTTTCTTTTATCATTATAGGAAGTCCAGTTTGCCCCAATATACTGATTTTTTGGGTTATATTTGCCACAGAATGCACAGCATTAAAATAGTCTTGATATTTAACTTCCTAAAACAAAAGTAATACTTAGAAAATTTTTGCACTCACAAAATGGTATCAAATGGAATAACGGCATCCACCATACACTGAGAGCCAGGCACAATGCTAGGAAACTCTTTGTTCATTTTCAAGGAAGTTATAATTATCACTCTCATATGGTTAATAAAATTTATGATTCAGAAAGGTTAAGTCATTTGCCAAGGTCAACCGGTGAATACATGTATAAAATGAGGTCTCTCTCTTTTTTTTTTTTTTTTTTTTTTTTTTTGCGGTACGCGGGCCTCTCACTGTTGTGGCCCCTCTCGTTGCGGAGCACAGGCTCCGGACGCGCAGGCTCAGCGGCGGTGGCTCACGGGCCTAGCCGCTCCGCGGCATGTGGGATCTTCCCGGACTGGGGCACGAACCCGTGTCCCCTGCATCGGCAGGCGGACTCTTAACCACTGCACCACCAGGGAAGCCCTGAGGTCTCTTTTGAGGTTGTTTTCAGCTGTATTGTCTTATTATTCTATACACTTAGTGTGAAATTCACCAGGGTGTGTTGTTCAATTTATAGTTCCTAAAAACAAAAATTGGATTGCCTAAAGGTGGCAGGTTTGAACAATACATGAATTGTTCCCACTCTTCATTTGTTTAGATATCCATTCTTTTGACAAATATTTACCATTCATCTTCTTGTGTCTATGGTGGTCCTGAGGACACAGATGTGAAAAAAAAGTAAGGTCTTTGTCTTCATTTGGGAATTAAATTAAATGTTAATATATGTAAGCTCAATGCCTGACACTGAAACTTTGAAATAAATTAGAGTTGCTATTGTGGTCTAACTAGCAACATGAAACTTTGAAATAAATTAGAGTTGCTATGGTGGTCTAACTAGCAACAATGATAAAATGGAAGGAGATTCTTTAGAGAATACGGATTCTATTCTTTTTTTCTTTGCTAATTTGACTAATGAAACTGGAAATTTTCACTCACTTCTAATGACATGATAAAAATGGATTAATGTCCTATAATTTATGGTGAATGCATTTGGCCTAGGACTAATGAAGTGCTGGTATATCAACAATTTTCAAAGATGCACTTTATTATAACTCTTGAGGGTGGAGACCTTTGTCTTGTTCCTAGTGCCTGGCACTTAGTAAACCATCGAATGTCAGTTTGAGTGAAATGGGATGTAAGCCATTTTCAAAGTCCAACTTAGTCAAACACAGAGCTATCATGATAGGTTTAAAATCTCCAAAGAAACAAATAGCCATTATCTCTAATTGTGTACAGCATTGTTGACATGCATCATAAAGTCCAATGGTAGTACAGCAATGTTCACCTTAAGTGGTTCACACGTGTAGCTGCCCAGGACAAAGATGTGGTCTGCCATAGCTTTTTATTTGACCATAAACAATTGACAGTAAATAAAGGCAACTCTAAGCAGAGTTGGGTAGTCTGTAAATTGTTATTGCATCCCTAGTCTCTCCTTTTCATACTTTTACTGTCCTTTTGGATGACCCCCTAACCCAATCACGCCCCTCCCTTCCTCCTTCCCTCCCTCCCTTCATGCCTTCCTTCTTTTCTATGTTTAACAAATAGTTATTGTACCTGCTAGTAGTAGACTAGCACTCTGCTAGATGCTGATAATACAAAAAGGAATGAAAACATCATGTGTCCCAACTCTCAGGTTTAGTGGAAAAAGGTAATCAAATATACAAATACATGTAAAATTATAATTGTGAAAAGTGTCATGAAGAAGAATTATATTGTGTTATGAGGAGTTGTAGTCAGAGAAATCAGGGAAGGTAGACCTGAGAAGTGCAATTGAGATAAGATCTGAAGGATGGGAGTTATGCAGAGGAACACAAGAGGAAAAGCATATGCAACAACTTTCCCAATCTCTTCCTCCTTGGGCATTCTGGGTCTCACTAAGTCTGGCAGAGAGAAAGGATCTGACATTGTTTGTACTGTTTGTCAGCATCAAGCCTGTCCTTTCCCTGTCCCATCCACTGGAAATACGCTCTTCCTCCATCAAGTAGGTAACGCCTCCTGTTTTCTAAGCCTGGCTTTGCTATAAAAACAGGGCCTTCTTATACTTGTTTATTGTATCCTGTCCTGGCACACAGACACCTAGTGAATTCCTTCTCTCTACACTACTTTCATTCCTCCTTTGCCTCTGCTTTTATGCCCAAGCCTGCATTAAGCCTCTTGAACCCCTACTGGAACTTCTGCTTCTTCCTCTAGCTGTCAGATGTCTAGAAGAGCCCCAACCCTCTTCTCTGACTTGCCAACTGAGCACATAATCTCTCTGTGCCTCCCTTGATTTATCTCATGTATAGTGTCTTAACCATGTTGGTTACTCAGAAAATTTTAGCCTCTACCCCAACTCAAACATCCAAATGCTTAGTTTTTCCAAACACTTGAAAGTTTTACATTTTACTTGAATGAGTTTTGTGTTGCAATTCCCCTTTTCCAAGATTTGAAACTCTTATCCTTGCTTCTTTAGTCTTTCCTTTAGAAGCTTCTGACAGGATGCTAAAAGGTAATGCCTTGTTAATGCTTCTGCTGTGAATGCCAGAGATTCCTTGTAATACTGTTGAGTAGGACGTGCCAATTTCATGACACTGGGATTAATTTTGGGTTCTAAGGGAACAGGTCTTAGGGGTCACAGGGATTCTCTAGAGATTAGATGGACCTTGAAACTATTTCCAATGAAACTATAATTGTTTTGAGAAATCTGACTTGATGTATTGGGTTGGCCAAACAGCTCTTTCATTTTTATTTCTGTAAGATGACTCTAGTAGCACTTAGTTGTCTTTAACTTCATTCAAGACAACTTTGTTAGACTGTATTGTGACAGCTGTAATATCAGCGTGCATTAAAAAAAAAAAAACTTATCAAAATTGGTGATTTTTTACCCTCAGAATGGGAGAAAATATTTGCAAACGAATCAACGGACAAAAGATTAATCTCCAAAATATATAAACAGCTCATGCAGCTCAATATTAAAGAAACAAATAACCCTATCAAAAAATGGGCAGAGGGTCTTCCTTGGTGGTGCAGTGGTTGAGAGTCCCCCTGCCGATGCAGGGGACACGGGTTCGTGCCCCGGTCCGGGAAGATCCCACATGCTGCGGAGCGGCTAGGCCCGTGAGCCATGGCCGCTGAGCCTGCGCGTCCGGAGCCTGTGCTCCACAACGGGAGGGGCCACAACAGTGAGAGGCCCGCGTACTGCACACACACACACAAAGTTTCTGAAAAATTAAATAATAATAGTTTTGAAATTACCCGAGAATAAGCATGTAGAAAACAAACTATGATTGCTAGGGTGGAGGGGGGGAGGGATAAATTGGGAGATTAGGATTGACATATACACGCTACTATATATAAAATAGATAACTAATAAGGACCTGCTGTATAGCACAGGGAACTCTACTCAATACTCTGTAATGGCCTATATGGGAAAAGAATCTAAAGAAGAGTGTATGTATGTATATGTATAACATTCACTTTGCTGTACACATGCAACTAACACAACACTGTAAATCAACTAAACTCCAATAAAAATTTTTAAAAAATTGTCCATTAAAAAAAAAAGAATTAGTAGAATGAGCCTTAATGCTGCCCTGTCCCACATACCTTGGCCATATACATAACTAATTAAAAAATGTAAATGTCTTATTTTTCTTTTATTAATTTGATTCAATTATTTTATTAAGTAGTTTACAGCATGTGACACTATGTTATGTACTATTTAGGTACAGTGAATGGAAATATTCCCTGTCTTTTAAGGAATTTAAGGATTAATATTTCAAATACCAGCTCAAACATATTTGTACATGTTACAGGTGAATGATTTAACAGTTTGTTCCAAAATGGTATCACCAAGCCATAGTTTAGTTTAGAAAGACTTCCCGATAAAAATGGACATTTGAGCTGGTATTTTTTTACATAAAAAAAAAAATTTATCCAAGTTAGTCATGGAAATCATTTTAAAAGTCAAAAAAGTAATTGAAAGATATAATAAATAGCATAGAGTTTTCTAGTGATAATTAATAGCTACAAGCACAGCATAATTAAATGTTAGGTTACCTGGTCCAAGTTCTAGGCATACATATGATAGGTATCACATTGAATTGATTATAGGGGTTATTGAGAATGAGCAGATGGTTAGAATAAAGAAGGCATGCAGCCCATTAGAAGGAAGTGAATCCAGCTGGGTAGATTGGCACTGACTGAGCTCAATAGATACTTGATTTTGAAAAAAGACAAATGGTGTGGAGCCATAATGAGTATCTTCACAGTTTGAACCATTAGCTTATTAAAGAAATGATCTAAGCAGACAGCATTCAACTAACATTTATTGAACAGCTATTGTATTCCAGACACTGTTTTTTGAATGCTGGATGAATTACAGATACCCTATCATTGCAAAATTTCCAACTTTATAGTAAAGGTAAGATATATACATGAGTCACTGTAATACACAGCAGAAGATAATAATTGGCCATAGAAAGTACACAGTGTTATGCAACTACAAAAGGAAGATGGCTTCCTGGAGAAGGTGATATATTCCAAGGGGGAGCATTAAACACAGAAATCCATTATAATATTTGGAGAACCAAGGTATAGTGATAGTTTAATGGAAAGAGAATCCTGACCACATTATCACTGTAGAAATAATAAAAAAAAATTCCAGCAAAATTAACTGATTAACAGAAAGTCATTATTCCTGTGGCCAACAGAATAACAGAGATAATTTTCTCTTTCCTGAAAATATCATTCATAAGTGGCTGTGAATTTAGAAATCTTTGAAAAAAGGAGTTAGAAATCATTAAGAAAACAGGTTTAAAAATTGAAGACTGAGTCAAAGTGTCAACATATATACTATATGAAGCATTCCTAGCATCATGTATGTCTAACATCTTGTTCCATGGTCTTCTCCTGAGTCTAAAAGATTATAGTTAGTGTTTCATAATATCCACTATTTGCCAGGTACTTCATTATATTGTCTCTAATCCTTAAGGCAGCCCTGAGAAGTTGATGCTAGTATCTCCATTTTAAAGAAAAGAAAGGGAGACAGGAATTTGAATGACTTTCTTGGGATCCCATAGTGAGTATATTGCATAGCAGATGGTCTCCAAAGCCTGTGCTTTTGCCTACTGCAAAATACTGACTAAATGGTGTAACCCACAGAACAAGAATATTTAAAATGAGAAATCCATATATTGCATACAATTCTATTGTGTGTGTGTAATGGGTGTATGTATGTATGAATGAATGTATATATTATGTCCATATATATGATCATTCTGAGCAACAATAAATTCTTTTTAAAAACAGTTTAAAGTAAATAGTGTAATGTAGAAATTAAGAGTATAGGCCATTGAGTGAAGCTATGTTATTTCACCATAAATCACAGCCTGTACCTCAGATCCCTCTTCTGTAAATTAAGGGTAACTTGAAGTCCACCTGAGGCAATGTACAAGGTTGCATGGCACAGTATTTGGCATATATTAAATTCTATTTAAATGTTAGTCATTAGTATTAATAAGTTAATCAGTACTTTTTCTTCTCAAACTTCTTATCCTCTTCTCTCTTTATCCAAAGATTGCTACACATTAAATCTAGAGTCTATAACCCAAAGGCATCAATGGACACTGACATGCTTACCTCATATCCAAAATGTAAGAGGAAACACACACGTCCATTTCAAGGCAGGCTACAGACAGGTTATAACTTAGAGGTATGAGTAGGCCAATGCAATTAAATAAATCAAATCAAATTTAGGACGAGTTGGGATACACAGACACTATTTGGGACAAGCATACAAAGATGTGGAAAAGGCCACAGGGAGACAAGAAACATTTAGGACATACTAAGTAGGGAAATTCCTCATGGACTGATTATTTGGGCAACTCTTTATATATAATCCAGTAGGACAGGTAAAAGGAGTTTAAATGATAAAATAGCCCGTTCTTTACATTCTTAAGTTAGGTAATGCCATAGGCAGGCAGTAATGAGGATTAGTGTTAGGGTAATTGCAATGAGAGTTGAAAAAGTTGCATCTAAGAGGCATTTTGAGAATAGGACTTGGTTACTGATTGAATTTAGGTGGCGAGAGAGAAGTTCTAGGTGATTCCAAAGTTTGGCTACCATATGATTATGAGAAAGATGAGTGCATTAACCAAAGTGGGGAGGGGAAAAACAGATCTCATTTGTCCACTGACATTGTCTAGTTCAGATTCTGAATTTAGAGTGACAGCATCACATCCACTTATGTCTCTTGAGCCAAAACCAACAAGATGACATTTTTACAGGGATAACTGTAAATTCCTACATTTAAGTTAAGAAAAGCATTCAATTGCACAAGTTCAGGATGCGAGTTATCTCCTTGAGAGTAGTTTTTTCTTGGCCACAGACAAAATTAATTATGCACCAACCATGTGCCCCATTTCTGAAAGAGTGCATGTTGTAGCCATGTTAGGCTGCAACAGAAGTGTAGTCATCTGCCTGAGGCAGATTCCATGGTCCCAACAGATCTATGCTATGAGATCACATTTCCTGTCTCACTCTAGGTACCATGTTTCTAGAAAGGAGTACTTAGAAAAATTAGAGTGTAACCAGGATGGTAAAGGGTCTGGAAATTATGTCCCGAGGGAAATGGTTAAGGAAGAATCGAACAAATTCAGGGGGAAGTCCCTGCTCTTATCCAAGGCTATCACCCATTTGTATTTTGGATCCTATCCTTGCTCGTCTACTAAAGGATTTTGATTCTGCAATTATCCCTGTCCTTATATCATTAGTTTCTCACTATCTATAAGATTATTTTCATCAGCATATAAATAAGCTGTACTATATTTTATTTTAAACAAAATACAAACCCTCCAGCTCCCTCCTAATTTTCTAGTGTCCCTTCATAACGAAAGTTCTTTAAGAATTGTATTTTAGTCATTGTCTTCACTTTCTCACATTTTCTCCACAGCATACTTCAGTTTCCTCCTCAGCACTTCACCCCTGTTATCAAGGTCACCAATAACTTTCATGTTGCTAAGTCCAGTGGTTACTTGTATGCTTTTATTTTACTTAACCTTCCTTTGGGATTTGACTCGAATCTTCCTCCTTAAAATAGGAGTGTGTTGGGAACCCCTGGATTAGAGGATCTAGAGGATCTTTCTAACTCCTTTCATGTATCCTTCCTATGTCTGACCAATCTGATGTTAGTAGGTACATAGGGCAGATCTTCCCTACCCTACCATATCATGTCAATAGTTTCTCTTATGAGCTTTGTGATCACAGAGTGATGTTAAAGGCCACCCTCCCACCCCACCCCATCCATGTATTATAGAAATCTTATTGGCCTAAGTGAAAAAGCTCATTTGGGATTAGTATGACAGAAAGACCTCAGATCTTCAGCTAATTTCTGATTTCAGGAAATTAGCCCCTTTGCTGAATTTTTAATGTTAGGATACTCCTGAGTTGCTCAAGTGACTTATGAATGGATCATTAATTGTGTTTTTGAGAACCCGTGAAATGGTTTGTAATACAATTTTAATGAAGTTAAGTACTTTAATTGAGAATTAAATTGTGCTTAAATTAACATAAACTGTTTGAACATGAACTCAAATGACCTTTATTTATATAGATAATCTTAGGTACATGTGAAATAATTAAGATTATTTGATTTTTTTAGGTTGTATGTATCTCAACGAAGGGGCTTAATTATTTCTTTTTTCTCAGGTAAAGTGGATAATGTACGAGTTCATTAAATCTCTATATGTTTGCAGTTGACAGCACTAAATCTGGGAAACAACCTTTTGGAAGAAGTTCCAGAAGAGATGAAATACCTTACATCCTTGAAGAAGCTCCATTTATTTGGAAATAAGATTCATAGATTTGCATCTGGAGTATGTGGTGAGTCAAAGACGAGCATAATTATAGTGTCAAACTTAATTTCCTTATATTGAACAATTTGAAAGTAAAGGGAAAAAGGAATTTCATGTTTTAATCTTTTTTGGTTGGAGATATTTACACTTGAAATTAGGGAATTTGGGGAACAACTTTTTTCCCGACTACCATATTATATATTTCTTTACATATAGATCTAAGAAAATAAATAAGCATTAGTGTTAGTAAATTTTCCCCTTTTCAGAATCAGTGTACATTTAGACTCTCAAATCTGGGCACCCTTTCTCTGGCCCAGAGAGAAAACTAGTTGAAAATCAAATCAAGTAAAGCTCTGCACAGCTCTCCTTGTTCTTTACACTTTTTACACTGTCTCAAACACTAAGTCACAATCTTTGCTCAGGATGTTAAGCATAAATCAACTTGGGGAGAATTTTAAAGAAAAGATATGAGATTCAATAAATGGCATTTTTTATTTTTTTCTTTGTGTTTCCCTTAAACTAATAATTTCTCCATTTAATATGACATTTTTCCTATTTAATATGGGTAGAGTATGCTTAAGGACAGAACACATGACAGAGATCCAGATAATTTTTATAGGTTCATTAACTCATGTAAGGCATTTTACTACTTTGTGTCCCCAATAGTAAAATTAGAACTATATAATAGAATTTATAAAGTTCTGTGAACTTTTGAGGCATGGGTGCTATATATTATCATTGTTATCATTGAGCAGCATTTAGTAAGGGTATTATTTCATGGGCCCTCGGTTAGAGGTATATAGGAAAGAGCACAGGTAGATTCTGGTACTATCTCTTTAAAGTACTTTAAAATATTAGCTCATGTATCTTGCAGAAATATTTTTCCACAAAAAATGAAACTCAAGTGCATAGTCCCCTAGTACGTCGACTTTGTCTTGAGCTCCCTGCAGAAGCTGGTGACCCAAGAGGACCTGCTCCCCACTAAATACAGCAAGAGAATTCCCCAGCTCCTTCCAGTCTCCGGTGAAGATCAGCAAGTAGCTGTTTCACGCACCAGCGCCCATCTACTTCTTCCACTTCAAGGAGACTCTGGCTCTGGAATAGAGTTGAACACACTCTACGTCCACTTCACCCTCTTCACCAGGGAGTTGTGGGCCGTGGTGCATTGGGCTGGTTTCCCATGCGGTTTTCCTGTTTGGTGGATGAGTTCGGCTTGTCAGGAAGACCCTTTGGTCGTCATTCATGCATTTCACAAACATTTGTGGGACTACGGTTCTGAGTTTCAAAAACAAAACTAAAACCCTGGGTTCCAGTGCCTTTTATAATAGTTTCTGGTTCCAGTTTGTGGTGAGTTTGGCCCTCTATCCTCAGGTGCCAAGACTTAGCTTTCTAACTGGGATAAATTATGCCTTTTTGATTAAGCTAATCTGAGAGGGTATCAGTTACCAGCAACCCAAAGAGCCTTGGCCAAGGCAAGAAACCAGAAGGAAAACAAAGGTGTACAGAAAAGTGACTAAAAATTATTTTCTAACGGATATCTAAAGTGACTAAAATTGTTTTCTAACAGATGGCTTACAAAATTTGATCCTGCTTAATCTGAACAACAATCAGCTTACATGGATTCCTCAAGAAATCAGCAGGTAATTTTGTTTCTAGTGAGAGCTGGTTACCACTACTCCCCACCATGCCCCCACCCCCAAACTGCCATTTCTCCCCATCCTGGTCATTTTAACATGGTATGCTTAGCCTCTAGTCCTTGTGGGATTTATACATAGGAAAGAGGCACCTGAAGGACTGAGGCAAGCTACTGATTTTAAGCAGACGATTCTTTAAACACTTCAGAGAAATGAGAAACAGCATGACTTGGTAGTCTAAGTATAAAAGTAAGGGTTTGAAACAAAGTTCTAAAGTTGATTGTGTTATTGATTTCCTAACTGGGGGGTTCTTGGAGCTTGCTCTGTTACAGAATTGGGGACATTAAACTTTACTGTAAAACATTTTCAGCTTGATGGAAAAGGTAATACGAAAGCAAAGACTTTAAAACCAACATGTCATTTTCATAAAAAAACACATTTTATTATCATTAACAAAAACAAAATGCTATTTTTCCTTATCCTGCACATTTGCACAGATGGGCTGCTGTTACAGTGACTTTCTGGAGCCAGCTGAGGGCCTTGTCCTTCTGCAGGCAAAACACCCTCTTGGGCTTTTCTTCTGACAGATGGAGACAGAACCCTACTCAGGTTTACTTTGGAGACTCTCTTTATTGCCTGTCAAACAGAAACAGATGTATTACAACATAAGAACATCCAGATTTTTAAAGGATACAAAACTATTAATAGTTCTCAACAAAGGGCTTTCTGCAACACCTAAAGTCTATTCCAATTTACTTGTCTATACCTCTAGCTAATGTATTTTTCCCCAGATAGATTTTTACAGAAAAAGTAATGTTTTAAATCAGAGCAACTAGAAAAAAATTTGAAGCTATCTAATTTATGAAGAAGAGGAATATTTATGGTAATGAAAATGCCAATAGTTGTCTGCTTACTTTTTCACTCATTCAGCTTATCAACTGATTTATGTGTTGGTCATGTAATGAAAAAAGGACACCTTGGAAGATCTGGTGAACTAGGTTCAGGTCATAACTTTGTGCAACTAGCCTCATGACCTTGGCCAAGTAATTTAACTGTCTTGGACCTTGGTTTTCTCATCTCTAAAGGAAGAATTGTGAGGAAATGAACTTTGAAATTCTTGGAGCTATAACATGTTATGATTTCACAATTTAGTAAGCTTAGCTCTGTTTGGAGAACAAAGTACAATATTGTCTTTTGTTAAATGTATCCTTAACTATTTTAAGTGCTTTTTTATGTTATTGTAAATAGAATTTTGAAAACTTTTATTTTCAGTTGTTTGTGGCTACAATATAGACATAAAGTAGATTTTTTTAATAGTGACTTTGTAGTCTGTGACCCTTCTTTTAGTTCTAGTAGGTTTGTTTGTTTGTTTGTTTTTGCAGTACCTCTCTTTAACATTTTGACTATCTTTTTAATTTTGAAATACTCTCCTCTCATACCTTTAGAAATTCCTTGTTAACCAGGTTCATCTACTTTTCTGCTCATGCCTTCTCTGGGTGCCTTTGGTTTTCATTTGTTTGTCAGATGTTCATATTTCTCAAGAATCTTTCCATCTGCTTCCTCTCTATCTCCTTCTGCTCTTTTGTAGTTGTTATTCTTTCTGTCAGTCTCATGTATTCACATCGCTTCCACGATAGAATTCATAGAATCTTCCCCCAAATCTCTTTTACTAGCACTGACTATTGTTGTAAGCAACAGTCCCCCATTTTAAACTGTCTAGAAATGTCACCTCATTATGTTACTAATTTAACTTCAACAGCTTAAGAGCATTATAAATCTTCATTCTTAGCTTTGCAAGACGACACAGCTGCATTTGAATCTTGACATGGTTTTCTGATGTTTAAGTTGGGCAAGTTATTCACTGCCTCTGATCCTTTATTTTCCTCATTTCTGGATTAAGGGTGATAACTCCAGCCTTAGGGTTGTGCTGTAGATTAAATTTAATGCACAAGTACATAGTTGGTGCTCAATAGTGCTAATTTGTTCCTGCTTCTTTATTCAAAACACTAATATTTTCTCAGTTTGTTATGCCTTCCTGTTGCCCTAATTTTACAGGTTCTATTATTCAAGGCCAAGTTCAAAATGTTGTTTCTTCCAAAATGCTTCTGAGGGACCTCAGGTACTATATCTGCAATTACAGACTCAAATCTTAACCCTTTTCTCCTTGTTTGTTGGCATTTTCTATCCTCATTTTATGGCTCTATCTAATATCTCCTTCTAGACAATGATATACATAAAGGCAGAATTTGTGGCTGATCTGTCTTTGCATCTTCCGCAGCAACTAAGTGGTACAGGATGTATAATCTATATCTAAATCTATACCTGTCTATATCCATGTGTGTGTATATGTTCTCCTTTGTCCTCTGGCTTCCTCTTCAGTATAGCTACTGTATATGTACAAAGAATAAAGATAGAATTTTTTTTCTTAAATATAAGTTTTGATTAGATAAAATTTTAACTTTTAACATAAACCATCTGATTATAAAAATCTTTAAAAGTTAAATTACAACAAAGTTTTTTTATGCTCAAATTATTCATAGTAGTTGTGAACACTTGACTGAAGAAAAGCTCAGGTGAGCTACAAAAAATATGAATTGATACGTGGCTCTGATTAGTGGGGTCTGTACAATGGACTTTCTTATTCTTGTGAATTTCATTCATACACTTTGTTTATTTTTTAGATTAAAAAGCCTTACATATCTGAGTATAAATCATAACCAGCTAGCCAGCATTCCTAGAGAACTTTGTTTCCTTAAGAATCTTTCTGAACTTCAACTTAACTACAATCAGCTCATTTGTATACCCAAAGAGATTAATTTCTTGAAGAAGCTCCAGAAGCTTCTTCTGGTCAGGAACAACATTGAATCTTTGCCAGAGGTAAGCAAAAGATGGAACCAAATTTTCTTTTGTTGGTGAAGAACTCATTACACCATGATAAGGAGCAGTTGTAGAATAGATTTGGGCATCTGAGTACAAGAGGTCATTTGCTTTCCCTCTGATTAGGTATAATCAGTTCCCAAATCCCTATGACAAAGGAAGGTTATAACTTGGATTTTTTCACAAAGCTAGGGATGCCAGATTTAGTAAATAAAAATACAGAATGCTTAAATCTGAATTTCAGATTACCGATGAAGAATTTTTTAGTATAAGTATGTTCCAAATATTGCATGGGACATACTTATATGTGTTAAAAATCTTATTTTTTTGTCTGAAATTTAAATTTAAGTGAGTGTCCTGTATTTTATCTGGCAACTCTATATACAGCACAAAATATTAGTACTTTTAGGTTTTCAAGTATGTGCTAGATATCTTCCATTTTTTCTTTACATCCACTCTCCATCCTTTTCCAACCTGCTCTGTGCCTGGGAGACTGACCCGTATGGGCATCAATGAGCTCCTTTGTCCTCAGGCTTCCTCTAGGATATGGCCAATGAGGGGCAGTAGCAGGAGGTGAAAGGGCAGGGGGATATTGAGTACCATATAGTTTTCCCCTGGTGTTCTCTCTAATAGGGTGCTGTGAGTTGCCTGCATGCTTTTCTGGAGGGTCATAGCAAATGTCAGGTGAATCTCAATGGACATTATTACATTCCCTTGACTCTTTAGGCTTGTGGTATTAAAGAACTCCCTGCTGTTGCTAGCTTTTGGGAACCTTGTGGTTTTAGGGAACTACCTTTCTTGGTTTAGGGAACCTCGTTGATTTCCCTGAACCCTGTCAAACTTTTATAAATAGTGGCTTTATTAAACTCTCCTCAAATTTCCCAGTTTAAGAGTACCGGTTCCTGTTAAGAACCTGTCAATGGGTTTACCTTCCTTACTTATGCAAATTAGAATTAATTTGATAGGAGGAAATGCATGTCATACAGTAACTTGAGGAATAAAAAAAGCAGATTAATTCCTACTGTTTCACTTTTCTCTCAAGAAGATATTCCCTTGGGACTTCTCTGGTGGTCCAGTGGTTAAGAATTCACCTTACAATGCAGGGGATGTGGGTTTGATCCCTGGTCGGGGAACTAAGATCCCACATGTTGTGGGGCAATTAAGCCTGTGTGCTGCAACTACTGAGCCCACGCGTCACAACTAGAGAGCCCGCCTACTGCAACTACTGAGCCCGTGTGCTCTGGAGACTGTGCGCCACAACTAGAGAGAAGCCCGTGTGCTGCAATGAAGAGCCTGCGCTGCAACTAAGACCCGATGCAGCCAAATAAATAATAAATGAATAATTTTTTTAAAAAAGAATATATTCCCTTTAAAAGTTCTGTGCACCCTGTAATGTGATATGTAAAAATATACCAAGGTATAGGCTATAAATAAGTATATTTCAAAATTTTTATTTTTATATTCCTTAAAAATTTGACTTACTATAAACAAGTAAGAAAATGTCTTGGAATTACAGATTAAACCTATTAAAAGCATGTCTCCCTCATTTGAGGGAAAAGCAATAACAGCAGCAATAGGATCATCATGAAGCATTACATTACTTAGTGTTCATAGCAACTTTATAATGTATCTCTTATTATGCCCATTTTAGAATAAAGATCAAAGAGGTTATGTGACTTGAACATAGTTTGCAAAAGTCAGAAAAAGAGCTCAGATCCATGTCTGTCTAACTTAAAAGTCTGTATTTCAAATCAATAGTCTTACCACAATTTTATAAACCCAAGGCATTTAGACTTTAAAAAATTTGAATGCTAGTAAGTCCTGTCCTGAATTATCATGTAAAGAATGCCTATAATCATTTATGTCCTTGTACATTTAATACGTTTCAGTCTATCATTGTTCTTTTTGGTCTGAATTATAAATGATAAGACATTACAGAAAATACTCATTTGTTTTGTTACTAAACATATTATGAATCATTTTCTGGTACATTATAAATTATGTGTATGTCTGCACACATGCATATGAAGGTATATGCCCATCCAGTCACATCGGGCATGTGGCTAGACTAACAGATTTCCCTTATAAGGAAAAGGTTGTGTTAGCACAATGCCACACAAAAGGTAGATGTGAAATAAATACCAGTGGAATTGTTGATAGATATAGCTCTCTAAGATTACGTCTGTGTTCTGTCTCCCAAAGGTTCTTTCTGTTTTAATGATAGAAATGTCTACTAAGTGCTCACTTTGTATTAAGCCCTTTAGTAAGCACTTTTGATTAGTAATTTATTTAATGCATTCAGCATCCATATTGAAGATAGTGGCTTCCATTAACATTTCCATGTTACAAATGGAGAAACTAAAGTACAAAGATTAAGAAATTTGCCTATAGATATATAGTAAGTGTTGGAGGTGAATTTGAACCTACAGATATTTACTACAAATAGTCTAGTTCTTGGTCACCATGTATGTTGCCCTGGAGTGGTCAGAGGAAATGGAGAATTGAAAGAATCTGGTGATCCAGACCTAGTGATCTCCCTGGGGAGATATACTGAAGAATTGACCAGGTAATTAGGAAAGGTGGTCAACTTCATCAAGTTTAAACTTACAAGAAATGTTTGTGATTCTACATATTAGACTTTTAAAAAGCTCTCTCCCTCTTTTGTTTCCTGACACAGGAACTTTGTGATCTTTTCAACCTAAGAATCCTAGACATAGCTGGAAATGTTATTCAGATATTTCCACCAGGAGTAAGTAGAGTCAACTTGAAATATAATTGAAAAATAATTTTGTTTATGCTATTGGGAATAGGAAAAATAGGCAGCCAGTAAAACCTATATTAATTGGAACCTTGAATTATACAGATAACTCAAAGATTTGCTTTGTTCTGGAATTTCAAGACCTGTTCTTTCCCATTCCTTCCTTTGTGTTCTGCTTGTGTTCTTCCTTTGTGCCTGCTGAACTTGTTTGAACTGAGTGAACTCTGATTGTTATCATAAATATTTTAATATACTAGCTATGGTTAAGTGTTTTTTTTAATCATATACTGTTTTTGGTCACCTCAGACTTTTTGAAAATATTACGTTCCAGAGCGTATTTTTATCCCTTGCAATTAATCCAAAAGAGACACCACTATTAGTTGTTTTTAAGCCATAAACAGTGAAAAATGAACTTTTTTTCATTTGGAGATGAATTTTGACTTTGCTTTATTTCAAATAACTGAGAAGCAGTTGGTCTTAGCAACTTTTAACTTCTGGGAAAGAAAAGGCAGTTTTTCATGTTGGCATGAGCATGTTTCCACTGCAAGGTAATAATTAGAAGCCCATCAATCCACAAGGTATTCAATAAATAGTTGTCAGTCCATTAATTACTTTTTCTGATTGATCAACACAAAATTGAGATTTCAGTCCTTTTTACCCACTGAGCAATATTTTACACTGAAGATGACTCAAATAGGAAAAATGAGTGTAATTTCTGTGTTTTAGAAAAAATGTAGAGTTTTTTTTGTGGTAAATTATACATAACATAAAGTTTACCATTTTAACCATTTTTAAGTGTACAGATCTGTGGCACTATGTATATTCATGTTGTTGCATAACCATCATCACCACCTGTCTCCAGAAGTTTTCTATCTTTTCAACTGAAACTGGACCTATTAAACACTATAACTTCCCATGCCTCCCTCCTTCTAACACCTGGCAACCACCATTCTACTTCTTGTCTCTAAGAATTTGAGCACTCTAGGAATCTCATATGAATAGGATCATACAATATTTGTCCTTTTGTGACTGGCATATTTCACATAGTATAATGCCTTCAAAATCTGTATATGTTATAGCCTGTGTCAGATTTCCCTCTTTTTATGGCTGAATAATATTCCATTGTATGTATATGCCACATTTTGTATATTCATTCATCTGCCCATGGACAATTGCGTTGCTTCTTCCTTTTGGCTATTGAGAATAATGCTGCTGTGAACATGGGGTACAAATATCTGTTCAAGTCCCTACTTTCACTTCTTTTGGGTATATACCCAGCAGTGGAATTGCTGAGTCATATGGTAATTCCATGTTTTAGTTTTTTTTAAGGAATTGCCAAACTGTTTTCCAAAAGTACAGTTTTGAATGTTTAATAAGCACTGGATGTTGTTAATGTTGACCTGGTAAATGATGCAAGATTTTTTTCATCCTGCTACAAGATATTATTCATGTCTTAGTTCTCTTTTTCTGCCCTATGATGCCTTCTCTGATTGCCAAAGCAGCCTTCTGATACTAATTCTTCTCTGGTACCATTATAATTTGTACATACCACAAAGTAGAGTAATTCTTTTTAAGTCTGTCTTCCCATTAGACTGTAATCTTACAGAGGAAAGGAGTACTCTTTTTAACCTTTATACCTGCAGTGTCTTAAATTTCAATTGAATAAATGTTAAACAAATAAATAAAAATAATGTTCTTAAACTACATTCAGTATTTGCCTTCGTAGTATCGTGAATTCACAGTTTCTTCTACAGTGATTCTGTACTTACAATTTTGATAAAACACCATTATTTAGATCCCATTAATTTAGAGTAATTTTGGCAGAATCTGAATTAGTATCACCTTTGTAACATCTATTTCAGAATTTTCTGAAAACTCTGAAGTAAGATATTCTGTGAATTCATCTGAGCTTTGGTCCAACTGGTTCAAGTTAATAAAATTTCCACATTTTATTAGATGGGACAACTAATGGGGAAATGATGAACACAGAGGATAAATGACTGACTCTAGGTTATGCCATGATTATCAGTGAAAGAGAGTAAGTTTCAAAATAATGGTAGTGCACTTTAAAAACAATTAGACCATCCTTTTCAGGAAGCAACATAGTATAGAAATGAAGAACATGGACTTTGGGGTCATATACACATGAGTTTAAAGTTCTAATTTTCTATTTACTAACTTTGTAATCTCTAACAAGTGGCTTAACTTCTCTGAGTTGCTGTTTTATTTGTCAAATGGGTATATTAATACCACTAACCTTAGGAAGGTTGTTAAGTTACATAATGATTTAAAGCATTTTGTACACAGTCGGCATTCAAGGAATGGAAGCTCTAATGATTATATGTTGTATGTACAATATATACCAATAGTGAAATACTACTAATATGTATAATTATAGTGATCATCCACTGTCTACTAGCATTAATAGGAAGAATTAACCTTGTGAGGTGCATGTTCTAAAAACTTATTTTTATTATAAAATTTTCAAACATACATAAAAACAGAGAGAAAAGCAAAAGGCAATTCCATATACCTATTGCCCTGAAGTGTAGTATTAACCCAGAGATTTGAAAATGTGCTCTGTAGAAGTTTCTTTAAGTGGCTTATTGTTTACAGCTATTGCTTTTTCTTTTTCTTTTTCTTTTTTTAAATAGGGCTTTATTTAAGTCTGTTGCTATTTTATGACCTGAAACTTGGTGTGCTATTTGGAAAATGCAGTTGTTTCACAGAAATTTAGTTTTTATTCATATGGCTTTTAAATATTTGAAACTGAATTTTCACCAGGATTTTTGTATAAGAGTATACATTAGATGGAGATCTGCAGTAAGACAATGGGACTGTTATAATTATTTGTTCATATGTGTTGAATAAAAAGAATTTCTAGATTATTAAGAAAAATGCCATCATGATCAGATAGTGAGTTAGCTGTATTAGAAATGCATTGGTCCTTTTATTACCATGTAGTCAGATCTAGTACATTGAGACTTTAATTTCTTTCCTTATCTCTTTTTTTCTCTTCTTGATTTAAACTTAAAACTTTTTTTGAAAGTTGTACAAATTATACATTATTCTTAAAGTTTCAAACAACAAAGAAATACAGAATAATAATAAAAGTATCCATTCCAGGATGTCTACATGTGTGTTCTTTAGAAAAGTCTGTTAAAGCATATATATATATTTTAAAGAATTTTAAGGGAGTTTATTGCCAGAAAGTGCCAGCATCTGAAAAGAGAACCATAAATGCTCCTAAGCAAAGGTAATCACCATCCTTTCAAAATATGCCAACAGGCAGAGAGGTGCCAAAGCAATGTAGTTCCAGAAAGGGAGTCTTCCTCCTGCTTCCTTGAGGTGTGGCAGGAAGGTCCTCAAAATCAGGCTGTCCCCTAAGGACTTCATTCTAATACAGAGCAGGAAGTCACTTCACCTCTCCATGGCCCTTCTCCTTCTCTATCTTTCACATGGAAGATCTTTTGGTGATAATGATATTGTTTATCCTTTCCTGTGTATTGTGAGCTTGTTGGGATGATCACATTCATCATTTAGCTGGACCATTTACCATTTGCTGGACCATGAGGAGCCACATTTGAAACCCACCAAGAGGAATTCACAGCCCATGGAGATCTTAAACTCAGAGCACAATTCAGAAACTGGACATGATTTTGGTGTCTTTCTTTGAGAAGAGGATGATACATTTTCAGTTGGGCATAGGTATTTGAATGAGATTAGATGTGCCATTTTTGGAATTAGATATATGGAAAAAAGAAAGTGTGTGGATGTGGGCACTGAAGAAGGTGGTTAATAATGAATAATACGTTTTTCACGTTATGGTATGTCTGGATTGGTTTCATGATACTTAATTTCCCAGTATAAATTTTCTTATTTATTTATTTATTTATGGCTGTGTTGGGTCTTAGTTGTGGCACACGGGATCTTTCGTTGTGACACATGGGATCTTTCATTGCAGCACACAGGCTCCTCTCTAGTTGTGGTGCGTGGGCTTCTCTCCAGTTGTGGAATGTGGGCTTCTCTCTAGTTATAGTGTGCAGGCTCTCTAGTTGTAGTGTGCAGGCACCAGAGCACATGGGCCCTGTAGTAGCAGCACGTGGGCTCTCTAGCTGTAGCATGCAGACTCAGTAGTTGTGGCACTCAGTCTTAGTTCCCCGACCAGGAACTGAACCCGTGTCCCCTGTATTGGATGGCAGATTCTGAACCACTGGACCACCAAGGAAGTCCCTGAATTTTCTTTTTAAAGAAGTACCATCCAAGTATGTAAAAGGTGTCATTGGTAGTAGAAAGATCAATAGAGAGAAAACAAAACTCTGGGGCTGATTTCTTGATTTGATATGCCATTGCACAATTTGAGGAAATTTTCAGTGCCTCAGATAAAATTATTTGATATCCAATTCCTATCTAAGACATGTCAAACTTATTCATTTTAATAGTTTGCAAAGTGTCCTGTGCTTCTTGGATGAATAGGGATTGTTAAGATTTTTTTTTAAATAAATTTTTTTTTCTCCCATTTAGTTCTCTTGTCTTCAAATAACCTGTGTAAATAACATTTTTCTGATCATAGAAGTAATTAATTCATTGTAGAAAATCCAGAAAATAAACAAGGATAGAAAGAGCCAAATATAAGGTAGCTTTAGATTTGTCTCCCAAAGAGTATTTATTGCTGGTTTTTTTCCCTCAAGTATCTTATTTTTATATGTGCACTTAAAAAATTGAAAGCATATTTCATAAGAAATATGTATCTTGTTTTTTCTTTTAACATTATATATTGAGCACTTTCCTTAAATGAAAGTTCTTAAAATATGTGACTTTTAATGACTGGGTGCCCTTTTACCTTTTCTAATCATATGTTCACTTTTTCTTGCATTTTTTATTATATTGATGGAATTGGATGTGGATTTTGAATGAACAAGCCTTTGAGGAAAAGGATGATCTGAAACAAAATGTCTTTTATTTGTATCTCTTTTGGGGGGAGTAACAATTTTGAGACATGGCCTGTGATGGATAGTGAACCATAAGGAAACATTGCCAGTTGCTCAGATAGGGGGAAATAGTGATGCTTGGTTTACGAGTTTCCTAGTTCTGCTGTGATGAAGTACCACAAACTGGGCATTAAAATAACATGTCTTTGTTTTCTTATAAGAACACCAGCCCTAGGATTAGGGCCCACCCTAATCTAGTATACTCTCATTTTAACAAATTACATCTGTAAAACCTCTTTCTAAATAAGGTCACATTCTGAAGTTCTAGGTGGACATACATTTTGGGGGTATGTCTCATTATATTTGGGTAGAACAACTCATTATATCTGGGTAAAACAATGAGTTTTAGTATTCTATCTAGCACCTGTATGTGTGAGAGATATAACTCTCCTAAGTGAGGCTTATATGACAATTCAGTTCAACCAAGCTAAACTCTCTTCTGTGATTTGGTCATGAAGATTTGAAGAATTTCTATCCTCAGGAATTTCTGGGGAGACAAGTAAACAAATATGAATGTTGTCCTGTAAGAACTTTGGATTTCATGTTTGAAGTGGGCCTTAGAGAGATCATAAGAAAAATATAAAGACAGAAATTTAAAAGTAGAAAAATTAAAGAACGTGGCATTAATTATCTTGGAAAGAGAAGGGAGGTAGGTAAGTGCTAATTTCATTGTTGAGTTCATTATATGAAGGGAGACAGCAACCAGCTGCCTTAATAACTTTTTTTTTTTAACTTTTAATGATGGAGAAAAAAAAACCCACACTGTGATTTGCTGCAGAAGGGCTTTGGATTAAGATATTATAGAGGGATTTCTAGGAGGAAAGGGTTACCAACCTCTTTCTAGATTCTAAAAGAAAGAATAGAAAACTCAGTCTGAAGTAGTTATGATTCAGCCATTTCAACAGGGAGAAAAGTAAGTCACTGAGTTTTTTAGTTACCTTGAAGCAATTTTATATATATATATATATTTATCTTTAAGAAAGATTTTTCTCTGGCTCCTGTTTCCCTCAGGAGACTGGTTATTTCTCAAACTGCAGTCATTTGAAAAAAAGTTGACCTGACAAAAGTGAGAAAAAGTTTTAATGGTCATCATCAGGTGGTATATGATGTTTATTTTTGATGTGAAGTATAGAACAAAATATTATAACAGACAAAACAGACTTTAAAATAAAGACTATTACAAGAGACAAAGAAGGACACTACATAATGATCAAGGGATCAATCCAAGAAGAAGATATAACAATTGTAAATATTTATGCACCCAATATAGGAGCATCTCAATATATAAGGCAAATACTAACAGCCATAAAATGGGAAATCAACAGCAACACAATCATAGTAGGGGAGTTTAACACCCCACTTTCACCAGTGGACAGATCATCCAAAATGAAAATAAATAAGAAAGCACAAGCTTTAAATGACACATTAAACAAGATGCACTTACTCGATATTTATAGGACATTCCATACAAAAACAACAGAATACACTTTCTTCTCAATTGCTCATGGAACATTCTCCAGGATAGATCATATCTTGGGTCACAAATCAAGCATTGGTAAATTTAAGAAAGTTGAAATCATTATCAACTATCTTTTCTGACCACAAGGCTATGAGACTACATATCAATTACAGGAAAAAACTGTAAAAAATACAAGCACATGTGGTCTAAACAATACATTACTAAATAAGCAAGAGCTCACTGAAGAAATCAAAGAAGAAATCAAAAAATACCTAAAAACAAATGACAATGAAAATACAACAACCCAAAACCCATGGGATGGAGCAAAAGCAGTTCTAAGGGAGAATTTTATAACAATACAATCCTACTTCAAGAAACATGAAACATCTGAGATAAACAACCTAACCTCACACCTATAGCAGTTAGAGAAAGAAGAACAAAAACCCCCCAAAGTTAAGAGAAGGAAAGAAATCATTATGATCAGATCAGATATAAATGAAAAAGAAATGAAGGAAGTGATAGCAACAATCAATAAAACTAAAAGCTGGTTCTTTGAGAAGACAAACAAAATTGATAAACCATTAGCTAGCCTCATCAAGAAATAAAGAGAGAAGACTAAAATCAATAGGATTAGAAACACAAAAGGAGAAGTAACAACTGACACGGTAGAAATACAAAGGATCATGAGAGATTACTGCAAGCAACTCTATGCCAATAAAATGGACAACCTGGAACAAATGGACAAATTCTTAGAAAAGCACAACCTCCCAAGACTGAATCAGGAAGAAATAGAAAATATAAACAGACCAATCACAAGCACTGATATTGAAACTGTGATTAAAAATCTTTCAGCAAACAAAAGCCCAGGACCAGATGGCTTCACAGGTGAATTCTATCAAACATTTAGAGAAGAGTTAACACCTATTCTTCTCAAACTCTTCCAAAATATAGCAGAGGGAGGAACACATCCAAACTCATTCTATGAGGCCACCATCACCCTGATACCAAAACCAAAGATGTCACAAAAAAAGAACACTACAGGCCCATATCACTGATGAATATAGATGCAAAAATCCTCAACAAAATACTAGCAAACAGAATCCAGCAGCACATTAAAACTATCATACACCATGATCAAGTGGGGTTTATCCCAGGAATGCAAGGATTCTTCAATATATGCAAATCAATCAGTGTGATAAACTATATTAAAAAATTGAAGGATAAAAACCATATGATAATTTCAGTAGATGCAGAAAAAGCTTTTGACAAAATTCAACACCAATTTATGATAAAAAAAAATCTCCAGAAAGTAGGCATAGAGGGAACTTACTTCAACATTATAAAGGCCATATATGACAAACCCACAGCCAACATCATTCTCAATGGTGAAAAACTGAAACCATTTCCACTAAGATCAGGAACAAGATAAGGTTGCCCACTCTCACCACTATTATTCAACATAGTTTCGGAAGTTTTAGCCACAGCAACCAGAGATGAAAAAGAAATTAAAGGAATCCAAATCGGAAAAGAGAAGTAAAACTGTCACTGTTTGCAGATGACATGATACTATATAGAGAGAATCCTAAAGATGCTAGCAAAAAAACTACCAAAGCTAATCAATGAATTTGGTAAGGTAGTAGGATACAAAACTAATGCAAAGAAATCTCTTGCATTCCTATACACTAATGACGAAAAATATGAAAGAGAAATTAAGGAAGCACTCACTTGTACCATTGCAACAAAAAGAATAAAATAACGAGGAATAAACTGACCTAAGGAGACAAAAGACCTGTATGCAGAAAACTATAAGACACTGATGAAAGAAATCAAAGGTGATACAAACAGATGGAGAGATATACCATGTTCTTGGATTGGAAGAATCAAAATTATGAAAGTGACTATAATACCCAAAGCAATCTACAGATTCAATGCAATCCCTCTCAAACTACCAATGACATTTTTCACAGAACTAGAACAAAAAGTTTCACAATTTGTATGGAAACACAAAAGACCCTGAATAGCCAAAGCAATCTTGAGAAAGAAAAACAGAGCTGGAAGAATAAGGCTCCCGGACTTCAGACTATACTACAAAGCTACAGTAATCAAGACAGTATAGTGCTGGCACAAAAACAGAAATATAGATCAATGGAACAGGATAGAAAGCCCAGAGATAAACCCACACACATATGGTCACCTTATCTTTGATAAAGGAGACAAGAATATACAATAGAGAAAAGATAGCCTTTTCAATAAGTGGTTCTGGGAAAACTGGACAACTACATGTAAAAGAATGAAATTAGAACACTTCCTAACACCATACACAAAAAATAAACTCAAAATGGATTAAAGACCTAAATGTAAGGCCAGACACCATAAAACTCTTAGAGAAAAATATAGGCAGAAAACTGTATAACATAAATCACAGCAAGATCCTTTTTGACCCACCTCCTAGAGAAATGGAAATAAAAACAAAAATAAACAAATGAGACTTAATGAATCTTCAAAGCTTTTGCACAGTAAAGGATGCCATAGAGAAGAGAAAAAGGCAACCCTCGAATGGGAGAAAATATTTGCAAATGAAGCAACTGACAAAGGATTAATCTCCATAATATACAAGCAGCACATGCACCTTAATATCAAAAAAACAAACAACCCAATCCAAAAATGGGCAGAAGACCTAAATTGACATTTCTCCAAAGAAGATATACAGATTGCCATCAAACACATGAAAGGATGCTCAACATCACTAATCATTAGAGAAATGCAAATCAAAACTACAATGAGATATCACTTCCCACTGGTCCGAATGGCCATCATGAAAAAAATCTACAAACAATAAATGCTGTAGAGGGTGTAGAGAAAAGGGAACCCTCTTGCACGGTTGGTGGGAATGTCAATTGATACAGCCACTATGGAGAACAGTATGGAGGTTCCTTAAAAAACTAAAAAATAGAACTACCATATGACCCAGCAATCCCACTACTGGGTATATATCCTGAGAAAACCATAATTCAAAAAGAGTCATGTATCATAGTGTTCATTGCAGCACTATTTACAATAGCTAGGACATGGAAGCAGGCTAAGTGCCCATCGACAGATGAATGGATAAAGAAGATGTGGCACATACATACAATGGAATATTACTCAGCCATAAAAAGAAATGAAATTGAGTTATGTGTAGTGATGTGGATGGACCTAGAGTCTGTCATACGGAGTGAAGTAAGTCAAAAAGAGAAAAACAAATATCGTATATTAACGCAAATATGTGGGATCTAGAAAAATGGTACAGATGAACTGGTTTGCAAGGCAGAAATAGAGACACAGATGTAGAGAACAAATGTATGGACACCAAGGGGGGAAGGGGGAGGGTGGGATGAACTGGGAGATTGGGACTAACATATGTGCACTAATATGTATAAAATAGATAGCTAATGAAAACCTGCTGTATAGCACAGGGAATTCTACTTCACTTCGCTTTGCAGTAGGAACTAACACAACATTGTAAAACAACTATACCCCCCCCAAAAAAAATCTCTGGAGTGCTTGTTAAAACCGAGACTTCTGGGCCCTACCCCTAGAGTTTCTGATTCAGTAGTTTGGAGAGTCCAGGAATTTTCATTTCCATTAATTTCTTAGGTGATCCTATTGCTTTAAGCCTGTGGACCACACTTGGAGAGCCACTGGTCTGACGTATAGAGCTGTGGTAGTGCTTGGACTTGCACTCAAGATTTTTGCTGCAAGCCCATATTAGAAGCCTGCCTCTGAGAGAAAATAAATGTTGAGGAATCTATTTTTTGTCTCAGGAGTGACAGGCAGGGGCAATCCCTGTTATGTTACACAAATAAATAAGACATTTCTTTCATCTCAGTGAGTATTTGGGTTCTGAAGATTTCCCTGTGTCCTTGACTAAAATGATACTCAAGGAACTATAGAATTCTTGTGTACTCTGGAAAGTACTTTACATAGAAACTAGGATTTTGGTATGTGAGCACAAGGAATGCCTATAAAGTTGGAAGCTGAATCCTCTTCAGCCACTCTGGATGTAGTTGGTGCATATATGCCATTACATAACCTCTTAAATATGTATTCATCAATCTAAAAATTGGAGAGGTTTCTAGCATGTGACTTTAAACACTAAGTTTTATTTTGGAGAAAGTTTGGCAAGGCCAAATCTTTACCATGTAACTTTTAGTTGTTTCTGAGTTTTGTCTTCATAAAGTTTCCTATTTACATTGGATCTAGAAGTGAAACTCAGGTTTAGCTAAAACATTTACAAGGACATGTATAAATATGACAACTTGTGAGAAGCACTTTGTGGTGAATAGACATTGAAGAAATGTTCTTAAAAGATATAAATCACAGCCAATGCTACATTTTCTAAAGTTGCTGCTCTTTCAATTTCAAATTCATATTAACAATATTCATTTGAATCTGTGCTCTCCATAAACAGATGCTGTGTCAGAGTTAAGAATCTAAAGTATTTGTATATCCTAAAGTTGTGTGGGAACATAGTGTTTTTATGAGAAAAATTATGTTGGGATTATTTAAGGGGGTTAATGGTTATAGTACTTAGCCCATTTCATCAGTGCTCCTTTTTTTCCTTCAGGAAACACCAGAGTTATCATAAATCAAATTTGAGAATAGTGTGAGCACTTTCCCTTTTACAGTTTGAGAAACACAGGAGAGAAAAAAAAATGTAAGCAACTTTCCTAGAAGCACAAATCGTTTGGATGAAGAGAAGATTTGAATATACTGTTCCCAAACAAAAATTAAATATGCCTAGATTATCAATTTACCAGTTGTGTGACCCTGAGCACATAACTCAATTACTCTTTGCCCCCCCCCCCTTTTCGCTCTGTAACTTGAGGATAGTAATAAACAATTGTATCATAACATTGCTGGGAAAGTATATGACACAACAGTTGGTGCTTAGCAAATATAGAACAAACAAATGATTAAATGAGATAACATATATAAATCCTTTACTAATGCTTGGCCCATGATAGATATTAAATGTTATTTTCTTTTAATTTTAAAGTTTGGTCAGAGCTACCTGCTGCTGAATCCATCCTAAATGCAGGGATGTCTTTCAAAGCCACGAGAGCACCTGCAAGGTTCTAACTTGCAATTTGCAGGGTAAAAACTGTTCTGTATGCAAGGGTATAGGGGGAGGGGGGGAGTGCAGTCTCTGTTAGCAGCACACTATTTTGGGTTATTTTCCTCTACAGTCCAATACATTCTTCTGGCCTACTTTAATCAACAAAGTAGTACTAATAAACTATCTCTCTGAAAGAGGTCCCTCTTTCCCTGGATCTTAACCTTTGATTCTCTGTTTATTTCTGTCTCATCCTTTCCCCCTTCCTCCTGGCTGACTTGGTTTCTGATTGTCAAACGAGATCCCGCTGAAAACAGGACCCCTTGTTAACTGAATTCTCCTTTTCTTAGACCCTTTACACAACTTGTCACCTACTACTTATCTCTATGTCCTTTCCTTCCTTGAATACTTTTAATTTAAAATGGTTTCTCTGACATAGAGAATGGACTTGAGGACATGGGAAGGGGGAAGGGTAAGATGGGATGAAGTGAGAGAGTGGCATGGACATACATACCCTACCAGATGTAAAATAGATAGCTAGTGGGAAGCAGCCACATAACACAGGGAGATCAGCTCCATGCTTTGTGACCACCTAGAGGGGTGGGATAGGGAGGATGGGAGGGAGATGCAAGAGGGAGGAGATATGGGGATATATGTGTATGTATAGCTGATTCACTTTGTTATAAAGCAGAAACTAACATACCATTGTAAAGCAATTATACTCCAATAAAGACGTTAAAAAATAGACAATTATTATTGAAGATCATATGTGATCAATTATGTGGAGATCATAAAAGAGAAGGGAAGACTGAGGAATGGTCACAGGTTGGAGAGACTATGGAGACATGACAACTACATGCATTGTGTGATCCCCAGACTCAACCTTGGACTAGGAAAAGGAAATTAGTGGGAATATTGGTGAAATTTGCATAAGGCCTGTGTATTAGTACAACCTATAGTATTGTATCTGATAATTCCCTGGCTTGGGCCATGTACAGTGCTATGTAAGATAGTGACATTTGTGGAATTTTAGTGAATGGTTTATGGGACTTCTTGGTACTTCTTTTGCAATGTTCTGTTATTCTAATGTTGTTTCAAAATGAAAATAAAAATTAAAAGTAAAAAAAATAAACAAAATGGTTTCTCTGTTCATAAGCAATGCTGATTGATTTTTTTTATTGAAGTATAGCTGATTTACAAAGTTGTGCCAACCTCTGCTGTGTAGCAAAGTGACTCAGTTATACACATAGACTTTCCTTTTTTTATATATTCTTTTCCGTTATGGTTTATCACAGGATATTGAATATAGTTCCCTGTGCTATACAGTAGGACTTTGTTGTTTATCCATCCAATATATAATAGTTTACATCCGCTAATCCCACACTCCTAGTCCTTCCCTCCCTTACCCCCCTTCCCCTTGGCAACCACAAGTCTGTTCTTTATGTCTGTTTCTGTTTTGTAGATAGGTTCATTTGTGCCATATTTTAGATTCCACATATAAGTGATATCATATGGTATTTGTCTTTCTCTTTCTGACTTACTTCACTTAGTATGATAATCTCTAGTTGTATCCATGTTGCTGCAAATGGCATTATTTCATTCTTTTTTATGGTTGAGCCATATTCCATTGTATATTTGTACCACATCTTCTTTATCCATTCATCTGTCAATGGACATTTAGGTTGCTTCCATGTTTTGGCTATTGTATGAATAGTACTGCTATGGACATAGGGGTGCATGCATGTTTTTTTGTTTTTTGTTTTTTGTCTTTTTTGCAGTATGCGGGCCTCTCACTGTTGTGGCCTCTCCCATTGCGGAGCACAGGCTCTGGACGCTCAGGCTCAGTGGCCATGGCTTACGAGCCTAGCCGCTCCGCGGCATGTGAGATCTTCTGGGGCCGGGGCACGAACCCGTGTCCCCTGCATCGGCAGGCGGACTCTCAACCACTGCGCCACCAGGGAAGCCTGCATGCATGTTTTTGAATTATAGTTTTGTCAGGGTGTATGCCCCAGGAGTGGGATTGCTGGATCACATGGTAATTCTATTTTTACTTTTCTGAGGAACCTCCCCTGTTTTCCATAGTGGCTGTAACAACTTGTGTTCCCACCAACAGTGTAGGAGGGTTCCCTTTTCTCCACACCCTCTCCAGCATTTGTTATTTGTAGACTTTTTTTAAAAAATAAATTTGTTTTTTTTGCTGCACTGGATCTTCGTTGTTGCGTGTGGGCTTTCTCTAGTTGTGGTTAGTGGGGGCTACTCTACATTGCAGTGCATGGGTTTCTCATTGTGGTGACTTCTCTTGTTGTGGAGCATGGGCTCTAGGCACACAGGCCTCAGTAGTTGTGGCACTTGGGCTCTGTAGTTGTGGCTCACAGGCTTTAGAGCTTAGGCTCAGTAGTCGTGGCACATGGGCTCAGTTGCTCCATGGCTTGTGGGATCTTAGTTCCCTGACCAGGGCTCGAACCTGCATCCCCTGCAGGTTGGCAGGTGGATTCTTAACCACTGCACCCTATAGAACCTGGTTTAGTGTTGCTCTTGGCTTCATATTTGTCTAATTTCTAAAGCCTAAATATTTCACAAATGTTCTAGTGCCTTTTGCTTCTTTACTTTTTTGTGCTTAATCCAAAGTCAAGTGATGAAAGCCATTTTATTTTTGTATGATTCTCATCGTTTCCAAATGATCTCAACTGGCTTCAGTAGAATTATTTCCAAGTATGAGCAGTTACACAAAAATATGTTCACATACACACAGGGAGGTCATTTAGCTTTGGATTAAGATAAATATTTTTGTGAAATAGACTGGACACTTTGAGAATTGTTATATACAGTTTCAACATGTCTATAACCAAAAATGTCCTTGAGTGGTCAAAAGCCCAAGACAGTTGTGGGAAAGGCACTTGGGAAAATGAAATTGTGATGTTTGACTTGTACCAAAATTTCTATCAAGACTTTTGAAACTCTTTTGCAAGTATAAAAATGATATTCAGGAGGGCTTCCCTGGTGGTGCAGTGGTTGAGAGTCCGCCTGCCGATGCAGGGGACATGGGTTCGTGCCCTGGTCTGGGAAGATCCCACATGCCGCGGAGCGGCTGAGCCCGTGAGCCATGGCCGCTGAGCCTGCGCGTCTGGAGCCTGTGCTCCGCAATGGGAGAGACCACAACAGTGAGAGGCCCGTGTACCGCAAAAAAAAAAAAAAAAAGTGATATTCAGGGAAACATTCATAAAGCTGTGGACAAGAACGTCTCCAAATATCTCCACATTCTAGTGATTTGGTTTGAAGTATTCACTCTGCTCAAATAGCCATGAGATATTCCAGTTGTCTACCTCCATCCCCTTTGCTTTTCTGCCTCTTTTGAATAGCAACATTAGAGATCAACTTTTTTCTTGTTCCATGTCTATAGTTTATTTTCTGTCTCAGTTGAATATTAAGGAAGACTATACCTTATCCTTGAAGCTTATTACATCCTCTCTAAAATTTGACTTTAATTTGAAAATAGTATATTTTTCCTTGTCAGTGCTGCCTTCAGTGACTCAGTTTATTAGGAGATACACATTTAAAACAACATTCAATTACCTTTAAAAAATGGGACACAAGTCAATGCTTGACTAATGAAAACTGCTTGTGGACTCTATCGTTTTATGTAAGTGATGTAAGCTTAGCTAATATAGAATTAGTGAGTTCCAAAACTTGAATACATGCTTCGCCTGTCACTACTTTTACGAGAATGAGATCATGTTTTCTGCTTTCTTATATGGGGGGGGGGGGTGCGGTGGGCAAGGAGAAGGGTGTTGGATTATATGTGATTGCTTCTTTTGCCATTCTAATTTTAAAATTTCATGAGATAGATGTTTCGAAATGAAAAACATAGAGAAAATCCATAAAATATTACCCTGGATGCCATGAGGGTTTTGTTAAAACTCTGATTCAAAAATTGAGGGCTTAAAACAAATCTAAGTTAGGGGCTATAAATGTTTTTCCCTGTTTAGCTAAATTAAATAATCTGGGTTCTGCCTTTCAACTTCTATATGTGCTATGGAATTAAAGACAGGCTGGTCCTGGATGCCTGTAAGTGCTTCAAAGGACCCTATTCCACATTTATGGTGGTTGGTGAACAGTGTTTAGCTATCATTTAGTTATTCTTGGAAATTTTTTTCTTCTAGTCAAGTATATAAAGAAAATGGTTCAAGAAGTAAAAGTGACGCTGCTTATCTTCAAAATGGGGATTCCAAAATTTAAGCTACACCCACTTCACTTGTTGGGAGAAAGGGAGGTTAAGGTTATTTTCTCATAAAGAGAGTCAGAGCTGCTATCTTTTATGCTTTGTGATAAAAGTGGAGTTTAAATGACTTCAAAATGAGTGCCAATATTTTTCAAGGAGTAAACCTAATAAAAAATGAGAAAAATTGTAAAGAAAGGCTTTGATTGAAATCCAGTAATGCAGCTCTTATGAAGCCTATTTAGGCATTGGTTTTCATTTAGATGTTGAGTCCTTTCTGTTGACCCCTCCTCCGCATACCCCCATCAACAATGTAAATGTAAGCTCTATGAAACCCTGGTTTTAGGGATTTACTATTTATTCTTCTATGGTTTTCCAGGCTATAATTCTTATAAAATATATCATTATCAAATAGATTTTAGAGTACATAAGAATCAGTGGTGCTTATTAAAATTTTGATGCCTTGGCCCATGCCCATATATTCTGAATATGGCTAATGCTTTTTGCTTTAAAGTTTAGTTTTCTTATATTAATTTGCTATATCAGCTCTATTTTGATTCATATTTGCAGGATACATCTATTTTAATTCCTTACTTTCAACCTTTTTATATCCTTAGGTTTTAGATATATTCCCTATAAATAGTATATGACTCTTCATTTTTTAAAATCCAGCATGATAATATTTGTATTTAAATTGCAGCATTTAGTTCATATGAGTTTAATGTAATTGCTGATTTATTTGGGACTAAATCAATTTATTCCTATATATATTTAATTTGTTCCACTTGTTCTGTATTCCTTTTTCTAATTTTTCTTCTTTCCTTTTGAAATGATTGGATATTGTTACAAATCCATTTTAAAATATGTCTAAGGGAATTTTGTACAAACTATTTTTTTAATTGACTACCTTAAAATTTAAAAAAAAATTACTTGCTTTATGAAAGTTAATTATTAATTGATACTTATACTCTTCATTTTAGACAATGCAAGAACTTTATGACAGTTTTAATCTATTTACTCACCTCCATTCTTTGATATTTGGTGTGTATTATAATTCTTTTTGTATTTCCAAAGATTTTATTATTATTTTACACAAATAATATTCAGTTAGATTTATCTGCAGGTTTAACATTTTTGTTGTTATTCATTTTTTCCTGTATCTCCAATCTTCCTTTAGGGATCCTATATTTACCTTCAGCTCAAATTACATTTTTTAGCCTTTCCTTTAGAATGAGTCTACTGATGGTTTATTATTCCAGTTTTGGTTTGGGTTAAACTATTTTTATTTTAGCCTATTCTTGAAGAATAATTCTTACATGGTATACAATTCTGAATTGACAATATTATATTTCACTAATTCCAAAATTTCATTTCACTATCTTCTAGCTTCCATCTTTGATGTTGATAGGTCTGCTGCAAACACTACTGTTTTTCCTCCTTAATCTGTTTTTCTTTTCCTGGCAGCTTTACAATTTTTCTCATTATCTTTATATTCTGCACTTCAATTATGATGTGTGTAGGTGTAAATTTCATTTTACTTATCCTGCCTGGAATTTATTTGATTTCTTAAATATGTAGATTGATATATTTCATTATTTTTGAAAAAGCCTTAGTCATTGTCTTTTCCAGTATTGCTCTGCCTTCCTCTCTCCTTCTTTGGTAATTCTAATTCCCTATATGTTATTACTTCTCACTTTATCTTTTTTTGTCTTATCTTTCCCTTCTCTGTTTTTGATCATTTTGTCTCTCTGTGCTTCATTCTAGATAGTTCCTCCTGATATATTTCACAGTTTAATAATTTACTCTTCACCTGTGTCTAATGTGCTATTTAAATTTTATTGATTTCAGTTTTATTCAGTGTTACAATTTCTGGTTGGTTCTTTTTCAAATCTACTACATTACTTTTTTTTTAAGATTTATTTATTAATTATTTATTTAATTTATTTTTGGCTGCATCGGGTCTTAGTTGCAGCATGCGGGATCTTTGTTGAGGCATGCAGAATCTTTCGTTGTGGCGTGTGGGCTTCCCTCTAGTTGTGGCGTGAGGGTTTTCTCTCTCCAGTTGTGATGAGCAGGTTCCAGAGTGCGTGGGCTCTGTAGCTTGTGGCACACAGGCTCTCTAGTTGAGGCATGTGAGCTCAGTAGTTGTGGCACGTGAACTTAGTTGCCCCGTGGTTTGTGGGATCTTAGTTCCCCGCCCAGTGATTGAACCCGCATCCCCTGCATTGTAAGGCAGATTCTTTACCACTGGACCACCAGGGAAATCCCTACTATGTTACTTTTTATATTTTTCAGTTATCTACTGAAATTGTTAAGCCTGGCTTTTATTTCCTGGAACATGTTAAGTGTAGTTGTTTTTTTTTTTTTTTTTTTTTCTCTTCCCGCTTGCGTCTCCCTCCCTCCCACCCTCCCTATCCCACCCCTCCAGGCGGTCACAAAGCACCGAGCTGATCTCCCTGTGCTATGCGGCTGCTTCCCACTAGCTATCTACCTTACGTTTAGTAGTGTATATATGTCCATGCCTCTTTATCGCTTTGTCACCGTTTACCCTTCCCCCTCCCCATAGCCTCAAGTCCATTCTCTAGTAAGTCTGTGTCTTTATTCCTGTTTCACCCCTAGGTTTTTCATGACATTTTTTTTTTCTTAAATTCCATATATATGTGTTAGCATACGGTATTTGTCTCTCTCTTTCTGACTTACTTCACTCTGTATGAGAGACTCTAGGTCTATCCACCTCATTACAAATAGCTCAATTTCATCTCTTTTTATGGCTGAGTAATATTCCATTGTATATATGTGCCACATCTTCTTTATCCATTCATCCGATGATGGACACTTAGGTTGTTTCCATCTCTGGGCTATTGTAAATAGAGCTGCAATGAACATTTTGGTACATGACTCTTTGAATTATGGTTTTCTCAGGGTATATGCCCAGTAGTGGGATTACTGGGTCATATGGTAGTTCTATTTGTAGCTTTTTAAGGAACCTCCATACTGTTCTCCACAGTGGCTGTATCAATTTACATTCCCACCAACAGTGTAAGAGGGTTCCCTTTTCTCCACACCCTCTCCAGCATTTGTTGTTTCTAGATTTTTTGATGATGGCCATTCTGACTGGTGTGAGATGATATCTCATTGTCGTTTTGATTTGCATTTCTCTAATGATTAGTGATGTTGAGCATTCTTTCATGTGTTTGTTGGCACTCTGTATATCTTCTTTGGAGAAATGTCTATTTAGGTCTTCTGCCCATTTTTGGATTGGGTTGTTTGTTTTTTTGTTATTAAGCTGCATGAGCTGCTTGTAAATTTTGGAGATTAATCCTTTGTCAGTTGCTTCATTTGTTTTAATATCTGAGTCTGGTAGATCCAATATCAGAGAGTATTTTTGGGTTGATTTCTGTTCTCTGTTATTTGTGAAGTTTCATTTATCCATATCAGAGTTCTCCAGAGAGACAGTATTCAACACAGTGCACCATATTTTCTTCTCATATGCTTGTTTAGATTTGATTGCGTCCTGGACATTGTATTTGAAACATTATTTTTGAAAATAACTTGAGACCTCAGATGTAACTTCCTAGAGAAATTTTCATTTGCTTTTGCCGTGTGGAAGCAATATGATACCTCTTTAGTAAGATGGAGACAATAATTTGGTACTACTTTAGTCTAGTTTCAATGCTTAAGAGTCACCTAGAAAATTCAAAGCTGGACTTCTATCTGTGGGGGGCTGATTTACTTTTATTCTTATGTGAAAATCTATTTCTGGTCTCAGTGTGGTAAAGTGGTTTTAAATGTAGGACTCATTTCTCTAGATATCTGTCAGTTCCTAGATTTTGTCTTGGTTATTCCTGATGGTCTTATTAGCTCTTTGATGCCCTTAAGAAGATTTTTAATATATTTTTACTTATGTAAAATGTACTGGGAGGTTTTGTCTGAGTTACCTTGTTTTCCGTTACTGAGAATTGGGCATTTTTGATAGATTTCATTAAGACACTGAGAAAACTTGAGTAACTTCATTCTGAAAAACTTACTTACCTTCCTCAATAACCTATACATTTCCTTTTCTTTAATGAGCACTAACCTCTGCTCATTTCTAGGACTGTTCTACAGGTATCAAAATTTGAAGTTGCAAAACACTCTTACTCTGGCTCAAACCATTCTCTTGGTGACGCATAGGTACTAGGTCTGGTTCTGGTGGCATAGGTACTAGGTCTGGTTCTGGACGCATAGGTACTAGGTCTAGATCTGGTAGCATTATTGTCTCCTTCTCTCCTGCCTCTCTGAGAAATAATAATCTTCTCTCTGATTTTCCTATTGCTGGCTCTTTTGTATCACAACAGGTCTCAGGTCAAATATTAACTCTTCGGAAAAATCTTCCCTGACCACCCAACAAAGTAGCCATCTATCTCATCATTCTGTTAAAACAGTTTATGAATTTTCTTTATGGCACTTACTATTGTTATAAATATGTTTATTTATTTATTTGTTTACATGTTTATTGTTTGTCTTCATGCTCCATTCTTTTATTCCCAATGGAATGTAGTTCCCATGAGAACAGGACACTTTCCTGTTTATTCATTGTTATATCCTTATTGCCTAGAATAGTGCTTGGCAAATAGTAAGCATGCAATATATATTTGTTGAATGAGTAAGTGACTGAATGGCATGATCTTAGCCATTGTTTGATTTTCCTACTCTTCTTATAATGCCCATAAGTCACAAGCATTGAGAAGGTCTCAATAAATCTTCTGTTTGGTGTGAGAACACTTATCTGCATTTTGTCCCTAAACTTCTACTTTATTTGCTTGGTCAGATACTGCTTTCCTGCTCCATTTATCCTCCAGAGGACTCTGTGTTCCTGTCTTCCAGACTTACTTAAGGTAAATCTCTGTTTAATAGCTGCATTACATTTCTATTAAAGTTCTATTTCCTTTTTAATTTTAAAAGATACTAAAAATTATAGAAGCCCTTTAATAATCTTTTTGACTTGGATGCCAAGAAGTTCAGAACAAAATTTAGAGATTACAGTTTTAGAATCATCTTTTCCTATATTTTTGAACTCTAATTTTATTGACATTAATGTATAGGTCTTCTTTATATAATAAACCATCTAAAGTTCTTGGAAGATAATTGAGAATATATTAAAAGACAAACAAAAATAAAAACTCAAGTTCTGACTGAGAAGGTATCCCTAAGAACCTAGGGGCAGGACAGGAATAAAGACACAGACGTAGAGAATGGACTTGAGGACATGTGGAGGGGGAAGGGTAAGCTGGGACGAAGTGAGAGAGTGGCATGGACTTATATATACAACCAAATGTAAAATAGCTAGTGGGAAGCAGCCACATAGCACAGGGAGATCAGCTCGGTGCTTTGTGACCACCTAGAGGGGTGGGATAGGGAAGGTGGGAGGGAGACGCAAGAGGAAGGAGATATGGGGATATATGTATGCATATGTATAGCTAATTCACTTTGTTTTAAAGCAGAAACTAACACACCATTGTAAAGCAATTATACTCCAATGAAGATGTTTAAGAAAAAAAGAATTTCAAAGCTCTCTGTATAAAATTGCATGGCGTTTCAGAACATTTTATTTGTAATCAGCAATCAGGGTAGGAGGGAGGAGCATCAATTTTCTCATTATTCCCAGGATTTTTGTGAAGTGAGGATCAAATAAATTTATGGAAAACTGCCTGCTACTCCAAAAATTTAGCTTTCTCTTGCTTTTCCCTCTAAGTGCCATTAAGCAGAAAAACACACTGTAGTGTGCAGAGAAGGCATAATGGTGAAACAGGTATAGTGATTAGTGACAGTAAAGACAGAAGGTTCTAGAACATAAAAAAGGGAAAAAGTCACTTCTCTATCAGGAAGACAACTACCCAGAAGTGTCAGAGAACTAGGCCCAGAAGGCACATAGTTCATTCTTTTGTTAGAACTAGTGCAGTTTTCCTTTAGGAAATTCTGGCAAGAAAATTCCATGGATAATTAGGGAAAAACCATCAGGGATAGGCAAAGGCCATCACAGGAGGGATATACTCGGGATTGTTAGTGAGAGTTTCATCTACCTAGGTCACAGATGCTTGCTAGAAACAGTAATATGCCAAGGGAGATATGTAAAAGTTACTGTATAAAAACAAACAATAATAAATAATATTCTTTGAAAAGTATGTGGTTGGTTTTGTGCTAATTACTTTAGGACCATCATCTTATTTAATCCTCATTATAGTTCTATAAACTAAGTACTATTACTATTGACATTTTACAGATGAGAAAATTGAGCTTTGGAAAAGATTAATGTACTTTTCCCAACATTATATAGCAGAACTGAAATTAAAACCTAGATTGCTTCAAAGCCAAAATATACTTAATTACTAGTAGTACTTTTAGAAACATACCATGCCAGATTATCGTATATTGTTCCTGTTTGTTAAGATTGTATGTTCTTTTAATTATTTTGGAAGGCATGGCTGAGCTGAACTAGCCAGAGAAAGGACTGATCTCTGAACCCTCTTTCCCCTGCTGCCTAGCCCCCTATACTCCTATAGTCTCTAGCTTACTTTAGAAAACTGAAGTCAAGACTCCTGGAAATGTGTTCTTTAGGAGAACTAAAAACATAGGTTCATTTGAGGTGAGGAGTTGAGATTAGCAGTTGACTCTGAAAGCTCTTGCTGAAATAGACTTTTTGTGCCTGGTAATTAGGAGGAACAGTTGGTAGCATCCGGAGTCCCCCCTGCAAAAAGAACCTCTAAATTTAACTGTTGAGAGGAAGAAAGGATATTGGAGCTGGACAGTATTTTCAGACACCATATCTGAGAGTCTGTTGCTGGCATTCCTGGCATAAAGGGGAACTTCAAAGAGATTGCAGGTGTGTCTTTCTAGGAGGATACACTTAACAAGAAAGCAGAGCTATAAGTCAAGGAAATAATTACAAACAGAAGACACTGTGTTAGTAGAAGACTTAGACAATTAAGCTGTGCAGTGGAAGTCACGGAACTGACTCAAAGGTGTGAAGACAGTAGGTGACACTGAGGAAAGTTGAATGTGTCACTGTGGGAAGACTGTGAGGCTTTTGATATTGTAGTTTTTTGTTTCAAAATATAAAAGTTTTGCTTACTTTCCCTTTCTTATGTTTTAAGTAGGGTGTTGGTGCTAATCTCTTAAAATCGCTTGGTGGCTAGATTCTTCCAAGTGTTTGAGTGGTTATCTGTTCTTGAGACTTTCTTCCATGTGTATCTCTGTCCCAAGAATTACAGCTGCATCAAGTCACATGCACAACTCTAATAAACACATGCAGTTAATAAGTATTCCATTTCCATGTAATATTGGATATATACATATATATATATATATATATATTTTTTTTTTGTGGTATGCGGGCCTCTCACTGTTGTGGCCTCTCCCGTTGCGGAGCACAGGCTCCGGATGCGCAGGCTCAGAGGCCATGGCTCACGGGCCCAGCCGCTCCGCGGCATGTGGGATCTTCCCGGACCGGGGCACGAACCCGTGTCCCCTGTATCGGCAGGCGGACTCTCAACCACTGCGCCACCAGGGAAGCCCTATTGGATATATTTTGATCTTTCTTTTTTACATTAGTGGAAAAGCATGATGGGTAAAAACAGCAGACAGACAGAATCTGGAACCAGACAAGCCTGGCTTTGAATTCTGGCTCTGACACTTATGTTTGATTTCCTATGATTCCCACAGATAACAGGCCACTGCAAGAGATACCTGAGTTGGCCATAGAAGAAGATAGGTTTTTCTTGGTGGATTTACAAGTTAGCTTTCCAAGGGAAATGTGGTGAGTCAAGGTTTTGGTAGTGACTTCTTTTTTAGGTCATAACAGAATGAAGAGCAGCTAGTGTGCTGTCTTCACTGGAGGCAGCATTGTGTAGTAGAAGACACATGAACTTTCATGGGCTGTATGTGAATTCCAGTTTTGGAACTTCCTAGTTGTGTGACTATAGGCAAGTTTTCTAAAGCCCTGAACTTTAGTTCCCTTATCCAAAAAAAATGGGATATTAATACAGATGATACTGGCTGCTATGATAAATGACTGTGCTAGCAAATATAAATCACCAGAAACATAACTAGTGCTTTATGTGTTATTTTAGTCCTAATTCCTATCTTTGCCTATCACCATCAAAGCACAAGAATGTTCTCCCACCCCATACACACTATTACAGTGATATGCGACTGCCACCATGATGTTGAGGTCTTAAGATAAGTTGTGCTAGAAAGTGTAATTATTGCTTCCTCCCCTACTTTTTCTCCTAGGGTTAGGATTCCTTACATATTCCTTACATATACCTGGGTCAATCTGACCCAGACTGTGAACGAATGAATGGGAAAAAGGGTTGGGAAAAAATTGAACACCGGATGAATATTGTTGAAAATCTAATTTAATATTAGAAGTTTAAAAAAAACTGTATGGCAGGAAGATGAATTATAATCTATGTTCCTGGATCAAAGACATACTCTGTAAAGCAAGAATAAGATAAAATAAAACAAACATATATCTAGTGTTTAATATTAGAGTGGAAGCAGCCACTTAATGAAATTCTTTTACAGCACTCCCATATAATTTTTATTCAGGTATTCACTGTTTTAGAATACAAGTTCCATTGAATGTCTTTTGGGGAATAACAAATAGAGTCAGTCCAGCCCTAACTCCTCCTTGGAGTAAGCCCAGGACTGCCAACCATGAGCTGTCTTTCAAAGGTTCTGCTCCGGCCCATTTTCATAGACACAGAGCTGGTTATAAATTCTGTTGCTCTCTTTCCCCACCTATATCCCAGTGACCTCGCCCGCTTTGCTTGTTGAATAGTCACAATTTTTAGTTTTTATTTGCTCCACCCTGGTTGAGCTGTGATTCTTGTTCAAAGATTTAGAGATTTGGAAATTTGGGAAAGCAAAAGAAGGGCATCATGCTGAAAACTCAGTGAGTTCCACAGAAGCAGCCAAATAAAGACTGCTCATAGGGAGAGAAATGTGGATAGCTCACGTATGTGCTTTTAGCATTAATAGAGACAAGGAAGCGGGGTGGGAAGGAAATATCCAGTGGTTTGCTGGCAAATATTTAGTAACCAGCTCTCTGGTCAGGGAAGGGAGCCCTGATTTGTGGAATCTGCCAGTTGCTGGGAGTAAATATTTCCAACATAGACTGTTTCAAGTTACCAACATGATATCACTTAAAGCTAGGTTGCAAATTGATGCTCATAATTAGCTCTCCTGAGCCAATACCAGTCAGCACATCAATAGTAGTAGCCTTGGCACTGCTGATTGAGTTAAGGAGGATCTGGTATGAATTTTAAAAGATAATGTCTTTTGTGTCAGAGTTTCTTAAAATATTAGCTTTGCCACTTATTAGCTGTCTAATCTTGGGTAGAAACCCTTAAATTCCCCAAGCCTAATTTCCTCTTTCAGTATTTCATTTATTCAGTATGCATTTGCATGTTTTTGTATGCCAGGAACTGCTCTAGACAATCTGAAGACAGAGTTGAATAAAACAAACTCCTTACCCTATTAGAGCTTACATTCTAGGAGGGAAGACAGATAATAAGCAAGTAAACAAAAATATTATAATTTTAGGTAGTTTATAAAGAAAACACATAGGGCACTGTAAGCCCAGGAGAGGACATTTTGTGTGTTTTGTGCACCTCTTTATTCTGAGTGCTTACAACAGTGCAAGAACAAATCAGGACATAAAGGAGGGGTCTGCTACTCTAAGTGGTACTGTCAAGAAAGGCACTTTGAGGGGCTGATATGTAATCAAAGAGACTTAAGTGCTTTTGGGTAGCTGGTTGAAGCCCCCATCTCCAACCTTCTTCTCTTGAACTACTTACAGGGGGAGTGGCCATGTGTCATAGCTCTGGCCAGAGAAAAATAAGTAGAAATCTTTTGGGTGAGACTTCTAGGAAAACTTTTATTTTCCCAGTAAAATTGGACAGACTTATCTGGTTCGCACTAATCTCTCTTACCTCTCGCCAACTTAGATCTTTCCTTCTCTAAGTTGCTTGGACTTGATTGAGAATTATCAGCTATTATGAGACTATAAAGTGACAAACATGAAGATAATATTATAATGCATACTCAATATTATAATTTATTAATATATCTTAATTAATTCATATTCTTCATATTATAAAGGACTCAATAAGTGATAAAAAATGGTTAAATATTTTTAACCCCTAATTTGTGCTTTATTACAGGAGTCATAATAATGTGAATGATTCCAGAGTCAACTTTAAAAAACTTTAAGATCTTGGGGTAATGTTAATAGCTATAAGTGTACACTTCTTCAAAGCTTTAAACACATATTTGCAAACAAAAAGCAATACAATGCTTAGAAAAAAATCTAGCACTTTATAAAATATTCTTTTTGGTCTAGAAAGTTCAATATAGAAGCGAGCTATTGAAGAGCAAATGATAGAGCTTTCTAACACAAAGAAACATGTGTACATGTATGTGTGTGCACATGTATAATTAAAAAATAAAAGTAGTGAATACTTTTATTCTAAGTTCTAACCAAGAGAGAGGTTATAAGAAAAAAAAAAGAATTTGAGTTTTATGTTCTAAAGCTGAACCAGTGTTTCTCAGCCTTTTTTTCATTGTCCTCCTCACCTCCAGGAGCATTTTAGACATTTTTCCCCCTAATAGCCCTTCCCCAACCCCATTAAATTTTAGTACCAGATATATACTGTATTTGTGTTTATACTGTCAGGCAGTATTGAGCTTTGAGGGCCACAACCCATTGTAATATGTAATATTTTTATCTCCTCCCCCCAAACCAATTTTCACCTCCTTGGGGGGTGCTGTCAGCTCCGACCCTTACTGTTGAAATGTATGAGCTGAACCAGCACAGGACTTTACAAAGTATTTCTTACATTCCTACTTTTATACTTCATGGGCAAGATACGTGGGAGAGTTTTCAAACTTCTGAGAAAATCTTAGAATCACCACAGATGTTGAGATAGCTTTCTTGAAATCCTTGAAATAGTTTTAGCCCTGGGAAAATTTTATTCACTTCGGGGTAGTTGTATTTCCAGTCTTTTAACCCAGTATAGGATGAGTCTGTGTCTGTTGCTGCCATTCCCAAATTTATCTTCTGAAGGTTTGCAGATTGGTAATCAGAATTAGGATAATGTAAGTTATATCATTCCTGGAAAAACATTTAAAAATTTCTTTTCACTGTGGTTTATTTCTTCCTGTTCTTCCAGGTTTTTTTTTTAAAGTCTGTGAATGCATGTGTACACATGCACATATAGTTTTTTTCCCCAAAATGGAGTATTCACACATGTTAATGTGTTAGTATTATTAATATTATTGTATTAGTGTATTATTCACGTAGGTGTTTCATAACATGCCTTTTCAGTTTTTATTGTAAACATTTCCCCATGGTTTAAAGTATTTTCCTATATCATTATTTCTAATGGCTGCATAGCATTGATATTGTATATATTTAAGCAGTCCTCTATTTTTTGACAGGTAGGCTATTTCAAACTTCTTGCCACAATAAAAAAAAGCATATACACAGTGACAAACGCAGTAAGGTAGATAGCTAGTGGGAAGCAGCCGCATGGCACAGGGATATTGGCTCGGTGCTTTGTGACAGCCTGGGGGGGTGGGATGGGGAGGGTGGGAGGGAGGGAGACACAACAGGGAAGACATATGGGAACATATGTTTATGTATGACTGATTCACTTTGTTATAAAGCAGAAACTAACACACCAATGTAAAGCAATTATACCCCAATAAAGATGTTAAAAAAAAAAAAAAAGCTTCAATGAATGCCATTGTAGCTAACCTTTGTACAGGGCATTGATTACTTCCTTAGGAAAGATTTCTTGAAGTGTTGTCGCTGGATCAAAACTTGTGCATGCTTTTACTGACTTGATAAATATTGCCAAATTTTGATTCAGAAAGCTTATATAATTCAGCATTTCCAAGTTTTAAAATTGGTTCTTATTCTTCCTTTGAGCAAGCAACGTTTCACATATCTAGTTTGAAGATATTAATTATACTATTTTACAGTCCTGTCCTATTAGTTTTATTTCCTGGTATAAATTCTTGCATCTGTTATCTCTAATGATATTGGCACACTGATTATCAGGTAATTTCATTTTTCAATTTTCAGCTTATTTAATTTGAGACACTAGAGATTACCTGAAAGACTGCCAGCTGTCTTTTCAGTTCAAGTTATGGGAGAAGAAAAAGTTCTTACAGGAGCTTGCATTGGTCAGTGTATTGAGAGTGCAAAAATGGTTGGATATTCCAGCAGGTATACTGCATTCTGATAGGTCCTCAGTCTTCCCTGGTGTTGCTAGCCCCGCAGGGCCCAATCTCACCTTTCCTCTAGTCTTTCTATAATAAATTTATTTATTTGGCTGCGTTGGATATTCGTTGATGCACGCGGGCTTTCTCTCTATTTGTGGCGAGCGGGAGCTACTCTTCACTGCCGCGTGCGGACTTCTCATTGCGGTGGCTTCTCTTGCTGCAGAGCACGGGCTCTAGGCACACGGGCTTCAGTAGTTGTGGCACGTGGGCTCAGTAGTTGTGACTCGCAGGCTTTAGAGCGCAGGCTCAGTAGTTGTGGCGCACGGGCTTAATTGCTCCACGGCATGTGGGATCTTCCCAGACCAGGGCTCGAACCGTGTGCCCTGCATTGGCAGGCAGATTCCCAACCACTAAGCCAACAGGGAAGTCCCTCTTTTTTTTTAATTGGGGTATAATTGTTTTACAATCTTGTGTTAGTTTCTACTGTACAGCAAAGTGAAGCAGAGTACCCTGTGCTACACAGCAGGCTCTCATTAGTTATCAATTTTATACATATTAGTGTATATATGATAGTCCCAATCTCGCCATTCACCCCAACCCCCTTTTCCCCCCTTGGGGTGCATAAGTTTGTTCTCTACATCTGTGTCTCTATTTCTGCCTTGCAAACCAGTTCATCTGTACCATTTTTCTAGATTCCACATATATGCGTTAATATACAATATTTGTTTTTCTCTTTCTGACTTACTTCCCTCTGTATGATGGTCTCTAGGTCCATCCACATCTCTAAAATGACCCAATTTCATTCCTTTCTATGGCTGAGTAATATTCCACTGTATATGTGTACCACATCTACTTTATCCATTCATCTGTCGATGGACATTTAGGTTGCTTCCCTGACCTGGCTATTGTAAACAGTGCTGCAATGAACACTGGGGTGCATGTGTGTTGTTTTTTTTTTTAACATCTCTATTGGAGTATAATTACTTTACAATGGTGTGGTAGTTTCTGCTGTATAACAGAGTGAATCAGCTATACGTATACATATATCCTCTTATCCCCTCCCTCTTGTGTCTCCCACCCACCCTCCCTATTCCACCTCTCTAGCGGGACACAGAGCACTGAGCTGATCTCCCTGTGCTATGCAGTGACTTCCCACTAGCTATCTATTTTACGTTTGGTAGTGTATATATGTCAATGCTACTCTCTCACTTCGTCCCAGCCTACCAGTCCCCCTCCCCATGTCCTCAAGTCCATTCTCTAGGTCTGCGACTTTATTCCTGTCCTTCCCCTAGGTTCATCAGAACCATTTTTTTTTTTTAGATTCCATATATATGTGTTAGCATACAGAATTTGTTTTTCTCTTTCTGACTTACTTCACTCTGTATGACATTCTCTAACTCCATCCACCTAACTACAAATAGCTCAATTTTGTTTCTTTTTATGGCTGAGTAATATTCCATTGTATATATGTGCTACATCTTCTTTATCCATTCAACCGTCAGTGGACACTTAGGTTGCTTCCATGAACTGGCTATTGTAAATACAGCTGCGATGAACATTGTGGTACATGACTCTTTTTGAATTATGGTTTTCTCAGGGTATATGCCCAGTAGTGGGATTGCTGGATCATATGGTAGTTCTATTTTTAGTTTTTGAAGGAACCTCCATACTGTTCTCCATAGTGGCTGTATCAATTTACATTCCCACCAACAGTGCAAGAGGGTTCCCTTTTCTCCACATCCTCTAGAGCATTTATTGTTTGTAGATATTTTTATGATGGCCATTCTGACCAGTGGGAAGTGATACCTCATTGTAGTTTTGATTTGCATTTCTCTAATGATTAATGATGTTGAACATCCTTTCATGTGTTTGTTGGCAATCTGTAGGTATTCTTTGGAGAAATGTCGATTTAAGTCTTTGCCCATTTTTGGATTGGGTTGTTTGTATTTTTTGATATTGAGCTGTGTGAGCTGCTTGTATATTTTGGAGATCAATCCTTTGTCAGTTGCTTCATTTGCAAATATTTTCTCCCATTCTGAGGGTTGTCTTTTCATCTTGTTTACAGTTTCCTTTGCTGTGCAAAAGCTTTTAAGTTTCATTAGGTCCATTTGTTTATTTTTGTTTTTATTTCCATTTCTCTAGGAGGTGGGTCAAAAGGATCTTGCTGTGTTTATGTCAAAGAGTGTTCTGCCTATGTTTTCCTCTAAGAGTTTGATGGTGTCTGGCCTTATATTTAGGTCTTTAATCCATTATGAGTTTATTTTTGTGTATGGTGTTAGGGAGTGTTCTAATTTCATTATTTAACATGTAGCTGTCCAGTTTTCCCAACACCACTTATTTAAGAGGCTCTCTTTTTTGCACTGTATATTCTTGCCTCCTTTGTCAAAGGTAAGGTGACCATATGTGCATGGGTTTATCTCTGCCATATGTGTGTGGGTTTATCTCTGGGCTTTCTATCCTGTTCCATTGATCTATATTTCTGTTTCTGTGCCAGTACCATACTGTCTTGATTACTGTGGCTTTGTAGTATAGTCTGAAGTCTGGGAGCCTGATTCCTCCAGCTCCGTTTTTCTTTCTCAAGATTGCTTTGGCTATTCAGGGTCTTTTGTGTGTCCATACAAATTATGAAATATTTTTTCTACCTCTGTGAAAAATGCCATTGGTAGTTTGATAGGGATTGCATTGAATCTGTAGATTGTTTTGGGTAGTATAGTCATTTTTCACAATGTTGATTCTTCCAGTCCAAGAACATGGTATATCTCTCCATCTGTTTGTATCATCTTTAATTTCTTTCATCAGTGTCTCATAGTTTTCTGCATACAGGTCTTTTATCTCGTTTGGTAGGTTTCTTCCTAGGTATTTTATTCTTTTTGTTGCAATAGTAAATGGGAGTGTTTCCTTACTTTCTCTTTCAGATTTTTCATCATTAGTGTATAGGCATGCAAGAGATTTCTGTGCATTAATTTTATGTCCTGCTACTTTACCAGACTCCTTGAATAGTCCTAGTAGTTTTCTGGTAGCATCTTTAGGATTCTCTATGTATAGTGTCATGTCATCTGCAAACAGTGATAGTTTTACTTCTGTTTTTCCCATTTGGATTCCTCTTATTTCTTTTTCTACTCTGATTGCTGTGGCTAAAACTTCCGAAACTATGTTGAATAATAGTGGTGAGAGTGGGCAACCTTGTCTTGTTCCTGATCTTAGTGGATATGGTTACAGTTTTTCACCATTGAGGACAATGTTGGCTGTGGGTTTGTCATATATGGTGTTTATTATGTTGAGGTAAGTTCCCTCTATGCCTACTTTGTGGAGTGTTTTTAACATAAATCAGTGTTGAATTTTGTCAAAAGCTTTTTCTGCATCTATTGAGATGATCATATGATTTTTCTCCTACAATTTGTTAATATGGTGTATCACATTGATTGATTTGCATATACTGAGGAATCCTTGCATTCCTGGGATAAACCCCACCTGATCATGGTGTATGATCCTTTTAATGTGCTGTTGGATTCTGTTTGGGAGTATTTTGTTGAAGATTTTTGCATCAATGTTCAGTGATATTGGTCTATAATTTTCTTTTTTGTGTGATATCTTTGTTTGGTTTTGATATCAGGGAAATGGTGACCTCGTAAAATGAGTTTGGGAGTCTTCCTTCCTCTGCAAATTTTTCGAAGAGTTTGAGGAGGATGGGTGTTAGCTCTTCTCTAAATGTTTGATAGAATTCGCGTGTGAAGCCATCTGGTCCTGGACATTTGTTTGTTGGAAGATTTTTAATCACAGTTTCAATTTTAGTACTTGTGATTTTTTTTTTTTCATATTTTCTATTTCTCGCTGGTTCAGTTTTGGAAGATTATACCTTTCTGAGAATTTGTCCATGTCTTCCAGGTTGTCCATTTTATTGGCATACAGTTGCTTTTAGTACTCTCATGATGCTTCCTATTTCTGTGGTGTGTGTTGTAACTTTTTCATTTCTAATTTTATTGATTTGAGTGCTCTCCCTCTTTTTCTAGATGAATCTGGCTAAAGGTTTATCAATTTTTTTTTTACCTTCTCGAAGAACCAGCTTTTAGTTTTATTGATCTTTGCTATTGTTTTCTTTGTGTGTATTTCATTTATTTCTGATCTGATCTTTATGATTTCTTTCCTTCTACTAACTTGGGGTTTTGTTTGTTCTTTTTTCTCTAGTTCCTTTAGGTGTAAGGTTAGGTTGTTTATTTGAGATTTTTCTTGTTTCTTGAGGTAGAATTGTACTGCTCTAAACTTCCCTCTTAGAACTACTTTTGCTGTGTCCCATAGGTTTTGGGTTGTTGTGTTTTTGTCATTTGTCTCTAGGTATTTTTTGATTTCCTCTTTGATTTCTTCATTGATCTCTTGGTTATTTACTAGCATATTGTTTAGCCTCCATGTGTTTTTGTTTTTTACAGTTTTTTTTTCCTGTAATTGATTTGTAATCTCATAGCACTGTGGTCAGAAAAGATACTTGATATGACTTCAATTTTCTTAAATTTACTGAGGCTTGATATGAGACCCAATGTGTGATCTATCCTGGAGAATGTTCCATGTGCAGTTGAGAAGAGAGTGCAATGTGCTTTTTTTGGATGGAATGTCCTATAAATATTGATTAAATCAATCTGGTCTATTGTATCATTTAAAGCTTGTGTTTCCTTATTAATTTTCTTTCTGGATGATCTGTCCATTGGTGTAAATGGGGTGGTACAGTGATTAAGATTCCACAGTCCCAATTCAGGGAGCTGGGGTTCAATCCCTGGTGAGGGAACTAGGTCCCACATGCATGCTGCAATGAAGAGTTCACATGCCACAACTAAGGAGCCTCCAAGCCACAACTTAGACCTGGTGCCAGTAAATAAATAAATAAAAACTTTGGACTTCCCTGGTGGTGCACTGGTTAAGAATCCACCTGCCAATGCAGGGGACACAAGTTCGAGCCCTTGTCCAGGAAGATTCCACATGCAAAGGAGCAACTAAGCCCGTGCGCCATAACTACTGATCCTGCACTGTAGAGCCCATGAGCCACAACTACTGAGCCCATGTGCCTAGAGCCATGCTCTGCAACAAGAGAAACCACCACAATGAGAAGCTTTTGCACTGCAATGTAGAGTAGCCCCTGCTCATCACAACTAGAGAAAGCCCGCATGCAGCAATGAAGATCAAATGCACCCTAAAAAAAGGCCCCCACTATTACTGTGTTACTGTCGATTTCCCCTTTCCTAACTGTTAGCATTTGCCTTATGTATTGAGGTGCTCCTATGTTGGGTGCATATATATTTATAATTGTTACATCTTCTTCTTGGATTAATCCCTTGATCATTATGTAGTGTTCTTCCTTGTCTCTTGTCACACTCTTTATTTTAAAGTCTATTTAATCTGATATGAGCTCTGCTACTCCAGCTTTCTTTTGATTTCCGTTTGCATGTAATATCTTTTTCCATCCCCTCACTTTCAGTCTGTATGTGTCCCTAGGTCTGAAGTGCATCTCTTGTAGACAGTGTATATATGGGTCTTGTTTTTGTATCCATTCAGCCAGTTGACTTTTGGTTGGAGCTTTTAATCCATTCACATTTAAGGTAATTATCGATATGTATGTTTCTATTACCATTTTCTTAACTGTTTTGAGTTTGTTTTTGTAGGTCCTTTTCTTCTCTTGTGTTTCCCACTTAGAATAGTTTCTTTAGCATTTGTTGTAGATCTGGTTTGGTGGTGCTGAATTCTCTTAGCTTTTGGTTATCTGTAAAGCTTTTGATTTCTCCATTGAATCTGAATGAGATACTTGCTGGGCTATGTAATATTCGTTGTAGTTTTTTTCCCTTTCATCACTTTAAATATGTCCTGCCATTCCCTTCTGCTCTGCAGAGTTTCTGCTGAAAAATCAGCTGATAACCTTATGGGGATTCCCTTGTATGTTATTTGTTGCTTTTCCCTTGCTGCTTTTAATATTTTTTCTTTGTATTTAGTTTTTGATAGTTTGATTAATATGTGTCTCGACGTGTTTCTCCTATCCTGTGTGGGACTCTCTGCACTTCCTGGACTTGACTGACTATTTCCTTTCCCATGTTAGGGGAAGTTTTGACTATAATTTCTTCAGATATTTTATCATACCCTTTCTCTTTCTCTTCTTCTTCTGTGACCCCTATAATTCAAATGTTAGTGAGCTTAATGTTCCAGAGGTCTGTGAGAGAGCCCTCCATTCCTTTCATTCTTTTTTCTTTATTCTTTTTATGTTTCCACCAATCTATCTTCCAGCTCACTTATCTGTTCTTCTGACTCAGTTATTCTGCTATTGATTTCTTCTAGAGTACTTTTAATTTCAGTTATTGTGTTGTTAATTACTGTATTTTACCCTTTAGTTCTTCTAGGTGCTTGTTAAATGTTTCTTGCATTTTCTCCATTCTATTTCTAAGATTTTTGGATCATCTTTACTGTCATTACTTTGAATTCTTTTCAGGTAGACTGCCTTTTTCCTCTTCATTTGTTTGGTCTTGTGGGTTTTTACCTTGCTCCTTCATCTGCTGCATATTTCTCTGTCTTCTCATTTTAACTTACTGTTTTTGGGGTTTCCTTTCCACATGCTGCAGGTTCCTAGTTCTTCTTACTTCTGGTGTCTGCTCCCAGTGGGTGAGTTTCATTCAGTGGCTTGTGTAGTCTTCCTGGTGGGAGGGACTGGTGCCTGTGTTCTGGTGGGTGAAGCTGGATTTTGTCCCTCTGATGGGCAGGGCCGCATCTGGTAGTGTGTTTTGGGGTGTCTGTGAGCTTAGTATGACTTTAGGCAGCATGTCTGCTAATGGGTGGGGTTGTGTTCTTGTCTTGCTAGTTGTTTGGCATGTGACGTCCAGCTCTGGAACTTGCTGGCCATTGCATGGAGCCGGGTCTTAGTGTTGTGATGGAGACCTCTGGGAGAGTTCTCAACGATTAATATTCCATGGGGCTGGGAGTTCTCTGGTGGTCCAATGTACTGGACTCGGCTCTCCCACCTTGGAGGCTCAGGCCCTATCCCTGGCCCAGAGCACCAAACCCCACAAGCTGCATGGCATGGAAGAAAAGGGAAAAGAAAAGGAGAGAAAAAAAAGAAAAGAAAATTAACAGACAAACAAAACCCCAAGACAAGTGGTAAAAGCTAAACTGAACAGACAAAAACACGTAAAGAAACACACACCCACACTGAGAAAAAGAAATAAAGAAAAAGAAAAAGAGAAAACAAAAAAGAAGAAAGCAACCAAACCAATAAACAAAGCCAATAATGAAAACAAACACTAAAAACTAAACTAACAAAAACAAAAAATCTAAAACAAATCAAATGCAGAGCAAACTAAAAAAAGGAAAGGAAGCATAAAAGAAACACAAAAATGATAAAAAAAAAAAGTAAAAACAGAAGAAAGAGGAAAATAAAAAGATAAATAGAAAACAACAAAGAAGTAAAGTAAAAATAGAAAAATGTAAAATTTAGTTAAAAATAAGACAAAAACAAAGCAAAACAAAGGAAAAAAGAAAAACAAGGAAAAAACACAATATAATGAAAAAGTACAGTAGAATAGGAAAACAATAAGATAAAAAACATATTAAAAAATAAAAACATAAAAGAGGGGGGCGTCCCTGGTGGCACAGTGGTTGAGAGTCTGCCTGCCGATGCAGTGGACACGGGTTCATGCCCCGGTCTGGGAGGATCCCACATGCCTCGGAACAGCTGGGCCCATGAGCCATGGCCACTGAGCCTGCACGTCTGGAGCCTGTGCTCTGCAACGGGAGAGGCCACAACAGTGAGAGGCCCACGTACTGCAAAAAATAAAAAAAAATTAAAAAAAGCATAAAAGAGAAAAGAAAAAGTAAATTGAAAAATTAAAAGAATAATAAAAAAAAGAACAATAATAGAACAAAATGAAAAAAAAGAGAAAGTATATATAATAGTAATAGTAGTTATATTTTCCTGTGGCCTTGGTTGTCAGTGTCCTTGCCCCCACAGTGAGCCACTGTTATTCCCTGCCTACCCAGGAAATCCTCCAATACTTCTAAGTAGGTCTCTGGCCCTGCTGTGGGCACTGTGGGACCAGCTCAGACTCTGATCTGGCCTTACCTCCCCCATGTAATTGCTTCCAAAGTCCACAGTTGCTCCCCAAGTCCACAGCCTCGATTGTGGGAACACTCATTGTCTATTCATATATTTCACAGATGCAGGCTTTACCAAGCCAGTTGCAGGGGTTTAATCTGCTGCTCCTGTGGCTGCATGGAGAGATTTCCCTTTGGTCCCACAGCCCCTGGAGTTCAGCTTTGGTTTTCGCCCTGCCTCTGTCTGTTGGCCACCCTCAGGTGTCTGTTCCCTGCCCAGGCAAGAGGCTGTGTAAGCAGTGGCTGATTAGGGCTCACTTGCTCTCTCAGGCCAGGGGAGGGGAGGGAGGGATACGGCAGTCACAATTGGGATATGCAGGGAGTGTCTGTGGCGACAGAGGCTGGTGTGAAGTTGCTACAGCCTGAGGTGTGCCTTGCGTTCTCCCAGGGAAGTTAGCCCCGGATTTTGGGACCCTCAGCAGTGGTGGGCTGCACAGGCTTCCGGGAAGGTGTGGGCAGTGACTTGTGCTTACACACAGGACACTTGGTGGCAGCGGTGGCAGCCATTGCCCCCCTCTCATGTCAGAGATAACAGCCATGGTTTGTGCCCACCTCTGGAGGTCACGTAGGTGGTGCCCAGCTGTCTGTGAGCACACGGAGCAGGAAGCTCCTATGGCGGGCCCACCCCTCTCCTCATGCAGACCACAACGATAGATTCCTGATTCTCCGGCAGGCCTGGTTTTTTTCCCGGACTCCCTCCCAGCTAGCTGTGGTGCACTAGACCCCTCAGGCTGTCTTCATGCCACCAACCCGAGTCCTCTCCCTGAGGTCTGACCTCCAAAGCCAGAGCTTCAGCACCCATCCCCCACCCGCCCCGGCAGGTGAACCAATAAGCGTCTCACTCTGGTGAGACCTGGTTGGCACTGATCCTCTGTGCAGGATTCTCTCCACTTTCCCTCCACACCCCTGTTGCTGCCCTCACCTCTAGGGCTCCCCTCCCTCCCATCTCCTCCAGTGAGGGGACTTCCTAGCATGTGGAAACTTTTCCTCCCTCACAGCTCCCTCCCAGAGGTGCAGGTCCTTTGTCTCTTTTTCTTCTTTTGCCCTACCCAGTTATGTGGAGAATTTCTTGCCTTTTTGGAAGTCTGAGGTTTCTGCCAGCATTCAGTAGGTGTTCTGAAGGAGTTGTTACACATGTAGATGTATTTTTGATGTATTTGTGGGGAGGAAAGTGATCTCCATGTCTTACTCCTCTGCCGTCTTGAAGCTCCTCCACCTTTCTCTATTCAAAGCACTGTTCTCACCAGGCTATAGGTGTGTGGGATTCAGGGAAAGGAGCTATAGGAGTGGGAGGTAGAGTGTGGCCATGAGGATGAGAGTGGGTAGGTGAGTTCACAGTGTCTTCCTGCTTCTGAAAGAGTACAGTAATATTGCTGTTTGTTGTTCTACTATCCCATACTTCTCTGGAGGCCTCTACTACCTCTGTGTATTGAGTTACCTCAATTCCATTTCTTTGTAGGAATTCTTCCTTTGGCTTCCATGTTCATCCTGGGTTGATGCTTCCTCCTTCACTTGATACTGTCTACACATAGTTTCTCTTCCTGTGAGAATTTATCATCCTGTTTTTAAGTGGTTATTTATTTTCTTGAAAGTTATCTTCTTATCATTTCTAGGATTTGGCTTGGGAGAGGAAGAGTGTTAAATGTGCTTAGTTTTGCCATCTTGAAACTAGAAGTACACGTATCAGTTTGCTAATCAGATTTGCAGCATATGAAATTGCCTTTATCCTTGTCTGGTAGAGCTTAAATGAAGCAAAGTAATGAGAAAAATGGAAGACAAAATATTGGCTGACCCTAACAAGACTCTTCTGTTGAGAGAAAAGTAATAAATATGACTTGCCTACTTTAGACAATGGACTACATGCTGGCATAGTACCTCATTTTTCTAGGATGTCTCATAGTTTACCAAGTACTTAATACATTCCTTATTTGATCTTTAAAATCCAGTGAGATGGATATTATCATATCTATTTATACATGGAGAACAGGCTCAGATATTTGAATGACTTGTATGGAGGGGTTGTGTGGATGAAATGGATTTGAAACCAGTCCCCAGCATTGGAGCCCAGTGTTTTCTCTATTCTACTATTAAGTATAGATGAAGTTATATGAAAAGCTTAAAAGAAAAGAATGTTTGGTTAAAACAGCAGTCACTTAAGAGAAGGTAAATAAAAACAGTCAAGAATCCCTTGAAACAGTGATATTTAATATGAATGAAGAAGAACAAAGATATATCAGGAGGAATTAAAGGTGTTATGCCTTTGAGAGGCTTTATTTAAAACAACATTGGAGCTCATTTGGAAACCAAGGGAGAAGCTACAAACTGACGTTCTTTCTGAGGTTCCCATTATGAATCTGGTCACTCAAACTTTAATTTCCTGTCAGAATAAAAAAATAGAAGATCAAAGATCTCACAATTGGTTTTCAGACCATAAACAGCTTTCACAAACTCTGAATATCTTTCTTCTAGTTCAGTGGTCTGAATTGTTGCCTGGTCTGACTAAATTTTAAAGTGGAATTTTTCAGTTTAAATCATAGACTATCCCAGGGCAGGGGTTGGGAACTTTGATTTCTTTGTTACTGCCTTTTATAGTTTGCTTACTACTACTTTCTGCTTTTTCTCTGTAACCAGGTCTGTGAGGTTTAGAAATATGGGTGAAAAAGCGTCTCTAGATATATGGCTCCCCTATCCAGTGGAGAGGTACTAATTATATATTTTGCTTTCAAAACCTGAAAAGAAGATTGCTTCTAAAGAGTGAGTGACTAAAGTTTGGAAGTCTTATCTAGATTTAGAGAAGGAAGAGGTAGATTTTTGTGTTTTGCAAAGGAGGATTCACAGAAAAGCACATAAGAAGGTTACTTTGAGCAATTCAGAGACATTAGAATTGTCTATCTGCTGATGGTAGAGCAAGAGAATTCTATGATGTTGAAATTAATGTGCATGTTTTCTTTTGGTTCTTTGGCTGCATTTTAAATGGAGTTTAATTAAAGTTTCAGAAGGAAGAGTAAGGAGGATCTCATGGGGATTCAAGCAGGGAATATGGTAAAGCTGGGCAGAGCTCAGAGATACTGAAGCAAGTGTGTGGTTCTCAGGTCAACAATCTTCTGGGATTCTTAGCAGCATGAACTGTTAGTTCATCACACTTATTATACTGTTGGAATAATGTAGCCATATTCCAAATGCTTGCTCTACTTATACCTTGTTTCTGTTCCCCTTTAACATCAATCTATACATAGCCCACTGTGGACTCTCCAGCTCCTTGCCATAATAGTTGTTCTGTTCCAGTTTCCAGAGCTAAATGGCAAATTTCCATGTTTCTTGGTTCAAATTCCACAAAGAGTATATGATTAGGAATGGAAGGACCTGAACAGATTCAAGAGACATTTACGAGGTAAATTTAGAAACAGTGATGGGCTTGTGAACTTTCTATAGTCTAAGATAGAAAACACTGGAAAAAGACCAACTCTAGGAGGGCAGATCATGAGTTCAATCTTGGACACAGTGAATTTAACATATATTTAAGACATCCAAGTGAAGATTTTGAGTAAACAGTTGGCTGTAGGGTGTGGAACCAGAGTCATTGGCATAGAGATTTCATTGAGTCATGGAAATGGTTAAGATTGCCAAGGGAAAAAAAATAAAGTGAAAAGAGAATGTGCTAGGCTCAGGGGAGAACTATTTCATGGTTGGGCAAAGAAAGATGAGCCAACAAAGAAAACATGGAGTTGTGTTGACTAGAGGAGAATTTCCAGCAATCACTGAGGGCATATTGGAAGTTGATGAAGATGAATTTATTGTGATTCTAGCCTGCCCTAAGGTGTAACTGCAAACAGCACTTATTTGCTTGTGTACAGAGACAGGGAAAGCTGATGGCATGGATGACCCAGGCTTAGGTTTTGCTAGACATAGAGAATGAAAAGGCAGAATACCTGAATATTACATGTGTAATATAACTTATCATACATTTTTTTAATATAGGAAAGGATTTTAAAATTTTAAATAATTCTGAGAAACATATATCGTGTATACATATTTGCTCCCATTTCAAATATTTTTTTGGATGAATTCCTATCAGTAGAATTAACAAAGAGTAAAAACAATTTTCACACTTTTTAATGACACTGCAAATTTTCTTTTTTTGCAAAAAACAGATTGCCCCAATCTTGTTTGTATTGGGGCAGTGTGCGTTCGACTTTTTATTCTTTGCATTTTGACAGGCAAAATGAATGTATTACCCAAATTCTTGGTTTTTGTTACTCTCTTTCAGTTACTGTGTCTTGAGTAATTTTCTTTGGTTAAGGTACATAGCTCATGCATGTGAGAATGTCTTTCCATTGCCTCTGCACATTAATGAAAACTTGTCTGGTTATCAAATCCTTGGGTCATAAATATTTCCCCTCTCAAACTGCTAAACATATGATTTCATTTTATTCTGAGTGTTAATGGTATGGACAAATCTGAGACAAAAGTGTTCCAAGAAGAGGGAAGTGCAAAGGTCCCAAGGCAAAAAACGCTTGGAAAGAAAGCCAATGTTGCCAGAGGGGAGAGAGAAATAAAGAGAGAGGGAGAGAGAGAGGGAGGGAGAGGAGGAGGGAGGAGGGAGGAGGGGGAAGGGGAGGGGAAGGAAGAGGGATAGGCAGAATGGTAGGATATAAGGTCAAAGAGATTGTACAGGGTCCAATCATAACAGAGTCCTGTAGGCCAGCTTCGGGGCTTTGCATTTCATTCTGAATGAGAAATGAGATGGTTTTGAGCAAGGTAGTGCTGGATGGTTTTGAGCTAGGTACTACTGTGATCTGATTTACATTGTAAGATCACACTGTTGGAGGTGGAACATACAGGGCAGAGTGGAAGCAGAGGCCTCTTCAGTTACCGGTTCTCAGGTGGTTCAAGGATAGAAGTGGGGTCTTAAGCAGGTATGGATGAGGATTGTGAGGCAATAACAAATAAGTCCTCCCAGATCAATTTTCCTTTTTACAATGTTTAAATCAAGAGGCTGAAGAGGATGCTGGAGCTACTGTCCCATCAGCTATAAGGCCCAGGATATTGAAGGCAGGGAGAAGCATGAGCTTAAGGGCCTTCAGCTGCTTCTCCCTAGCCACCAGAATGAGGAAGGGGTGTGTGTGTGTGTGTGTGTGTGTGTGTGTGTGTGTGTGTGTGTGTGTTTAGATCCTGGGGGTTCAAGTTATCTCCTTCCCTCCAGATTTCTCTTGGCAGCTTCTCTTCAACTCCCCGGGGGTCTTCTCTTGGGTCAACTATCCAGCAGATACTGAAGGATTCTTATTTTAGGTCACTTTCTGCCTATTTTCCCTCCCACTCATGCACAGTGTGTGAGAGAGGAGTTCCCACAACAGAATTTTTGGCTTCCTTATGTTCAAATGATATCATCAGCTGAATCACTCCACAGTTCTGATTAGATATCAAGTGTATCATACATTTTCTTGAATTTCTCATTGGTCACAGATCTTATTCATGTCCTTTTTTTAGAATTGCTAATTATATGTTTTTGGATGACATAGTCCCAACACTTAAAACCTTACTCTCCTCACAAGTCAACTGTTAGCATATTTATAAATTCCAATTCTTGCTAAAGTGTAACCCTGTGAGCTTTGAGATGGTCTGAAGGGTCCATGGTTATTTGCCATCACCTATTTATCAGTTCTGTTTTTGAGCTCATGTGAAATCTCAGCCTCCCTTCTCCTTGTTTACATTAACAAATTTCTTCCTAAATTAGCCCCCTTCTGATCTCCCTCATTACTTAAGGCTGGCCTGAAGCAATAGAAGGGCTTGCTGAACTTATATATTGTTCCTGAGTCCTGGGGCTTTGCAGGAACACTTATAACAATTGACCAAGTCTGGAGAAGAAGGTCTTTGCAAATCTTGAGTGCCCAGGGAGAGTTGTGTGTGATTGATTATTTATTGGGCCTCAGCTATGTACTAGGTACTGAATTTAGAGCTAGCATTAAATAGTCACTTAAGATATAGCTCTTAAAGAGACTAAACCTGAGAGATGAAGACAAACTTTTCAACAATGATTGTCTCATAGTATTTACAGGTGGTATGATTAATTAGGCCTAAGGAGATATAGAAACATTTGATAGAAGTTGCAGAAGCTTACAGGGGTGATATTTTAGTCATGAAGAGATGATCCAGGAGTGGACTGAGTAATGGGCACAGCATGAGTAATAATTGTAAGTTAAGACACAGGCCTCTTATGAGACCCCTAAGTACTACAGGATGGCTGGTGTATAAGGGTGAAAGTAGAGCTTACTAGGATATATGGTTGGAAAAACAGGCCAAGAAGAACCAAGTATGATATACTAGGGCTTTTGAATTTATCCTATGGACTAAAGGGAGCCTTGAAAAGTTTTAAGCAAGGTTGTATTTTGACCAGCTTCTCATTTTAAAAGACCACTTTGGCAGCAAAAGTTTGCACTGAGACCAATATAAGTACTATTGCAATAATTCCTGTAAGATGAGGGCCTCAATCAAGCCAGAGGGGTTAGTGGCTGGGTCAGGGAGTAACAGAAGAGATTGTGCAGATGTGGCGAGGAGGTGGGTGGATAGGAGGATGGAAAGAAAGGATAAATTCTATAAGTTTTAAGAAGGTAGAATTGACAGGACATGGCAGGAGATTTGATGTGGGGAAAGGAGCAAGGAAAACTGGGGGAAATTAGTGTTCAACTTTTGAATGTTAGAATTTATGGTGATTGTGGGACTCCCATCTGGAGTTGTGCAGTAGGCAGCCAAATATTTGAGAACATTACTCAAGAAGTTGTTTTGTAAAGGTGGTCAATATAAACAACTTAGGCTCAAAGTTCCTTGATTTTAATGAGCTTTTCAGGTCTTCAGTTCAGCAAACCACCATCACAGTCATGTCTAGATCACAACATCATCTTCAGATGCTCTAAATATGAAGAATTAAAGTCCAGCATGGCAGTTTGACCCCTGGTTCCTCCTATGTTCCAGCTCTCTTATTGCTTTATAGCCATATCTTTCCTTTTAGATCACAGACTTCATGTCGCTCTACATCTTCTTTTATTCATAGTCCATCGAAACTTCGTACTATTTCTTTTTCTATCTGGTCTAAACCATAAAGGACCCAGTCCAATTCAGTTACTTTTTAATATGTATGAGCTGATGCCCTTGCTTTCTGACATATACTTCTGCAGATTCTTAATGTTGTATCTAGACTGCTGGGTGTTAAAGGAGAGCACACAATCTATGGACAGGGATTGCCACAAATGTGTGTTCCCTCAGCACCCCTGTATAATATTTTTGCTTGTTGCATGCCAGGTTCATTTTCCAAAACCTATTCGATACTTTCACCACCTTCTTCATGCCTCCTTCCATATCGACACCTTGCTTCACAACTCAATTAGCAAATGGTCTTATTCTCTATTTCAAAGACAAAATTGAAGGGATCATGTCTGATTCCTTCACATCCAATTCCACACCTTCAAACTCATTCATGCCTGCATCTTCTGGCTGCGGAGGAGAGGATAATTCAAAGATGTTAATTTTCAAAAGTCTTTCTGTGTTCTTCACCTGATCGTTACTCTTTCAATTATTCCTTTCTCCTCTAAATTAATTTCTCTATGTTGGTACTTACCTTCTACATGATCAAGTCTTCACGTTAAAAAAAATAAAAACCCTCATTTGAACCGTCATTTCTCTTCAGCTGCAAGTCCCCTTTCCAGATAAATGGTCAGTGAATGTTTATGACCTTATACCTCTAAACCAGAGTTTTCCCAACTTCAACCCTCTTTTGGGACTGATAATTCTTTGCTGTGGGAGCTATCCTGTGCATTTTAGGATGGTTAGCAGCATCCCTGGTATTTACTAAGTAGATGCCAGTAATACTGCCCCCTCCCCCAGTTGTAACAATGAAAAATATCCATAGACCCCTGAGAGGGCGGGAGGGACAAAATTGTTCCTGTTGATATTAAACCCATAACACTGGTAGTTTGAGTAAGCCTGTGCAAAGAGACTCTGAAAAGCTGTAACAACATTTTTTTTTTTTTATTTGCGGTACGCGGGCCTCTTACTGTTGTGGCCTCTCCCGTTGCGGAGCACAGGCTCCGGACGCGCAGGCTCAGCTGCCATGGCTCACGGGCCCAGCTGCTCCGCGGCATGTGGGATCTTCCCAGACCAGGGCACGAACCCGTGTCGCCTGCATGAGCAGGCGGACTCTCAACCACTGTGCCACCAGGGAAGCCCCGTAACAACGTTTTATTAGCAGAAGAGATTATGCTACTGGAGTGATGAGACTAGCAAAGAATATTGTTCTATTAAGAAGCTAGGCTGGCAGGAAACCTAGTAGTGCATATAGAGAAGGTATTAAAAAATGTTGCTCTGGGGAATATTCAGAGTGGACTTTGAGAGATTGTGTGACTTCAGGTTATTGAAACTTACCTGCTGCAAAACACATGCTAATGAATTTCTTTATTAATTTCTTTTCATTAAGATAATTTCTTTCTGGTATATTATGTGTAGTAAGTTAGCAAGCTGGGTAACTCACTACCATGTTTGATGGAAGAATAGTGATAGGATTTGAAGGAAGAGAAACATGACCCCTAAAGAAAAATGTATGCCCTTTGAACTGTGGTCAACTTTGAAATGAGTTTCACATATGTTAATGCTTTTGCAGATACCAAGTTAGTCAAGTTTGTATCATATTTTTATAAAAGGAATGTGAGTTAAGGTATAAATTATAGAATGTTATTCTTTAGAGCCAGAAGGAAAAAATGATGTTTCCATTAAGCAGAAGAAGTGCTCTTTTCATTTCAGCACACCAGCACTGACTTGTGGCTACCATTAGGTTCAACTCTCTAGGTTGCTCCTTGTTGGTGGATAACATAGGAAACTGAATTAAGAAAGTCAGAATGTCTGTAGGTGATTCCAATGTAGCCTTAAACTCTTTATTTTATTTTTAAACCTTGTCTATGTTGTAGAAATTTCGTGAGACATTTAGACCTGATGACATGATGCCCTGGAAAGATGTTTTAAATCAATTATTTTTAATTTGTTGAGTGCTGTGTTTCAAACCATGGGCTGAAATCAAGGAAATCTCTAACTCTTCCATAACTGTGAGGTGCAGTGGTGTAATGCCGCTACCTCATCCTGGCTCACAAGAACCAATTTTCAACATCTCTTCCCAACTCTGTGTTCAGTGACTGGAATCAGCTATGGTAGGAGTATTTACACCATAGAATCAAAGCATGCCACAAATCAGGACTTTTTTTTTTTTTTCTTTCCAGAGAACTGTTTTATCTGCACACCACTGAAGATAGGTCTTATTGTCCCCATTTCACAGCTGAAACTAAGTCCAGAAAAGTAACTCCCTAAATGAGTTTAACTTTGAAAACCACATGAGCTCAAAGTCATGTGAACTCAAGGGAGTCAAGGTGTAATTTTTTTTTTTTTTTCTGCTGGCACAGTTTTTTTTTTTTTTATCCTGTTCTTTTTTTTTTTTTTTTTGACATATAGTTGCTTTACAACGTTGTGTTAGTTTCTTCTGTACAACGAAGTGAATCAGCTATATGTATACATATATCCCCTCCCTCTTGGACCTTCCACTCCCCCTGCCCAATCCCACTCATCTAGGTCATCACAGAGCACCGAGCTGAGCTCCCCGTGCTATACAGTAGGTTCCCACTAGCTATCTATTTTACACATGGTAGTGTATATATGTCAATCCTAATCTCCCAGTTTGTCCCACCCTCCTCTTCCCTCCCCCATATCCACATGTCCGTTCTCTACATCTGCATCTCTATTCCTACCCAGAAGATAGGTTCATCTGTACCATTTTTCTAGATTCCACATACATGCATTAATATACAATATTTGTTTTTCTTTTTCTGACTTACTTGACTCTGTATGACAGTCTCTAGGTCCATCCACATCTCTACAAATGACCCAATTTCATTCCATTTTATGGCTCAGTAATATTCCATTCTATATATGTACCACACCTTCTTTATCCATTCATCTGTCTATGGACATTTAAGTTGTTTCCATGTCCTGGCTATTGTAAATAGTGTTGCAATGAACATTGAGGTACGTATGTCTTTTTGAATTATGGTTTTCTCAGCAATCCCACTGCTGGGCATATACCCTGAGAAAACCATAATTCAAAAAGATATAATATGAACATAAGAGAATTACTTTTTTTCTACTCAAGGGGTAGAATCCAGCTGAATTTAGGTTTTCTTCATAGAAGATTCAATATCCTTGTGAATTATATATTTTTCTTTTTTCTTTTCATTGTACACAACAGAGAAATCAACTGTACTTCAATATAATGATAATTTTTTGATGTTCCTCTGTTTCCCTTACCTTCCTCACTGATCATAAATGAATGGATCATAAGACAGTATTTGAGACCTAAATTTTTGGTGTATATTAGAGTGTTATTTTTCATCATACTTGGTTCCTAAAAAACGTATTATTTGCAAACTGTTCCCAGCATCTTATTAATTAACCTCTCTTCTATTACTAACAATTCTCTGATCCTGAACAACTTTTCTCAGCTGTCTAGTATGGGGGATGTCACCAGTGACCTCTAAGGTCATTGCCATCCATGCCAACATAAAGATTCTTATGCTTCTTATAACTAGAGTACACCCTGCTGTTAAAATACTAATGTGGAATATGTCATAAATAAAGTAATTTTAGTCTAATTTTATTGACGATGTAGGCTCAGAAATGAAGTTTATTTTGTTGTGTAGTGAAGTTTTTATTTTGTTTTGAAAGTTTCAATACCTGAAGCTGAGGGAGTTCTACTGTGAGGGAAACCCACTGTTCCTGAAGCAGCCAGTTAATGCTGTAAAACACGAGGACATCTGGAGTCTACAGGTGAAGCCTTATAGCATTCACACAGGTCTTCAAACTAAAGCCATGATTTAAGTTTTAAAGAGTTTTCTTCTAAAGCATTCTTGCCAAGCCAGCGAACGATCCATACAACCATAATCCATTGGCATTGTGGACCCTAGTCATAATCTTTTTGACTTGCTTGCAGAATCCATTGTAATCCTATCTGATTTCCAGAGTGACCAAATTCAGAGACATTTAAACATTTTATTGGATGAAAACATTTTGTTGAAAACAAAGGAATTTGTTTTCACTTTAACCTCCAAGTATTTTTTCAGTATTATCTAAGGATATATTTGATTAGTTCTTACTGGGGTGTTTTGTCTCTTCCATCCCCTTTTCACTTGTCCCCACTCCTAGTGGATAAATGAATATGATCCAGAAACTGTGTTCCCTTTAGTCAACAAGTTGATGATATTAAAGGAAGGAATAGGGAAATACATTACGAGACTTTCTTTGTGAGTATTTTAGTGATAGATGAGTTAAAGATTTCAGATCTTTCCACATTTGAGTATGAGTCTCCATCGTGAATTTGGACTCCTCAGGTCCTTTTAGGTCTGTAGCTGAACATGCAGAATTGTCTTAAAACTTTCAAGAATTGCATAGGATTCAAGTTTCCTGGTTACAGGAAACAACCAACCTTGTTTGACAATTTAGTTTAAAAAAATAACATTTCCCCCTTATTGCACAAGTAATATATGTTTAATACAGAAAAGTAGAAAATACAGATGAGTGAGGAAGAAAATATTAGTTATAATGCCATACTTATTTAAAAATTTATTATAAAAGTAATACAAACTTATTTAGAGAAATTAGAAAAAAGGCAATAGAAATTGATAAAAAAAATACTCAGAAATCTAATATGCAGAGTTACAATCACTGTTCTCTCTGACACTTATTCTGCTAGAACTTTCCATAAATCCTGAAATTTCTGTTATCAAAGATGATTTCAAACTCCACATACTATTTAGAGACTCGCTTTTTTTACTCAAAATATTGTGAATATCTTTCCAATCAATAAGAAATATACTTATGACATCTTTTTTGATGAATACATAATAATATTCTGGTATATGATTACACCATAATATTTTAAACTACTTTCCTACTGTTGGCTGTTTAGATTATTAATAATTTTATAACTTTTGGGTCTTTATAAACAAGGCTACGATGACTGTCCTCTTCTTATGTCTATATTATCCCTGTGAGTGAAATTCCTGGGCCAAAGAACTTTCATCTTTTAAAGTCTGATTAGCTCTTTCCAAATTCTTTTCCAGATAATCAATCTATATTTCCACAAACAGTATTATTTCCCACTCTCAAGTCAAAAAAAACTTACTTGACTTTTAATTGTAAATAATTTAAAAAACTGAAGTATTTAATTTGTTTAATTACTTGTAACCTAATTATCTCCTTGAATCAAGTATTTCAGAATAGTAGTAGTAAAATAATAACAATAATAATAGACAGCTAACATTTATTATGCTTACCATGGGCAAGGCATTGTTCTAAGCACGTAACAGGAATGAACTAATTTAGTCCTCCATTAACGCTTGAAAGGTAGGTACTGTTATTGTCACCTTTTATAGATAAACTGAGACTTGGAGAGGTTAAATAACTTGTCCAAGTTCACAGAGCTAGTAAGTTTTGGAATGCTGATGCCATTCTAAGCAGTTGTGCTCCAGACTCCATGCTGCAGTATTGCCTCAGAAAGGGGCTGCCAGAAACTGAGGGAAAGGGAAACAGGGGTAGTCTCTGGTTGGAAGAGGTTCTGGTTTGTGGAGGGGACTGGATGAGCGGTTAACCCAATGTGGCAGGTGTCTTACAGGGAGCACTTGAGAGCAAGAATGTTACCTTGTGCCTGGGACCCAGGAGCAGGGTGAGAGAGTAATATTTCTTCCTTCTCATTTCAAAACTAAGAACCCAGGAACACAACAGTTTTGGGTTTTTGTTTTGTTTATTTAGTAGAAGTAATGATTTTTACTTACAGTGTATAAATGACTTGGGTATTTTTGAAAGTATCTCTAAGAATTTTTCTTAGAAAGGCGATAAATTTATTATACATTTTATATTTGTACTTAAAGTAAAAGCCATTTCTACTGGATATTTGGTTAACGTTACTGATTAAATTACTTGGGCTGTCAAAAAACTATAGGGATTGTTTCAGGCTCTGCATTAGTTAAGGATTTTTAAAGACTTTTCCTCACCTCAGAGATTTGTGAACTAAAATTTAATATTGATAACTACATTATAACAAAATATTAGCTAGAATATACTGCATCAGCAGATACCAGACTGAGTTTTACCTGTGTTATGTAATTTAATTCTCTGAACTCTATGTGATAGTATTGGAAAAAAAAATCCCTATTTTACAGGTGAGGTATCCAAGATCAGAGAAGTTAAGGACTTGTCCAAATAGGGTCACACTAATAGGTCACAGAGCCAGGATTTGTACCTATTTATCTATCTGACTCTGACTCAGTATCTTTGCTCTTCATGCTACATTTTAGTGCCTATCATACAGTAACAATTGATCATATAATAGTTCCAAAGTTCAATATTCCTTCTACGGATTCACATTTGTTTTTACATTTTATAATTTTTTATATTTATATAAATATAATTTGTATATGGATAATTTTATAATTCAAATGAAATCATCATATGTAAGGAAAAATAAAAGAAACACCCGAAACTAATTTTAATCTATGATGGTTTAAACATAGAAATAATCTCTGACCTACATATAGTTATCTAACAAATACTCTAACAGAATAGCATATAAACTATTTAAAAGGAACAATTTATTTATCATAGAAGATTTCTTGACTTTTAAATAATGCCGAGATTAGGCCATCATTAAGTTGTGTATCCTCAAAAACTGCATTGCATGTATCTTTACGAGTTTTCCTGAAATTTACTATTGCTCATGCCAAAACTATCTTATTTTATATACACTTGTATTTTCAAGTAATAACTTTATATTTCAGTGATATATGTCATTCTTCCACAGCAACACATTGGCAGCAAGTAGGAGAAGGATATAAATAATGGGTAATGTAAGAGTTGTCAAGAGACATACTGAGTGCGACAAACATGTTTGGTTCCAGAAATCATAAATGGAAAAAGTGAACTGTATGAATTGTGACCTATTTATTCATTCCATGTACTTCAGCAAATTCTACCACCTGCTATTTTGGGGTTTGAATTCTTGTCTATTAGTTTTCTGAGGCTTTATAGTGAGACTAGCCGTTGAATTCTGGTAGATAAAACTTACCTCTAAAATCAGTGTTTCATTCAGAATCACAACCTATGCTTTGTGTAAGTAGAGAGAGGAGTGATAACAAACATCTAATTTAGGAGTCCTGTAATATTAGTGTGAAAGGGTAATTCTTTCAGAAAGGATGACCTCATTATGTAACCATCCCCGAGAATAAGCTGAAGTGTGTAGGAGGTTATGCTGTTGAAGGATCAGGCAGTTAGGAACCAATGCTCAGGGCTGTTTTTGTATAATGGCATCTTTCCCAGATGTTTGTTAAGTGGAATGGATAGAGAAATAAGGGAAAGAGACACAGGAATTTATAGGATTTTGTTATTATTTAACAGATTTTAATTGGGATAGATGAGTGAAAAATTATGTCTGTATGTATTGTGTTGGCCAAAAAGTTCCTTTGGTTTTCAAGTAAAAATTAAAGACACATTTTTCATTTTACCCAAGAATTTTATTGAACAATGTATTCGCCGTTTTGTTCCACTACTTTCTGCCATTTTTTAGGCAACTTCATAATTCCATCTTCCCAAAACTTTTTATCTTTTTGAGCAAAGAACTGTTCCAGGTGCCTTTTACAGTCTTCCAGGGAATTAAAATTTTTTCCATTAAGACTATTTTGTAAAGACTGAAATAAATGGAAATCTGAAGGTGTAATGTCTGGTGACTATAGCAGATGAATCAGAACTTCCCAGCCAAGCTGTAACAGTCTTTTCCTGGTCTTCAAAGAAACATGCAGTCTTGCATTATCCTGATGGAAGATTATGTGTTTTCTGTTGACTAATTCCAGACCTTTTCATTGAGTGCAGCTTTCAGTTCGTCTAATTGGGAGGAGTACTTGTTAGTATTAATACTTTGGTTTTCTTGAAGCTCCCTTCCAATCCCACCATATACAAAACATCACCTTCTTTGGATGAAGACTGGTTTTTGGTGTGGTTGGTGGTGGTTCATTTCACTTGCCCCGTGATCTCTTCCATTCCACATTATTGTACAGTATCCATTTTTCACTGCCTGTCAAAATTTGTTTTAAAAATGGAATGTTTTGCTACATTTAAGTAGAGAATCACATGCGGAAATATGGTCAAGAAGGTTTTTTTCACTTAGCTGATGTGGAACCCAAACATCAAAGCGATTAACAACACCAAGCTGGTGCAAATGATTTTCAATGCTTGATTTGGATATTTTGAGTATGTCAGCTATCTCCCATGTGGTTTAACGTTGATTGTTCTCAATTAATGTCTCGATTTGATCGCTATCAACTTCAGTTGGTCTACCTGACCGTGGAACATCGTCCAGCGAGAAATCTCCAGCACGAAACTTCGCAAACCACTTTTGACATGTTCGATCAATCACAGCACCTTCACCATACACTGCACAAATCTTTTTTTGCATTTCAGTTGCATTTTTACCTTTCTTGAAATAATAAAGCATTAGATGCTGAAAATGTTGCTTTTTTTCTTCCATCTTCAGTATTAAAATGGCTACACAAAAACTCACCAATTTTGGTAAGTTTTATTTTAAATGCACGCTGATATGACAGCTGTCACAATACTATCTAACAAAACTGTTTTGAATGAAGTTAAAGACAACTAAGCACTACTAGAGCCATCTTACAGAAAAAAACAAATGAGTGGTCTGGCCAACCCAATATGTATGTATGTAGGTATGTATTTCCAAAGATTCCTATCAGAACCTGATGTGGACTACCTTAATACCACTGGGAAATCTTTCACTTTGGCCAGGAAAAAAGTCTTATACACTATTAAAATTCATGCAGTGTTTTTGTAACATTTACACAGAACTTCATGCTATTGGCACAAACAATGAGGGGCATTTAATGGAGTAAATCAAATGTTTATTTTGTTTGCTTGGTCAGTGAAGATATAGTTATGTATTATATATATATATATATATATTTTTACTTTAAGCTGATGATGTTGATGGTCATCGTGACCATCCTCACCACCCCTTTTATTATTTAATATTATAATATTATTATTATCTAAAGTGAAGTATCTGGAAATATTTATGTGGGTAGGTTTAATACATACCGAATTCAGAGATTTGGGTAATAGAAATCTGTACTCTTTACCAGTCTGTCTCAATTCAGACAATGCAGTAGATAACTTAGTCCAGTGCTTCTCAAACTTTAACATACATACAGAATACATACAGAATACCCGGGGAACCTTGCTAAACTGCAGATTCTGGTTCAGTAGGTCTGAAAGTGCAGCAAAGTCTGAATTTCTAATAAGTTTCTAGGTGATTCAGATTCTACTGATCCATGATCTACAGTTTAAGTAGTAAGGGTTTAGAACTTAGTAAATATGACAGACTCAGTTTTTGGGTCCAGTCTGAATATTTGTATTGTCCTTGCCTATTATAATGAGAGGTACAAAATTTGAACCTAAACTTTATCTAATAATGTAAATTTATTGTAACTTGAATTCCTGTATGTCAGAGACATAGAGATATTACAATGGAAGTAACTTCCTTTTCATATAATGTTGAACACTAAACTTACAATGCCAGTCATTGACAATATAATTCATTATATATACTACTGAAAACTAATTTAACAGAAACTGAGGAATAAGCCAAAAATATAAATTAGTGAAATGGGAATCAATGTAATATAAACCAGTTATTTTGAGAATAATCTGAGGAACCATATTCTTTTTTAATCTAGGAAATAACATCAAGATTTATAATGAATCAGCTAGCAGAAAAGGATCCTTTCCTAATGCAAGCCATAGAATGGTACCCACAGGTCAGGAACATAATCTCGCAGGGAAGAAAATGTGCAATATGTGGAAAGTCCTTTTTAACCACATGGCTGGAATGTGTTGAGTTTTTTCCTCCATCAAAGGTAAATGGTGTTTTTTGTGTGAATATGAGCATAAGACCTCCTCTTATTCTTTGTCCTTATCTAAGTCGACCAGTACTAACTTCATTTGTATCTAAGAATTGACCTCTATGATGATATAATGGGTTTTTTCCCCAGCTTTATTGAGATATAATTGACAGATAATATTGTGTAAGTTTAAGGTGTACAATGTGTTGATTTGATACATTTATAAATGCAAAACGATTACCATCATAGAATCAGCTACTATCTCCATCCTGTCACATAGATATCATTTCTTTTTTGTGGTGAGGACATTTAAGATCTACTTTCTTAGCAATGTTCAAATATGTGATACAGTATTATTAGCCATAATCACCATGCTGTACATTAGATCCTCTAACTTGTTATCTTATAACTGGAAGTTTTTACAGTTTGACCAGTATCTCCATTTCCCCCAGCCCCCAACCCCTGGTAACTACCACTTTACTATTTCTCTAAGTTTGTCTTTTTTAGATTCCATATATGTGTTATTGTGCAGTGTTTATCTTTCTCTGTCTGATTTATTTCACTTAGTATAATTCCCTCAATGTCCATCCAAGTTGGCATAAATGGCAAGATTTCCTTATGTTCCTTGGCTGAATAATATTCAATTGTTATATATATATATATATATATATATATATACCACATATTCTTTATCCATTCATCTGTTAACAGACACTTAGGTTGTTTCTATATCTTGGCTATTGTGAGTAATACTGCAGTGAACATGAGAGTGAAGATATGTCTACTAAATCCCAATTTCAGTTTCTTTGGATATATAATAAGAAGTGGGATTGCTGGATCATATGGTAGTTCTATTTTTAATTTTTTGTGGGACCTGCATACTGTTTTCCATAGTAGCTGTACAAATTTGCATTTCCACCAACAGTGCACTAGGGTTCCCTTTTCTCCATCCTTGTTAACACTTGTTATCTCCTGTCTTTTTGATGATAGCCATTCTAGCTGGCGTGAAGTGATACCTCATCACGGTTTGGATTTGCGTTTCCCTGATGATTAGTGATATTGCATACTTTTTCACATACCTGTTGTCCATTTGTATGTCTTCTATGGAGAAATGTCTATTCAGTTCCTCTGCCTATTTTTAAATTGGGTTGTTAGATTTGTTGCTATTGAGTTGTGTGAGTTCTTATTATATTTTGATATTAACACCTTGTTAAGTATATAATTTGCAAATACTTTCTCCCATTCCATTGGTTACCTTTTAATTTTGTTGAGTTTCTTTTGCTGTGCAGAAACTTTGTAGTTTGGCTTAATCCTACTTATTTATGTTTGCTTCTTTGCTCGTACTTTTGCTGTCATATCCAGGAAATCACTGCTGAGACCAATGTCAAGGAGTTTTTTCCCCTATGTTTTCATCTAGAACTTTTATGGTTTCAGTCCTTAAATTTGAGCCTATAATTCATTTCAAATTCTTTTTTTGTGAATGGTGTAAGATAGGGCTCTGATTTCATTCTTCTGCATGTAGTTATCCAATTTTCCCAACCCATTTATTGAAGAGAGTATCCTTTCTTCATTGTGTATTCTTGGCTTCCTTGTCAAATATTAGTTGACCTTATATGTAGGGGTTTATTTCTGGACTCTCATTTTTTTTCCATGGGTCTATGTGTCTATTTTTATGCCAGTACTGTGCTGTTTTGATTACTGTAGCTTTGTAGTATAGTTTGAAGCCAGGAAGTATGATATGTCCAGCTTTGTTCTTCTTTCTCAGGATTGCTTTGGCTATTTGGGGTCTTTTGTGGCTCCATATAAATTTTAGGATTATATTTGCTATGTTTGAAAATATCATTGGAAATTTTGAAAAATGTCATTGGAATTTTGATACAGATTGCATTGAATCTATAGACAGCTTTTGATAATATGGACATTTTGACAATATTAATTCTTCTGATCCATGAACATGGGATATCTTTCCATTTGTTTGTGTCATCTTCAATTTCTTTCTCCAAAGTCTTGTAGTTTTCCATGTACAGATTTTTTTACTCCTCAGATTTATTCCAAGAACTTTATTGTTTTTAATGCTATTGTGAATGGGATTGTTTTCTTTATTTATTTTTCATATATTTTGTTGTTAGTGTATGGAAATGCAACTACTTTCTGTATGTTGATTTTGTATTCTGCAACTTTACTGAATTTGTTGATTAGTTCTAACAGTTTTTTGGAGGAGTCTTTAGGACTTTGTATATATAAGATCATATCATCTGCAAACAAAGATAGTTTTACTTCTTTCTTTTCTGTTTGGGTGCCTTTTATTTTATTTTTTAGCCTGACTGTTCTGGTTAGGATTTCAAGTAGTATGTTGAATAGGAGTGGTTAGAATGGGCATCCATTATATAGAGAGAGCTTAGCAGAGTGCTTGGTACATATTTTATTTCTAAGAATGACTGATGAATCACAAGAACTGGATTTTAAAAAATTGTTTTTTAACTTTTTCTTTTATTTATTTATTTTTGGCTGTGTTGGGTTTTCATTGATGCACATGGGCTTTTACTAGTTGTGACGAGTGGGGGCTAGTCTTCATTGCAGTGCACAGTATTCTAATTGTGGTGGCTTCTCTTGTTGCAGAGTGTGGGCTGGCACAGAGGCTTCAGTAGTTGTGATGTGCAGGCTCAGTAGTTGTGGCTCATGGGCTCTAGAGCACAGGCTCAGTAGTTGTGGCACATGGGCCTAGTTGCTCTGTGACATGTTGGATCTTTCCAGACCAGGGATGAAACCCATGTCCCCTGCATTGGCAGGCAGATTCTTATCCACTGCACTACCAGGGAAGCCCAAGAACTGGATTTTAATACCAGCTCCTGTGTTCTATTAGGTTATTAATATGTTACATCAAATGTATTGTAGAGAAAAATCTGGCAGAGCTGTTGCCAATGAGGGATAATGTCAAAGTGAGATAATGGTTGAGGAGAAATTTAAAAGTTAAACCAGTTGGACATTAAACACCGAGATAAGAGAGACCATCAGTGGAAAATGAAAATTGAAATGTATGTTGGTTCTCAAGATGGGAATACATCTGTAATCTTGATTGCTTATGTAACCTATCTGTGAATTATTCACATCACCTTCTGGAATAGATTGTTATATTCCAATCTATATTCTGGAGTAAATTATTACACTAATGAGTATAACATGTCATATTATTTGGCAAAAGTTTCCAAAACACTCTACTTTTCACTGGCTATGACATGAACACCTTCAACAACTTGCCATGTTCATTTTTTCCCAATGAATATCTTTCTTGGGAAAGATGTTCTTGCTCTGATAGATTCCAAGTCAAAATCATCTGATGAGCTGCTAGTCTCATTTCAAGTAGGGTAATTGCAATGTTATAATAGCTCTGGCCCTCCAGGAACTTACATATTCCTAGGAGAAGTGATATAGTAAGGTAATTGAAATCTGACAAATTGGGCTTGATGACCACCCCTACCATTTACCACCTGTGTCACCTTAATTTCCTCTTTGAAGCTAAGTTTTCATCTCTAAAATTGGTATAAAAATAGTACCTCTCTCACGGAGCTGTTATGAGTGAGACATGAGGTAGACAGTGCTTAGTACAGCAGGTGCTTAATAAAGGTAGTACATAGTAGCTACTTAATAAGGGTATTCTTAAAAATCAATACCTTTAGACAAGATAGAATGATTATATTCTTGTGATAGGTATCGTGATAGAGGTGTGCACAGGGTGCATGAGAAGAAGGAATCTCAATTAAATGGGAACATTCTCTGGTGTATCCCTGAGTCCTAGCACAGTGATTGTGCTTGGTACTTGGAGAATACCTAATACACATTAAAATTATTTTAATAGGCATTGCTTGTAAATGTGCTTTGAATGACAGGGAGGCATAAGAATAGATAAAGAACCAGTGGACAGGCATTTTAGGTGCAGGAACTGCCTGTTCAAAGGTAATATTGTACAAATAAATTGTACAGTGAATACAGGGAACTCACTGAGTGTGAAGTATGGGAGATGAGGTTAGAGAAAGGTATGAAATCAGGATGGCTCTTGTATGTAAAGTTTGAACTTAATTTCAAAAGCTACTATATTAGTTTGTTACAGTTCTCATAACAAAGTACCATAGACTGAGTAGCTTAAACAATAGAAATTTATTTTCTTACAATTCTGAAAGCTAGAAGTTCAAGACCAATGTGCCAGAAGGCTTGGTTTCTTCTGTGGTCTCTCTCCTTGGCCTGTTGATGGCTGTCTTCTCCCTCTGTCTTCATATTATCTCCCTTCTCTACAAATGTGTGTCCAAGTTTCCTCTTCTTGTAAGTACAGCAGTCATATTGAATTAGGGCCCACCCTAATGACATCATCTTAACTTAATTGCCATTTTAAAGACGATCTCCAAGCGCAGTCACATTTCGAAGTACTGGGGGTTAGGACTACAACATATGAATTTTGGGGAGGATACAATTCAGCTACTTATAGTTGTCGAAGCAGTGGAGTAGCAAGATGAGGCTTTGTTTGTTTTTTGACAAAGAATGGTTGGAGCTGGTGATTTGGATTAAAAGATTGTTTATGTAAGTGTGACACTTGAAGCCATGCCTGAGGAAATTTACACAGTGAAGTGAGAAGGCCAGAAGGACAGAACCCTTGAAAACAACAGTATTTAAAGGGTGGGCAGAAGCAGGAGTCAGCAAAGGAGAATAGGAAAATGCAATCAGTGGGGGAGGGGCAAAACCAGGTAGAGCGCCCACAAATTTTAAAGCTATCAAAGACAGATGTGCAAGAAATAAGATTATTTTTACTTTTTCTTCTGCTGGATCCAAAGGCCCCACCTCCTAATACATTAGTCATGACGATATCAATATAGGAATTTTGTGGGGGACACAAACCTTCAGCCTATAGCAGAAGGCTTAAGGGAAACTTCCCTGAGAAGGTGACATTTGAGTAATGTGAGTCCCGGTCCTCTTTATTAACTTTGTGACTTATTTTTCATTGTCTCCGTTCGCAGGTGAGGCAACTAAGTTAGTTAAATAGTTTCTTCACAAATTTAATATCTATGAAATAACAGAATTAGAACTTAAGTTTACACCTCCTGATACCACCTTCAGATCACTTTTGCTGCACTGTAGATTGCATGCACGTTTTTATTTTGAACCATAAGAGAAAGTGTAAATAAATTCATTGATTGATGGTGATATCAATACAATTATTCAAACAGCTGCCTTCTTATGTTTAAAAGACTATCATGTGAAAGAGATATGAGGCTTTTCTTCTCTTGACTTGTGGAGTGGAACATAGACTGACTGGTATTCAGACCACACAAATGGAAGAATTTTCCTTCAGGATTTCACCCACACACACTCACACACACACACACACACACAAGTGTGTGCACAGCTTAACATTAGTCATCACTGAAGAAACAATAAGGATGGAAGAAAGAATAGGAGAATAAAGAGATTTTGTATCTACATAATTTCATTTTAAAAATTAAAAGTAAGAATACATTTTAATCAATTAAATATGTCTGAGTGCATTATAAAAACTGCAACACAGTGGCATAAGAATATAGCATGAGATAAAAACATAATGGTTAAAAAATCCCAAAAGATTCTGTAGGTTGTCTTTTCATTTTGTTTATGGTTTCCTTTGTTGTGCAAAAGCTTTTAAGTTTAATTAGATCCCATTTTTTGTTTTTATTTCAGTTACTCTAGGAGAAGTATCCAAAATGATATTGCTGTGATTTATGTCAAAGAGTGTTTTTCCTGTGTTTTCATCTAGGAGTTTTATATCATCTGGTCTTACATTTAGGTCTTTAATACATTTTGAGGTTTTTTTTTTTTTTTTTTTTTTGCAGTACGTGGCCCTCTCACTGTTGTGGCCTCTCCTGTTGCGGAGCACAGGCTCCAGACATGCAGGCTCAGCGGCCATGGCTCACGGGCCAAGCCACTCCGTGGCATGTGGGATCTTCCCAGACCGGAGCACGAACCCGTGTCCCCTGCATCGGCAGGCGGACTCTCAACCACTGCGCCGCCAGGGAAGCCCTTGAGTTTATTTTTGTGTGTGGTATTAGGGAATGTTCTAATTTCATTCTTTTACATGTAGCTGTCCAGTTTTCCTAGAACCACTTATTGAAGAGGCTGTCTTTTCTCCATTGTCTATTCTTACCTCCTTTGTCATAGATTAATTAACCATAGGTGTGTGGGTTTATCTCTGGGCTTTCTGTCCTGTTCCATTGATCTATATTTCTGTTTTTGTGCCAGTACCATACTGTTTTGATTACTGTAGCTTTGTAGTATAGTCTGAAGTCAGGAAACCTGAATCCTCCAGTTCCATTTTTCTTTCTCAAGATTGCTTTGGCTATTCAGGGTCTTTTATGTTTCCATACAAATTAAAAAAAAATTTTGTTCTAGTTCCATAAAAAATGCCATTGGCGATTTGATCGGGATTGCATTGAATCTGTACATTGCCTTGGATACAATGGTCATTTTGACAATATTGATTCTTCCTGTCCAAGAACATGGTATATCTTTCCATCTGTTTGTGTCATCTTCGATTTCTTTCATCAGTGTGTTATAGTTTCTGGAGTTCAGATCTTTTGTTTCCTTAGGTAGGTTTATGCCTAGGTATTTTATTCTATTTGATATGATGGTAAATGGGATTTTTTCCTTGAATTTTATTTCTGATCTTTTGTTGTTAGTGTATAGGAATTCAGGAGATTTCTGTGTATTAATTTTGTATCCTGCAACTTTACCGAATTCATTAATGAGCTCTAGTAGTTTTCTGGTAGCATCTTTAGGATTTTCTGTGTATAGTACCATGTCATCTGCAAATAGTGATGGTTTTACTTTTTGTTTGCCAATTTGGATTCCTTTTATTTCTTTTTCTTCTCTGATTGCCATGGCTAGATCTTCCAAAACTATGTCGAATAAAAGTGGTGAGAGTGGACATCCTTGTCTTGTTCTTGATCTTAGATGACATGCTTTCAGCTTTTCACTGTTGAGTATGATGCTAGCTGTGGGTTTGTCATATATGGACTTTATTATGTTCTCTCTATGCTCACTTTCTTGAGAGTATTTTTTTATCATAAATGGATGTTGAATTCTATCAAAAGCTTTTTTGGCATCTATTGAGATGATCAAATGTTTTTTATTCTTCAATTTGTTAATGTGATATATCACACTGACTGATTTGCAGATGTTGAAAAATCCTTGCATCCTGGGGCTAAATCCCATTTGATCATGGTGTAGGATCATTTTAATGTATTGTTGGATTCGGTTTGCTGGTATTTTGCTGAGTATTTTTGCATCGATTGCAGCACTATTAACAATAGCCAAGACATGGAAGCAACCTAAATATCCATCGACAGATGAATGGATAAAGAAGATGTGGTATGTTCATACAATGGAATATTACTCAGCCATAATAAAGAATGAAATAATGCCATTTGCAGCAACATGGATGGACCTAGAGATTATCATACTAAGTGAAGTAAGCCAGAGAAAGACAAATATCATGTGATATTGCTTATATGTGGGATCTAAAAGACAATTATACAAATGAACTTATATACAAAACAGAAACAGACCCACAGACACAGAAAACAAACTTATCATTTCCAAAGGGGATAGGCGGTGAGGGGAGTGATAAATCAGGAGTTCGGGATTAACATATGCACACTACTCTATATAAAATAGATAACCAACAAGGACCTACTATATAGCACAGGGACCTTTACTCAATATTTTGTAATAACCTATAAGGGAAAAGAATCTGAAAAGATGGACATTTATGTTTGTATAACTGAATCACTTTGCTGTATACCTGAAACTAACACAACATTGTAAATCAACTACACTTCAATTAAAAAAAGAAAGAAACAGAGACCTGGGTGTGAATTCTTATTAATGGAATAAAATATTAAAATATTGAAGAAAGACTTGATCCCTCACATTGAAAAAGCACACTGAGTGCCAGGTAGAATAAGAATAAATCCATACCTAGACACATTTTGGTAAAAATGTACACTACCAAAGGGAAGCTATTTAGAGCAAAAGGTAAAATTTTAAGAAAATAGATCACCTACAAAGAAATGACAATGAACTGAAAGCAGATTCCAGAAAAAAGATAGCATAATATCTTCAGTGTAGAAAGAGAAAATAGTTCAAAATATAAAGTTATATTCCTAGATAAGTTGACAGGCAGAGTACATGGAAGTGTTGGAAAATTGGGGAGAAGAAAATTTTCTAAAGGAAAATTGCTGTGAAACAATCACTGATTCTAACCTTTAAAATAATCGAAAAAGTTAAACAAGTAACAGTAAGTATATGTAGTGAAAAAATGTGTCATGTAATTCCATGACAATGGAATTACAATTAGAATAAGTGTATAGTATGAATTTATAAATTATGCTAAATAAATGTAAGAATATTTAAAAATGGCTAACAATTGGATAAAAATTTAGGTTGGAATATATATTACTAGATGCTTGGCAATCAAAATATTATTTTTATTATTTTTAATTAATTAACTTATTTTATTGAAGTATAGTTGATTTGCAATACTGTGTTAATTTCTTCTGTACAGTGAAGTGAGTCAGTTATATACATATATATATATATATGTGTATATTTCTTTTTTATTTTTCATATTCTTTTCCATTATGGTTTATCAGAGGATATTTAATACAGTGCCCTATGCTATACAGTAGGATCTTGTTGTTTATCCATTCTATATATAATAGTTTGCATCTGCTAATCCCAAACTGCCAGTCTATCCTTCGCCCCCACCCCCCTTGGCAACAACAAGTCTGTTCTCCATGTCTGTGAGTCTGTTTCTGTGAAACATTATTTTAATGGAGTTGTTTAGTTCCCTGTTTCTAGAGTGAGAACATACAGAAAATACATAGAGATGATAATCAGATTAACCATGTTATTAAAAAGTTGCTTTTACATACATTTAGGATTTTATGCTATTTTTCTATTTAAGTAAAGGGAGAGTATACAAAGACTAGTTTGTCTAGAAGCCTCCCTTTCTGTTAAAAAAAATTCAGCTTTTTATTATCTTTTCAGGATGCTAAGCTTTAGAGTTTAGCATGAAGGAAGAACCCAATTTGATAAGGCCAACATCTAGTTACCCTGTTGTGCTTTACAGAATGTTCTGTCTCTGATGGGTTTGTTATCTGAGGGCACAGTTGAAGAAGGGAGACACGATGACAAATGGGACTTTGTTCTCGATATAAAAGGCTAGACACAACAAAATATCCAATTGTAATTGCTTCTATTCAGGTGAATGTGAAATTATGCCATGCTTATCTTATGAATTAGTGAGAAGAGGATTGGAAATAGTTGATGAAACATTTTACACAATCTCAAATATTAACTTTTACCATAATTCATTCAGATGCTTTTGTCTTTTTCAAATGTTATAGCCCTTGCCATTCAGTTAGTCCTTAGCAATTACAGAATTGTGAATAATTTCAATATAATTGATATTTAAGTATTAACTACTAATGATATAATGCTTCAAAACAGCAACAAAAATTAATCCTTTTTAGTTACTACCAACTTGGGTCATAATTGAACCAGTGACTTAGAGGTTACTAAATAGTCTCATAAAATTCTTTCCAAATACTTGAGTGATCCAGTGCCCAATATATGAATTTGATATTTTCATTTCACGTAGTTACTCTAGTTGAATGTAACATTTCCCTAGATTCCTTTAAAGTTGTTTAGGGAGGGAACAGTATGGAACATGAACTCTCAGCCCTGTATTGAATGATGTAATGTAATTAAAACTTCATTCAAAAGAGATTAGGCTGAGTAGGTTTCACTATAAATGAGTGAAAAAGCTGATCTACTTTATGAAAATAAATGAAAAATTGCAGCCTTAATTCCTTTTTTATGACAAGCTGTCAGTAATGAAACATAAGATTACATTTAATAATTTTACTCACTACTTACAGAGCAAAATCTTACTTTGCAATAAAAAGTTATTACTGTTTATATACCACTGACATTCATTTATGAAACTGATCATTTCAACCAGTCAACTGTGAAAATAAATGTAGGTCTTAAAACATGCAATGGTTAGTTAATTTAATGTAAATTGAACACCTAGAGGATCAGAAGGCATCACATTTCTAATTCTAAACAATCTTGAAAATAATGTGTATTTATTGTTCAGAAAAATTGAGATGACATGAATGATTCTTATCATTTTATTCAGAAAACAGCAAAACAATTAGAGTATAAATGATCTCGCACACTGTCTCTTGATTGCTTCTACTTCTATGGGAATTCACTGAATTCCCCTTTCCCTTTAGGGAACTCTCCCTTTTGTTCTTAAACTGCTAGGTAGAGTTAACAGTTGTATTCAGTATATATGATTTTTTTTTCTGCTAAAGAATCTTAAGATGTATTCACTGCAGCGCATTTATCTGAAGCTGTGCATAACCAAAATGTTTGAACCTCCCACGTGAAATTCAGAGGACACTGATTATGCCAAGATGGTGATGAAGAGCAGGATCACTTTGTAGTAGAGTGAATGCTGCATAGCTGGATGGGTGGCTGGAACATGAGCAGGATTTTCTTTCTGGTTTCTGCCCTTACTACAGTCCAAACTACCCTAAGGGTGGAATTACCATATATAATGTATCATCTAAGTCAAGAGGTGTTTGAGAGTGAAGGTGGGCAACATTATTAATAATTGGAAAATCATCAGGAAGCCAGGACTGTCCTAGGCAATCCTGAATGTATGGCTACACTTCCTAAATGGAACAGTTAACTTTAGAGGAGTGCTCATTGCTGGCGCTTATCACTGATGGAATAGAGGAATTGTCATTCTGAATGTTCATCTTGTATTTTTAAATTACTTTCAGTCATTCCATAAATATTTGAGAACCTGTTTAAAGCAGGGAACTCTGGGTGCTAAGTACAATGCAAATAAATAGGGAACCTAGTTTGTCCCCATGGCTAAAATCCAAGAGTTTAAACTCTGTAAAGATGTAAAAGACACTAGTTATAAAAACAAAATGTAAAATGAGACCAATTGCTTTAGGGCTTCAAAGTGTGAGGTGAGATCGCTGTAGGTTGTCAGGCCTAGGAAGTGCCCAGGCAGGTGCTGGAATTTGTGCAGGGCCTTGACATAGATAGAATTCAGATACATGGAGAAGGAAGCTGAGAAAATATTTTAGGAGAAGAGAACAATTTGGAGAATGAGTCATGTTCATAAGGAAGTAAATCAATTAAGTTTGTTTTTGCCTGGGAGTGGGAGAAAGACAAAAAAAAAATTAGGGTCAAATTCTATGAACCTGTCAAAGGATAGAATAAAGAGTTTGAACTTGATCCTGTTTGGAAACGGAGTCCTCCTGAATGTGTGGGGACAAGTCAATGATACAAAAAAAAAGATGTACTTTAGAAGGAATCATTTGGCCGTACTGTGCTGGGTTACTTGTAGTTTGAAGAGAAGAGAAACTGAGGAACAGAGACCTGTTAGAGTGCTTGCCTAGTGGGGTATAAGGGGTAGCAGTAGAAATGCAAGGAAAGGAAGCACCATGAGGGAGGAAGGATGGCAGAACTTGGCGATTGATTGAATGTGGGAAACCTCAGAGGGTGTGAGGGAGAAAACCAGAAGATTCCACATGGAGCTGATTTGGGAGGCAGGAACTCAAGTTTCATTTTAGACTTGTTGAGTTTCAATTGATGGGTGGATAATTCAAGTGAATATGTTTAGCCATCAGTTGGAGATAGACCAGAACAGCAAAGCAATATGCTTCTTCTATGCTTTATTTGAAAATATGTGCACTTTCCAATAACTGTTCATTCTTGCAAACAGTTCTGCAAATTATTATTAAACTATAATCAAAACACTACATTGGTGAAAGAAGCTGGGAAGCATACTATGACTAAAAATAATCTAGAATTTAGTGAAATTATATTCTAGTCATGTTTCTGCCTCGAACTATGAGGTCTAAGGTAAGTCACCTTGTCATTATATCTGGACCAGTTTCCTCATCTGGACAATGAAGTGATTAGACCAAAGTCTCTTCTAGCTCCAGAGTGCCTTGATTCCGTAATGGGAAGAGGGGCTCTCATAGTCATGCCTTTCTTGGTCCTGTTAATTTGGAACATGATGCTAGTATTAATTTGGAACATGATGCTAGTATTAGTTTTCTATTGCTGCTGTAACAAATTTCTATAATCTTGGAGTCTTAAAAACAAAATTTATTATCTTATAGTTTAGTAGGTCAGAAGTCCAATATGAGTCTTACTGAGCTAAAATCAAAGCTAAAATCAAAGGGCTGCATTCTTTTCTGGAGACTCCAGGGGAGAATCCATTTTCTTACTCTTTCCAGCTTTTAGAGGCTACCCACATTATGGCTCATGGTCTCCTTCCTGCATTATCAAAGCCAACATTGGCAGATCTAGTTCTTCTCAGACCCCATCCCTTGGACCTTCTCTTCTGCCTCCCTCTTCCATTTTTAATGATCCTTGTGATGAAATTGGGTCCAGCTGGATAATTCAGGATAACCCCCTGCTCTCAAGATACTTAAGTTATGTCAATCACACCTGCAAAGTGTGATTAACTTTATCCATGTAAGGTAACATATGTAGTCACAGGACCTAGACATCTTTGGGGAGCCTTTATCCTGCCTACCATTATAACTTTTATTGAGAAAATAGGAAACCATCTATCTCTTCTTTCCTAGTCCTTGTGCTTCATGTAATATTGAAACTTTATCCAAAGATTTACTTTATACTGTATGATATAAATGATATACTGTATGATATAAATATATATGTAGTTAATTTTTGATTTCTCAAAGTTTAAAATATGGTAATGATTATCACTTAGGCATATTTTAAAAACATCTCTCAATTCCACCATTCAACAAATATAAAACTTAGTAAACATGCATATTCAAACTTAAAGCACAAGACTACTTTTCCATAAAATAGCAAGAAGATTATAATCATATGTTTATTTGTTTCAGGAAATAATGCATTTCACTGTAAAGAGTAAAGAATGAAAATTAGACTTTATATAGCATTTCACATTTTAAAGCTTTGGGTAAAAAGATATAAAAGTATGTCTAATCATAGACCAACTCCTTTGCCTCTTCTCTGACTTCCGCTTGACAGAAAGGATCTTTTAGTGTTTCAGTTTATAACTGTAAACAATGACCAAAGCAGTAATTATCTTTGACAGAGTTGTGAGGTTTTGTTAATTGAGGTTTGTGAAGACATGTCTACTATAAGAATGTGTGTTGTAATTCCTTTGTAAAAGCTTATTTCAAATGGACATATTTTATACTGGTAGAAATATATGTCATACTGGAGATGATGCCACAAATGAAAATAGAAACTTAAATGGGTATCAAGAGACAAGGTATTAGAGACGTTATTTTCTCATATAACATTATTGAGTTCGATGACTCTAGATGGAAAACTATGTTACCAAGGAATTATGATGAGTCCATTTTTCTCAGTAAAATTTCCAGGAAACAATTACTAGCCATGAGAGATATTATACAGAAATAGTAATTATTAAGTTAGAGAATAATCACATGCAAAGTTTCCTATTCAATACAAAGCTGATAATGGCCTTTGGTAAAATATGTTCCCAGCCAACATCATTCTCCATGGTGAAAAACGGTAACCATCTCCTCTAAGATCAGGAGCAAGACAAGGTTGCCCACTCTCACCACTATTATTCAACATAGCTTTGGAAGTTTTAGTTATGGCAATAAGAGAAGAAAAAGAAATAAAAGGAATCCAAATCAGAAAAAAAGAAGTAAAACTGTCACTGTTTGCAGATGACATGATACTATATGCAGAGATTCCTAAAGATGCTACCATAAACTACTAGGACTGATCAATGAATTTGATAAAGAAGCAGAATACAAAATCACTGCAGAGAAATTTCATGCATTCCTATGCACTAATGACGAAAAATATGAAAGAGAAATTAAGGAAACACTCCCATTTACCATTGCAACAAAAAGAATAAAATATCTGGGAATAAACCTACCTAAGGAGGCAAAAGACCTGTGTGCAGAAAACTATAAGACACTGATGAAAGAAATTAAAGATTACACAAACAGATGGAGAGATATACCATGTTCTTGGATTGGAAGAATCGACATTGTGAAAATGACTACACTACCCAAAGCATTCTACAGATTTAGTGCAATCCCTATCAAACTACCAATGGCATTTCTCATAGAACTAGATCAAAAAATTTCACAATTTTTATGGAAACACAAAAGACCCTGAGGACTTCCCTGGTGGCACAGTGGTTGAGAATCTGCCTGCTAATGCAGGGGACACAGGTTTGAGCCCTGGTCTGGGAGGATCCCACATGCCACACAACAACTAGGCCCGTGAGATACAACTACTGAGCCTGTGCGTCTGGAGCCTGTGCTCTGCAACAAGAAAGGCCGCAATAGTGAGAGGCCCGTGCACCATGATGAAGAGTGGCCCCCTCTTGCCACAACTAGAGAAAGCCCTCGCACAGAAATGAAGACCCAGCACAGCATAAATAAATAAATAAATATATTCCTATTCCCAACATCTTCTTAAAAAAAAAAATGACCCTGAATAGCCAAAGCAATCTTGAGAAAGAAAAACAAAGCTGGAGGAACAGGCTCATGGACTTAAGACTATACTGCAAAGCTACAGTAATCAAGACAGTATGGTATTGGCACAAAAACAGAAATATAGATCAATGGAACAGGATAGAAAGCCCAGAGATAACCCACACACATATGGTCACCTTATCTTTGATAAAGGAAACAAGAATATTCAATGGAGAGAAGACAGCCTCTTCAATAAGTGATGCTGGGAAAACTGGACTGCTACATGTGAAAGAATGAAATTAGAACATTCCCTAACACCATACACAAAAATAAACTCAAAATGGATTAAAGACCTAAATGTAAGGCCAGACACTACAAAACTCATAGAGGAAAACATAGGAAGAACACTCTATGACATAAATCACAGCAGGAACCTTTTTGACCCACCTCGTAGAGAAATGGAAATAAAAACAAAAATAAATAAATGGGACCTAATGAAACTTAAAAGCTTTTGCACAGCAAAGGAAACCTTAAACAAGACGAAAAGACAACCCTCAGAATGGGAGAAAATATTTGCAAATGAAGCAACTGACAAAGGATTGATCTCTAAAATTTACAAGCAGCCCATGTAGCTCAATATCAGAAAAACAAACAACCCAATCCAAAAATGGGCAGAAGACCTAAATAGACATTTCTCCAAAGAAGATATACAGATTGCCAACAAACACATGAAAGGATGCTCAGCATCACTAATCATTAGAGAAATGCAAATCAAAAGTACAGTGAGGTATCATCTCACACCTGTCAGAATGGCCATCATGAAAAAACTCTACAAACAATAAATGCTGTAGAGGGTGTGGAGAAAAGGGAACCCTCTTGCACTGTTGGTGAGAATGTAAATTGATAAAGCCACTAAGGCAAACAGTATGAAGGTTCCTTAAAAAACTAAAAATAGAACTACTATATGACCCAGCACTCCCACTACTTGACATATACCCTGAGAAAACCATAATTCAAAGAGTCATGTACCACAATGTTCATTGCAGCACTATTTACAATCGCCAGGATATGGAAGCAACCTAAGTGTCTATCGACAGATGAATGGATAAAGAAATTGAGCACATATATACAATGGAGTAATACTCAGCCATAAAAAGAAACGAAATTGAGTTATTTGTAGTGAGGTGGATGGACCTAGAGTCTGTCCTACAGAGTGAAGTAAGTCAGAAAGAGAAAAACAAGTACCGTATGCTAACACATATATATGGAATCTTAAAAAAAAAATGGTTCTGAAGAACTAGTGACAGGACAAGAATAAAGACACAGTTGTAGAGAATGGACTTGAGGACACAGAGAAGGGGAAGGGTAAGCTGGGACGAAGTGAGAGAGTAGCATTGACATATATACACTACCAAATGTAAAATAGATAGCTGGTGGGAAGCAACCACATAGCACAGGGAATTCAGCTCGGTACTTTGTGACCACCTAGAGGGGTGGGATAGGGAAGGTGGGAGGGAGATGCAAGAGGGAGGAGATATGGGGATATATGTATACATGTAGCTGATTCATTTGTTGTACAGCAGAAACACAACGTTGTAAAGCAATTATACTCCAATAAAGATGTTTCAAAAAATATTAATGTAACTGGTGAATGACTGCTTGAAGCAGTCAAAATGTTTGAACCTATACAAAGATTACCATGAATGTGACAACTATAAATACAGATTGGTACCACAAATTTAAAAAAAGTTTAATAAAACATTGTATTCTAATTAACTAAACAATAATACCCTCAAGTAGGAGAATGAGGGACACAGACATTTTGTGTTTCTGCTTGCAACAAGAGCCAAAGGAAACTGCCCATACAATTTCTTAATGACCCAAGGGAAAATAGCTAAAACCACAGTGGAAATAGAAAATGCCTTTAGTAATTTCTATTATAAACTTTTCACCTCATGGAGAAACTGGACAAAGCAAATCTGATAGTTGTATGGCCACGTTTAATTCCTTGGTATATGTTTGTCTTTTACCTCCTCTGTCCTAGTTTCTTAAACAGAAGTTGAGTGAAGTTCATGTAGCATGGTTTATTTTAATAGCCCTTTAGTTCTAGATGAGATGGGTTACAGTAGTGGACAAGAATAGCTTGTTGGATGAGAGGGTTATCTACTATGTATACAGAAAAGGAAAAGGCCACATTTAGGTTTTGGCTTTTGTCACTAGTTCTTCAAGCACAATTTTAACATTAAGCCATTATAATCTAATTAATCAATATGATCTCATATAAAGTAGATCTGAAATATTATACATAATGTGTCTATCATTGAACAACTACTTATGAATTCTTTTTGTCCCTGGACTAATATGTTTATTGTTGATATCCCATGACTCAACATTTTATGATCCATTTATTGTTTATACTGTATTTTTTCCCCAGTTACCAAAGCACATTCTTGAATTACTGCTCTCATAGTTCACCTTTTCTAAATGTCCTTTCGTACCTTTTCCAGGTAGCCACATCCTGGACATCCCTCAACATCTAGTTCACCATTTTGTTATACTGTAAAGTCTTGCTTAATATGCAGCTTGTGGTGGTGTCTCCTTTCTCTGTACTCATATAGAACCTATCATTGTATTGAGCCTTATGTTTCTAGTTATTTTTTTGTTTGTTTTGTTTGTTTGTTTTTTGTGGTATGTGGGCCTCTCACTGTTGTGGCCTCTCCTGTTGAGGAGCACAGGCTCCGGACGTGCAGGCCCAGCGGCCATGGCTCACGGGAACAGCCACTCCGTGGCATGTGGGATCTTCCTGGACTGGGGCACGAACCCGTGTCCCCTGCATCGGCAGGCAGACTCTCAACCACTGTGCTACCAAGGAAGCCCTCTAGTTATTTTTTGTGTTTATGTCTTATCTTTCCAACTAGATGCTGAAAGATTCTAAGAGGCAGGAATTGTTTGTTATATATCTTTGTATCTTTGCCACTTTGTCTAACAGGGTGCAGGTTTTTGGTTGCTTGTAATTTTTCAGAACTCTTGGTTGCAAGTTAAAGAAATGGAAGACTAATTCAAGTAATGAAGAAGGTCCAGGGATGGGTCTGGCTAAATATTTAGTCATGCTGGATCAGGTATCCAAATTTTTCATCAAGAATTTGTCCTCCTGCTTTCCTTTGTCTTGGCTTTGCTCTCAGGTGAGAGCTCCCTAAAGTATGCCTTCTAGTAGTAGAGGAAGAGCTTCCTTCTCTCAGTAGATTCAGGGAAAGCTTTGGGGCTGATGATTATTGGTTTGGGGTCATGTGCTCGGCCTGAGTTACATGGTTATGTCTTGAGATGGGGGGTGGGATCAGTTGCCCTCTCTCTTTCATGACATTTGCACTGAAATTGGAGAATGGGTAGTTCCTTAAAGGAAAAGGTGGGCTTTTGTGCTGACAGATGGGAAATGGATGCTGACAGGCAAAAACAAGATGCCCATTGGGAATTTCAGTAAATGTTTCCTGGTTGATCACATAAACTTCTAGGAAAGAAGTCAGATTTGTAGAGATTCCATTTTTTCACCTTCATCCAAAATACTTGTTAGAATAGTGCCGTGTATTCTCTGAGCCCTTCCTAGTCACTTTTGGAGGTGGGCGTAAATGTGATATGATGTATGACTTTGGCTCCCCATTGATTTATCACCAGAGCTGAAAGGTTATTACTCTCTCAAGGATGGATTAATAACTATGCTTAGGTGCTTGAACCTTTGAATAGGCCCTCAAAGTTCTTTTATGGAAGAGTGAACAGAACAATAATGAAATCTCTCACTGTGGATTGTGATGATGATAGCTCAGTGGGTTATGATAAAACTAAGTAGCATTATCAACAAATTAAACTGTGACTCTGTTTTGGATTCTCTCTCTGAGAGCTATGTTGTTTATAAACAACTTCAAAAGTTGTTTATAAAACATATAAATAGTAAGCTTTGAGGTTGCCATTATTTCAAAATAGTGGTCAGGACATGTATACTAAGTTGGCTGACAGGGTTTTTGACTGTCTTTTTTTTGTACATTGAGAAGTTAAGATCAGAGATATTTTAAGTACAAAAACTTAAGTCATATATTGGTCAACTTGCCTGAAACCCAGCCAGTGAAGATCTTAATGAACATTGCAGACAATGAACAGAGTATTAGCAAGATTAATTTCCATGAGAAATGGATGCTAGACAGGTAAAACTGAGATGTCTACTGAGTGTTCAATTAGTCTCTGCTGATTGATCAACTTAACATCCCTGTAGATCAGAATCAGGTTTGTGTGGATTCTGTATATTTTTTCACCTTCATCCCAAACACTTTACAGCTAGGCAATGTAATAATATCTTTGGATGAAAGCATAGATAATCTTTTATCATTGAATTTTGTTTAGTGTTGTGTATGCCCTTCTTAGCTAGTTAAGTTTATTTGTGTGTGGGAAAAGAGCAAATCAAGCATAAATACTTTAGTGTGTTCTTTAGAAACCAATGTTCTGAAATCTCTGAGATAGTTAATATTTATTTTATTCAAAAATATTTATTGAGTACTGCCTTAATTTTATTTTTAATCTTTACTTTTTAGAACTGGAAAATAAGCAGAAATCTACAGCTGGTACCACTTCAAATATTAATTTGTTCTTACAAATGTTTTAATCAACGTGACCCTAATGTCTTTGGAATTGCTCAAGTGTAGAGCAGGTAAGAAGCTCATTTAGAGCCTCACATGACTTGCCGCATCAGCTCTGCACAGTCAGATTATGCCCTACTTAGGATACCATGCTCTTCTCTTTGTCAGTACCTTGAGTAAAGGAAGAAAAATAATTTAATTGTGAAGGTCCCAATTTAAGCATTACAGTCTACCTTTAGATTGTTTAGACTCTAAGTGTGCTGTTTCTTCTTTGACTTAAAAACAAAATAAAAAAGGAAAAATAAAGATCAATGTGGAAAATGAGTATTATTTTCTTCTGTCATTTTATGAATACCGCCCTCCATTTCTAAATAGTATTAAGGACTTTGATGGGGACAAGTGTTTATTTTATGCATGTTTTGCAAATGAAAAGGAATCACTTTTTAGTGCTAGATAGTTCAACTATATTTGTATGATTTCATTTGAGTTCTTATTTTCTAAGTGTCACTAACATCTTTTTTTTCTTTCTTTTATTAAGGTAACAGTTTGTAACATTAAGTTTCATGTATACAACATTATATTTCAGCTTCTGTATACACTGCTGTGTGCTCACCACCAAAAGTTTAGTTTCCATCCATTGCCATACAGTTAACCCGCTTTACCCATTTCACCCTCTTCCACCCCACTTCCCTTCTGGTAATCACTAATATGTTCTCTGTATCTGTGTGTTTGTTTTTGTTTTGCTTGTTTTATTTTATTATTGCTTGTTTTATATTCCACATGTGAGTGAAATCATATGGTATTTGTCTTTCTCTGACTTATTTCACTTAGCATAATATGCTCAAGGTCTATCATTGTTGTAGCAAATGGAAAGATTGCATCTTATATTTTATGACTGAGTAGTATATATATATATATATATATATATATATATATATATATATATATATGCTATTGTAAATAATTCTGCAGTGAGCATAGGGGGTATATATCTTTTCAAACCAGTGTTTTTATATTCTTCAGGTGAATACCCAGAAGTAGAAGAGCTGGATCATGTAATAGTTCTATTTGTAATTTTTTAAAAAAAATTTATTGGGGTATAATTGATTTACAATGTTCTGTTATTTTCAGGTATACAGAAAAGTGAATTTGTTATACATAGACATATATCCACTCTTTTTTAGATTCTTTTCCCCATAAGCCATTACAGAGTACTGAGTAGAGTTCCCTGTGCTATACAGCAGGTCCTTATTAGTTATCTACTGTATATATATGCCATTTGCAGCAACATGGATGGACCTAGAGATTCTCATACTGAGTGAAGTAAGTCAGACAGTGAAAGACGAATATCATATGATATTACTTATATGTGGAATCTCAAAAAAGGCTACAAATGAACTTATCTACAAAACCAAAGTAGAGTTACAGATGTAGAAAATAAACTTATGGTTACTGGGGAGTAAGAGGCATGGGGAGGGATAAATTGGAAGATTGGGTGTGACACATACATATTTTTAATTTGTTGAGGAACCTCCATACTGTTTTCCATAGCAGATGCACCAATTTACATTCTCACCAACGGTGCATGGAGGTTCCCTTTTGTCCACACCCTTGCCAACACTTGTTTCTTGCCTTTTTGATAATATCCATTCTAATGGGTGGGAGGTGGTATCTCATTGTGGTTTTGATTTTCATTTCCCTAATAATTAGTGACATTGAACATCTTTTCATGTGCCTGTTGGTCATCTGTACGTCTTCTTTGGACAAATGTCTATTCAGATCCTCTGTCCATTTTTAAATCAGGGTTTTTGTTGTTTTATGAGTTCTTTATATATTTTGGATATTAACGCCTTATTTGATATATGATTTGCAAATATCTTCTCCCATTTGGAGGTTGTCTTTTCATTGTGTTGATGGTTTCCTTTGCTGTGCAAAAGTTTTGAGTGTGATGTAGTCCTTTTTATTTTTGCTTTTTTTTCCTTTGCCTGATGAGACATATCCAGAAAGATGTTGCTAAGACCAGTGTCAAAGAGTGTGCTGCCTATGTGTTCTTCTAGGAGTTTCATGGTTTCAGGTTTCACATTCAAGTCTTGATGTTTATTTTTGTGTATGATGCAAGATAGTGGTCTAGTTTCATTTTTTGTATATGGCTGTCCAATTTTCCCAACACCATTTATTGAAAAACTATCCTTTCTCCATTGTATGTTCTTTGCTCCTTTGTTGTAAATTAACTGTCCATTTATGTGTGAGTTTATTTCTGAACTCTCAATTCTGTTCCACTGATCTCTGTGTATGTTTTTCTGTCAATACCATGAGGTTTTAATTATTTTTGCTTTGTAGTGTAATATGAAATCAGGAGTGTCATACCACCACTTCTTTTTCCTAAGGGACACTAACGTCTTATTGACTAAGATAAAACCTTCATTCCACTTAAAAATGAGTAGAAGCTGAAAACCCAGGCTTGGTTACTCCTAACATCACTTTGTTCTTGCTTTTAAAGCTTTAAAATTTTTTTTCCACAAGAGAAACTGACAGAAACCAGGGAAGTAGTGCTGGGGTGAGAATTAGACTCTTTTTCTCTGAAGGACAACAGGAAAGTAGGGGAAAAATTCTTATGAAAATATATATACAGTTTGCATAGACCAGTAGTTTTTGGAAGTGTGGTTCTGTCCAGCATAATCCACATCACTTGAGAACTTGTTAGAAGTGCAGATTATTTGTCCCCACCCCAGACCACTGAATCAGAAACTGGGGGAGTATGGCCCAACAGTCTGTGGTTGAACAGCTCCTCCAGGTGATTTTGATGCACACTCTTATTTGACAACCCCAGGGACAGATTAAGATAAGTTTGCTGTGGGTTCAGAAAAGCAAGAAATTTAATTATAATTTATGTTTAAACCCCACTAGAAATATGTTTCTTCATGTACCTATTTGGTGGTTCTTCTTGTGGAAAGCTGAGTGATTTCTCTTCTTACATGTATTTTATTACCATGTTACCTTCCTAACTAGGCCCTTTATTAGTTCACTTCAGGACATACTCCTTCATGCATCAGGGTGGCCTCTGGCATACCTGGGAAGCTAAATCAATGGAGCACAGCTGAGAGGCTATCAATTCCAAAGAAAGCAAGGGTCAGTCCCCACTGAGACAGAGTCGGGACCTCGAGGTAAATTTCTAAAGGCTCCATTAACCAAGAATACATTTTAAACAAAAATAAAAAACAAGGTACAAATGAAAGTCATAGGAGCTCACTTAAAAATGAGTTACAGGAATAAACTGTATGTTTATTGAGGGAAAACTACTGAGAAAATTGATTTTGATTAGGGAAATATTTTTATACAACCTATGTTGTTGAAAAGAGTGTTTTGTTTACCATTTTAATCTCATGACTTCAGCGGCAATTTATGTGCTGTCTTCATTCTGGGGAGAAAACTGTATTCATTTATCTATGTACTCATTTATTCAACAAATATATCAGGTACTCTTGAAGCTCAGGGGAGATGAAGAGACTCTTGACTCTCTGCCTCCACATTTTCACCCCATCCTCTTCATATCTCAAGGCACTGAGACTTAGTTTCTGCCCTATTCCAAAACTGGTCTTTCAGAGGTCATCAGTGACTTCCTACCAATCCAGCTGCTCCTTATCTGGCTGTTCTTCTCTGTAGGTTTGGGCTTGATTGACCATCTTCTGCCTCTTGGAACTGTATGCCTTAGGATCGTTCTTTATTTCTCTGATGGCCTTTTCCCCATACTTTTAACTGAATTCTCTTCTATACCTTCATTCAAAAACAAGGGTTCTATGAGATTTCTCTACTTAGTCCCATTTTATTCTCTCTTAGTACTTTTTCTTTACCTGAAGGAACTCACCTACTCTTATCAGTTTCATTTAGCTTCATTTATCACACCTAGGTGGGTAGCTGCTAAATCTTTCTTCATTTTTAACCCATGTTTCCAAGCTCTTCAATTTCAACATATCCAAAATAGAGTTGATTCTCTTCTTCACAAATTATTTATTCATGTATTAGGCAAATATTTATTGAGGGGTTACTGTCTACCAGGCACTGTTTTCTGTTCTAAAGACATAGCAATGAACAAAACTGACAGGGTCTCTGATTTCAGAAAGCTTATGTTCTGATGGGGTGGGGGAGGCAAACCATAAAACCAGGAAAATAATATGGTGATATGTACTTTGAAGAGAAGTAAAATAAGATTCGAGAGATAGAGAAATTATGAGAATACTTTTTATACAGAGTAGTCTGTGTCTGATAAAGTAATATTTGATAAATAATCAGAAACAAGTGAGGGAATGAGTCCTGTGGGTATAATGAATAGGAATCAATTGAGTGTTTGAAAGGCATAAAGTTCAGGATGATGCTGGAAAGCATCAAATAACTGAATGTGTGCTAAAGAGAAAGCATGACTCTGAGATCAAGAGATTTAGTGTTGCTGGATGCATGGTCATGCATCAAGTGTCACCATGAGAACTAGACTGGGGAGGATGCATCTGCTTCTGCCCTGTGGGACAACCCTGTGTTCTGAATCATTATTTAATTAAATCAGAAATTAATCTTACTCTGCATAAATGTGGGTGTCTGTATGCATGTGAGTTTGTGGTCTCTTCTTGCCAATCTATAATCCTTCCAAAATGTTGGAATCTGAAACACTGCAAAGTATTTTTATTTTCTAACAATTACAACCAAGCTTTATTTATTCAAGTAAAATTGAAGCAATTGGAGCATTAACTTTTCGTGAATTTTTTGGATTTAATATTTTTCATTTTTTCTCTTCTCTGGAAGTTTTTTGGTTCACTCACATTTGCCTCATAAAGACACAGGAGAGCTCTTGGAGGAAGATGCGGTCGTTGCTGCAGCAGAGCCTCAGGCCACCCACTCATGCTCCTGACTCACCGCTGTTTGCCCTCGCTGAGGAACAAGTTGGTCAGGAAGCCATGCCACAGCCATGGCTTTACAGATACCGGACTGCCGTGGAGCCAGAGGTGGCGATACACTGGATTAGAATCACCCTCACTAACCGCAACGTTGAAGTCTTTGGAGAAGGTATGTGCTGAACTGATCAGAGACGCTAAGGAGAAGAATCGTTCGGATGCCTACCAAGACTCTGAGAATAACTACAAGGAAAACTCCTTGTGGTGAAGGTTCTAAGACTTGAGATCGTTTGCAGTTGAGGATCCACGAGTGACTCATTGACCTGCACAGCCCTTCTGAGATCTTCAAGCAGATCACGTCCATCAGTATTGAGCCAGGAGTCGAGGTTGAAGTCACCACTGCAGATGCTTAAATCAACATTTTAAATAAATTGATAATCAGTTGTTAAAAAAAAAAGTAAAAAAGAGAAACTCAAGTCTCTTTTACTGTTATACATTGTTATTATCTGTGTTGTGAGGAAGTAGTTTCAAAGAGAAAAAAAAATTAGGATTAGTAGTAATTCAAGAATAATTTCTGATTATTAACATTTCTGTGTTTCCTTTGTTTACATAATCCAAGATAGATTTTCTCTATGTAATTACTGAAGAGCTCTAACAAGTTTTCAGAATGATGTTAGTTGAATCCAGTGGGTAAAGAATCAGTAGATCTTGGGACTTCCCTGGTGGCACAGTGGTTAAGAATCCACCTGCCAGTGCAGGGCACATGGATTTGATCCCTGGTCCAGGAAGATCCCACATGCCATGGAGCAACTAAGCCTCTGAGCCACAACTACTGAGCCTGCAATCTAGAGCTGGGGAGCCTAGAGCCCATGCTCCACAGCAAGAGATGCCACTGCAATGAGAAGCATGTGCACCAAAATGAAGAGTGGTGCCTGCTCACCACAACTAGAGAAAGCCCATGCAGCAATGAAGACCCAATGCAGCCAAAATTAAATTAATTAATTAATTAATTTAAAAAAATCAATAGATCTAGCTAAAGCACTGATAATTGTTTTTCTATAATCAAAGCAATAAGCCATTAAGGATATTTGCTCTTTTTGAAATTTATGTTGAAAAACATTGTTTTCTTTTATACTATCATATTTGTTAATGGAGATTATTGAGAAAGTTTTAAATGAAGGTAGATTTAATTTTTTTGCTGAATAAGTCTTCTAAAATCTCTAAAATAAACACTTGGAACCTTCATTGGCATTTTTTCATAAAATAGCTCTTTGCATGATCCTTGTTGTGTAGGTTATTTTCTAGACTGCAGCTGTGAGATAATAAATGGCTGGAAGTCTCCTGCACTTGCTAAAGAATTGTTTTGCTTCTTGGCACAGAGAAAGTCCTTGTACAGATTTTCTGCACACTTGCTGCTGGAACTTTGGGAGCCTTCTGTAGGCCACAGGGCTCCATATCTCATGAAGGTTATTGAAGCTATTGGAGTTCAAGAGGGCCCTTGAGACCTAGACCAGACCTGGCACACCAGGATTAACGAGGAGACTTTTAAATAATTCTCATCCCACTCAGTGGGTGTCCTGAGGGTCCAGAGAAGTCCCCTATGGTGGAAGGGAGTCCAGGACATGTGCCCGGTTTCTAGGTACAGCATTGGAGTGAGTGAAGATGGCAACACTATAAGTAAACATGGGGGTTGGTGGTGGATCAGTGAGCTACAAAAGCTAAAAGAGCAAAGCTGCTTCAGAAAGCAGGATTTTAGATTCTGTGTCTTTATTCATGCCTTGCCACTAGGTTCAACAGTACCATTTTTTTAGATTACATATATATGTGTTAGCATACGGTATTTGTTTTTCTCTTTCTGACACTTCACTCTGTATGCCAGTCTCTAGACCCATCCACCTCACTACAAATAACTCAATTTCATTCCTTTTTATGGCTGAGTAATATTCTGTTGTATAAATGTGCCACATCTTCTTTATCCATTCATCTGTCGATGGACATTTAGGTGCTTCCATGTCCTGGCTATTGTAAATAGTGCTACAATGAACATTGTGGTACATGTATATTTTTTGAATTATGGTATCTCAGGGTATATGCTCAGTAGTGGGATTGCTGGGTCATATGATAGTTCTAATTTTAGTTTTTTAAGGAACATCCATACTGTTCTCCATAGTGGCTGTATCAATTTACATTCCCACCAACAATGCAAGAGGGTTCGATTTTCTCCACACCCTCATCATTTTTTGATGATGGCCATTCTGACTGGTGTGAGGTGATACCTCATTGTGGTTTTGATTTGTGTTTCTCTAATGATTAGTGATGCCAAGCATCTTTTCATGTGTTTGCTGGCAATCTGTATCTTCTTTAGAGAAATGTCTATTTAGGTCTTCTGCCAATTTTTGGATTGGGTTATTTGTTTTTTTTGATATTGAGCTGCATGAGCTGTTTGTATATTTGAACAATTAATCATTTGTCCATTGATTCCTTTGCAAATATTTTCTCTCATTCTGAGGGTTGTCTTTTCATCTTGTTTATGGTTTCCTAAGCTGCACAAAAGATTTTAAGTTTCATTAAGTCCCATTTGTTTACATTTTTTAAAATTTCCATTACTCTAGGAAGTGGGTCAGAAAGGATCTTGCTGTGATTTATGTCATAGAGTGTTCTGCCTATGTTTTCCTCTAAAAGTTTTATATTTTATAAGGTCTGGCCTTAGATTTAGGTCTTTAATCCATTTTGAGTTTATTTTTGTGTATGGTGTTAGGAAGTGTTCTAATTTCATTCTTTTACATATAGCTGTCCAGTTTTCCCAGCACCACTATTGAAGAGGCTTTTTTCCATTCTATATTCTTGTCTCCTTTATCAAAGATAAGGTGACCATATGTGTGTGGGTTCATCTCTGGGAGTTCCATCCTTTTCCATTGATATATATGTCTGTTTTTGTGCCAGCACCATACTGTCTTGATTACTGTAATTTGTAGTATAGTCTGAAGTCAGGGAGCCTGATTCCTCCAGCTCTGTTTTTTTTCTCAGGATTGCTTTGGCTATTTGGGGTCTTTTGTGTTTCCATACAAATTGCGAAATTTTTTGTTCTAGTTCTGTGAAAAGTGCCATTGGTAATTTTATAGGGCTTGCATTGAATCTGTAGATTGCTTTGGGTAGTATAGTCATTTTCACAATATTGATTCTTCCAATCCAAGAATATGGTATGTCTCTCCATCTGTTTGTATTGCCTTTGATTTCTTTCATCAGTGTCTTACAGTTTTCTGCATACAGTTCTTTTCCTCCTTATGTAACTTTATTCCTAGGTATTTCATTCTTTTTGTTGCAATGGTAAATGGGAGTGTTTCCTTAATTTCTTTCTGATTTTTCATTGTTAGTGTATAGGAATGCATGAGATTTCTGTGCAGTAATTTTGTATCCTGCTACCTTATCAAATTCATTGATTAGCTCTAGTAGTTTTCTGGTGGTATCTTTTGGATTTTCTATGTATAGTGTCATGTCATTTGCAAACAATACAGCTTTACTTCTTTTCCAGTTTGGATTCCTTTTATTTCTTTTTCTTCTCTGATTGCTGTGGCCAGGACTTCCAAAACTCTGTTCAATAAAAGTGGCAAGAGTGGGCACCCTTGACTTGTTCCTGATCTTAGAGGAAATGCTTTTAGTTTTTCACCATTGAGAATGATATTTGCTGTGGGTTTTTCATATATGGCCTTTATTATGTTGAAGTACATTCCCTCTTTGCCCACTTTCTGGAGAGTTTTTATCATAAATTGGTGTTGAATTTTGTTGAAAGCTTTTTCTGCATCTATTGAAATTATCATATGGTTTTATCCTTCAATTTGTTAATTTGGTGTATCACATTGATTGATTTGCATGTATTGAAGAATCCATGCATTCCTGGAATAATCCTCACTTGATCATGGTGTATGATAGTTTTAATGTGCTGCTGGATTCTGTTTGCTAGTATTTTGTTGGGGATTTTTGCATCTATGTTCATCAGTGATATTGGTCTGTAGTTTTCTTTTTTTTGTGACATCTGTATCTGGTTTTGTTATCAGGGCGATGGTGGCCTCAGAATGCATTTGGAGTGTTCCTCCCTCTGCTATGTTTTGGAAGATATTGAGAGGATAGGTGTTAGCTCTTCTTTAAATGTTTGATGTAATTCACATGTGAAGCCATCTCGTCCTGGGCTTTTCTTTGTTGGAAGATTTTAAATCACAGTTTCAGTTTCAGTGCTTGTGATTGCCCTGTTCATATTTTCTAATTCTCCTGGTTCAGTCTTGGAAGGTTGTACTTTTCTAAGAATTTGTCCATTTCTTCCAAGTTGTCCATTTTATTGACATATAGTTCCTTGTAGTAGTCTCTCATGATCCTTTGTATTTCTGTGGTGTCAGTTTTTACTTCTCCTTTTTCATTTCTAATTCTGTTGATTTGAGTCTTTTCCCTTTTTTTCCTGATGAGTCTGGCTAATGGTTTATCAATTTTGTTTATCTTCTCAAAGAACCAGCTTTTAGTTTTATTGATCTTTGCTATTGTTTCCTTCATTTATTTCTGATCTTATCCATTTCTTTTTCATTCATTTCTGATCTGATATTTATGATTTCTTTCCTTCTGCTAACTTCAAGGTTTTTTTGTTCTTGTTTCTCTAATTGCTTTAGGTGTAAGGTTAGATTGTTTATTTGAGATTTTTCTTTTTTCTTGAGGTAGTATTGTATTGCTATAAACTTCCCTCTTAGCTTTTGCTGCATCCCATAGGTTTTGTGTCATTACATTTTCATTATCATTTGTTTCTTGGTATTTTTTGATTTCTTCTTTGATTTCTTCATTGATCTCTTGGTTATTTTAGTATTGTTTGGCCTTTGTGTGTTTGTACTTTTTACAGTTTCTTTTTTCCTGTAACTGATATCTAGGCTCATAGCATTGTGGTCAGAAAAGATGTTTGATATGATTTCAATTTTTAAAAATTTAACGAGGGTTGATTTGTGACCCAAGATGTAATCTATCGTGGAGAATGTTCATGTGCACTTGAGAAGAATGTATATTCTATTGTTTTTGGATGTATGTCCTATAAATATCTGTTAAGTCCATATGGTCTAATGTGTCATTTAAAGCTTGTGTTTACTTAGTTATTTTCATTTTGGATGATCTGTCCATTGGGGTAAGAGGGGTGTTAAAGTCCCCTACTATTATTGTGTTAGAGTCAATTTCCCTTTTTATGGCTGTCATCATTTGCCTTATGTATTGAGGTTCTCCTATGTTGGGTGCATAAATATTTACAATTGTTATGTCTTCTTCTTGGATTGATCCCTTGATCATTAGGTAGTGTCCTTCCTTGTCTCTTGTAATAGTCTTTATTTTAAAGTGTATTTTGTCTGATATGAGAATTACTGCTCCAGCTTTCTTTTGATTTCTATTTGCCTGGAATATCTTTTTCCATCCCCTCACTTTCAGGCTGTATATGTCCCTAGGTCCAATGTGGGTCTCTTGTAGACAGCATGTATATGGATCTTTTTTTGTCCATTCAGCCAGTCTGTATCTTTTGGTTGGAGCATTTAGTCCTTTTACATTTAAGGTCATTATTGATATGTATTTTTGTATTATCATTTTCTTAATTGTCTTGGGTTTGTTTTTGTAGGTGTTTTCCTTCTCTTGTGTTTCCTTCCTAGAGAAGTTCCTGTAGCATTTGTTGTAATGCTGGTTTGGTGGTGTTGAATTCTCTTAACTTTTGCTTGTCTATAAAGCTTTTGATTTTTTCATCAAATATGAATGAGATTCTTGCTGGGTAATCTTGGTTATAGGTTTTTCCCTTTCATCACTTTAAATATATCCTGTCACCCTCTTCTGGCCTACAGAGTTTCTGCTGAAAGATCAGCTGTTAACCTTAGAGGGATTCCCTTATATGTTATTTGTTGCTTTTCCCTTACTGCTTTTAGTATTTTTTCTGTGTTTAATGTTTGTTAGTTTGATTAATGGGTGTCTCTGCATGTTTCTCTTGGGTTTATCCTTTACGGGACTCTGCACTTTCTGGACTTGACTATTTCCTTTCCCATGTTGGGGAAGTTTTTGACTATAATCTCTTCAAATATTTTCTCAGACGCTTTCTTTTTATCTTCTTCTTCTGGGACACCTATAATTTGAATGCTGGTGTGCTTAATGTCCCAGAGGTTTCTGAGTCTGTGCTGCATTCTTTTCATTCTTTGTTCTTTATTCCGCTCTGCGGCAGTTATTTCCACCATACTGTCTTCCAGTTCACTTATTCGGTCTTTTTCCTCAGTTATTCTGCTATTGATTCCTTCTAGACTATTTTTAATTTAAGTTATTGTGTTGTTCATTACTGTTTGTTTGCTCTTTAGTTTCTTTACGTCCTTCTTAAATGTTTCTTGTATTTTCTCTATTCTATTTTCAAGATTAGATCATGTTTACTATCATTACTCTGAATTCTTTTTCAGGTAGTTTGCCTACTTCCTCTTCATTTATTTGGTGTTATGGGTTTTTATCTTTTTTCTTTGCCTGCAAGATATTTCTCTCTCTTCTCATTTTGTCTAACTTATAGTATTTGAGGTCTCCTTTCCCTAGGCTGCAGGGTTGTAATTCCTCTTGCTTCTGTTCTCTGCCCCTGGTGGTGAGGTTGGTCCAGTGGCTTGTGTAAGCTACCCGATGGGAGGGACTGGTGCCTGTATTCTGGTGGGTAGAACTGAGTCTTTTACCTCTGATAAGCAGGGCCCTGTCAGGTTGTGTTTTGGGATGTCTGTGAGCTTAGTGTGACTTTAGGTCGTCTGTGTGCTGATGGGTGGGTTTGTGTTCCTGTCCTGTTTGCTGTTTGGTGTGAGGCGCCCAGCACTGGGAGCTGCAGGCAGTTCAGTGGAGCTGGGTCTTGGGGTCAGATAGTGGCCTCCATGTGAGCTCTTTCCCTGGGGCTGGGAATTCTCTAGTGGTCCAATGTCCTGGACTTGGTTCTCCCACCCCAGAGCCTCGGGCCCGACTTCTGGTTGGGGAACCAAGACCTCACATTTTGCTTGTCCTGGCAATAAAGGGGATTAAAGAAAATTTTTTTTTAAAGACTAACAGAACTCCAGAAAAATGGTAAAAAGTAAAATCGAACAAACAAAAACAGAAACGAGGAAACACGCACACACAAAAAAGAAATAAAAGAGAATCAAATAAAACAAAAAGCAAGAGAACAACAGACAAACAAAAGAACCCAAGAATGAAATCAAACAATTAAAAAGAAAACTAACGAAAACACAAAACCACAAAACAAAACCAAAGCAGAGTGCCAACTAAAGAATGAAGCAAAGAAACAAAACAAACTGAGAAAAATGATTAAAGAAAAGAAAGAAAAAGAAAAAGGGGAAAGAAGACCGAACAACAGAAAAGCAATGTAGAAATAGAAATTTAAAAAGTATAATATTAAAGAAAAAAAAATGACAAACCAATCCCCAGACAAATGGTAAAAACAAAATCAAATAAACAAAAACAGAAACAAGGAAACACACACACATACAAAAGAAACAAAAACAGGACCAAATAAAACAAAAAGCAAGAGAACAACCAGACAAGCAGAAGAACCCAAGAGTGAAATCAAACAATTGCAATAAAAAATATCAAAAACACAAAACCTAAAAACAGAACCAAAGCAGTGTGCCCACTGAAGAATAAAACACAGAAACAGAAGAAACTGATAAAAATGATTAAAATTTTAAAAAAGGGAAGAAACGCAGAACAACACAAAAGCAAAGTAGAAATGGAAGTATAAAAAATAAGTTAAAGAAAAAGAAGAAGAAAAAAATAAGGGAAAAGAACACAGAACAGAAAAGCAAAGTAAAAATAGAAATATGTATTAAAAAAATAAAAACGATGTTACAAAACACAAAGATCCCAAAAGACTAAATAAAAAAAGTAAAACAACAAACAAAAAAAGCCATAACCAACAGCAGAATGAGTCAACACATATTAAAAAGAATAGTAATAATTATGTTTCCCTGAGTCTCAGCTGTAAGTGTCCTTGCATACACTGTGAGCCACAGCCCACTTCTGCCTCCCCAAGAGGCCCTCCTCTGCCTCCAGGCTCGTCTCTGGACCTGCTGTGGGCCCTGTGGGGACCATTCAGACTCTGATCCGGCCCAATTCCTGCGTGTACTTGCCTCCAAAGTCCTCAGCTGCCAGAGCTAGACTGTTTTCTTTTGTGGGAACACTCACTGTCTACTCAGATATTACGTAGACACAGGGTCTACCTAGTTGATTGTGGGGATTTAATCTGCAGCTTGTGAAGCTCATGGAAAGATTTTTGATCCCCTTCTTTAGTCGCCCCATCCCTGGGGTTCAGCTTTGGTTTTATCCCCGCCTCAGTGTGTGGTCCACCCAGAGGAGTCTGGTCCTGAGGCTGCCTTGGAGATCTTGGGTCTACCCCAGTGAGAACAGGGTGCAGAGGTGGTATGACTGCTTGGATCACAGAAGCCCTGGGATGCACCAAATATTCAGGGAAGCTGGTGGCCACAGGCACAAGAGATATGGCCCTAGTGAGGGTCTTTTCTAGCTCCTGGCATAAGTGCATGAGGACCAGCCCTGAGGGGGCTGTTTTTATTGCCCTGAAGCCGGCGTGTGAGGGCCAGCCCTGAGAGGGCTGCTTTTATTGTCCATGCAGGCTCTGGCATGTGGGGAGAGAGAGGCTACAATAGTGGTTCCTCTCCCTGCGTGGGACTCGGCAGTAGCGCCTGCTTCCATGGCAGTCCAGTCTGCCTCCATAGGCATTTCTTGCTATGGATTTCCTCCCTCCCATCCCCTCAGTCTGTCTCCCCACAGCCAACAGCAGTTCTCACCGTGGGCCTGTTCTCCAATCCCAACTCTCCAGCTCCCAGCCCCCTTGCACACCTGTGAACACACATCCCAGTCCAGGGTACATAGGGCTGTGGTACAGACCATCTGTGTAGTTCTCACTCTGTCACGTCTGCCACAGATTGGCTGCTTCACCCTCTTCCAGCAGCCTCAAATGCCTCCCTTCTCTCTCAATCGATTTCCCTATCAGAAAGAGGTTTCCTCAAATTCGGGAATCTCTCCTCTGCTTCAGTTCCCCTGTGCCAGGGTGCAGGTCCCATCCCGATTCCTCTCCTCCTCCTTCTCCTTTCTTTTTCTTGTCCTGCCCAGTTATGCAGGGATATTTATAGTCCTTTCCCATGTCCAAGGTCTTCTGCTAGTGTTCAGCCAGTGTTCTGTGGGTATTGTTGCATCTATAGGTGTATTCCTGATGCATCCATGGAAAGAGATGAATTCCACATCCTCCTACTCCACCATCTTAACTGTCCTGGATGTATTTTAAAAGTATATGTGAGTACCTACCTGATAGAAATATTCATGGAATTAAATTCTTTCAATTTAAGCACTTTCAGAGGTTATCTAACCAAGTGAATCTGTTCGTAATATGTTATTTGTATTTTTGTTCATATGAGGATCTGTGTTATGAACTAGAATTCTGATACATTATATTTTTAGAGAGGTATTTAGAGAAAGTGAGAGAATCTTTCATGTAACAGATACCAGTTATCTTACCACTAATTCCAAACTTCTCATTTCATGAAAGGAATTATTTGTTAGAAAAATATTTTTCCACTGTACTATTTTTCTTACAATGCTAAGGGGATTCCTATTTGCTTAGTACTGATATATTTTCCAGGGTGTATGTCCCATGATCAGTTCTAGTTGAGCATGTCTTGCTGAATTTCAGAAGCATCTAAGGAAATCACAGTGGCTTGGCATGGGGAAACCATAGTGCCAGAATGCTTGAGTAGGTGACAAGGAGGGGGGAAAGTAGTGAAGATGTTGCCAGGCATGCTAAATTTGTTTATTTTGTGGTGCTAGTGCTTGTTGAATTAACACTCACAGGACTCTAAGTATTATATAAAATATCAGGCACAGCCTATGCCTAGCAGGCTTATGATACAACTCTGTGTAGCTTCAATGTATACAAAATGTTGATTTGTCTAGTGGGAAAAACGTTTAGACAATACAGATGATTGAACGAGGCGATCTCCTGAAATTATTTTTGGTCCTGTGGTTCCAAGAAGGGCTATGTATTTCTAAACCTGGTGATTACTGACAAATTAAGGTGTGAAAACTCTAGCCAAGAATGCTGCTCAGTGCTCATTGGGAGAGCTGAAGTATATTGGGAATATTCCCAAGTTGCTGGAGAATACCCTGGATTTGCAAGATGCTTTCATGACTGATTGTATTTAAATTTTGCTTTTTTAGTATGCTTTTGAGAGCCTGATGAAGAAGCAAACCTGAAACAAAGAATAATTTATTTTAGCCTAGTTAAGACTCATCAGATTGACCCTTTCATTAAGAGGACTGTGAAGCACCGTAAAGCAGAGTGAGCCCCAGAAGGAAAGAAGAGGAAATGTGAAGAGAAAAAGGAATAAAGAAGTTGATCACTGAAGAGACAGTGTGGAAAAACAGTAGGCAGCTTTCCCCTCAGAAAACATGGGAGAGGGGCATATAACCTGACATCTTGCTTTTCAAACAAATATGTTTCTGAAGCCTGAAAAGGTAAAGTAACTTGTTCAAAATCATACAGTGTGTCAGTGGAAAAGCCTAAACTCTTAGCTTAGTTCAATGTGTTTTATTTCAACTATGCCTGTAACTTGCCCATAGAGTCTTCCAGAAAACCAGAATTTCTACAACATATCTCTTTAATTTCCTTGCTGCTACACAAATGCTGTTCTTTAAACACTTAAGTGCAGTTATTGCCTTTTAGCCCTGTGACCCTCCTTTACTCTGTCCTTTATCTCTTTTCTTCTCCAACACCCTTAAGGATGATATTCTAAATCTGAGTTTTCAGAAACATCTGCTTATTCCAAATAGATTAGATGGCAGATATAGAAGACTGGGACAATGAAAAGAATGGATTTAATTTTGCTGTGAATCTGAAATTCATTTTCATATTTAACTTAGTTTAATTTCTCTTCAACTGGTATACATATAGGCATACCTTGGAGATATTTTTGGTTCTAGACAATTTATGTCAGAGAACCAAAAATTTTTGGTTCTCTGATGTAAATTATAGCAATATTTTTTTGCATCTGTCTCCTAAAGCAAAGGAAATAAAAGCAAAAATAAACACATGGGACCTAATCGTATAAGCTTCTGCACAGCAAAGGAAACCATTGACAAAACAAAAAGACAACTGTTGAATGGGAGAAAATATTTGCAAATGATATGACTAATAAGGAGTTAACCAAAATATATAAACAGCTTGTACAACTCAACATCAAAAACAAACAACTTGATTAAAAAATGGGCAGAAGACCTGAATAGACATTTTTCCAAAGAAGACATACAGATGGCCAACAGGCACATGAAAGGATACTCAAAATGACTAATCATCAGAGAAATGAAAATTAAAACCACAGGTGACCTCACACCTGTCAGAATGGCTATCATCAAAAAGACCACAAAGAAATTTTGGCAAGGATGTGGAGAAAAGGGAATTCTCATATGCTGTTGTTGGTAATGTAACTTGGTGTGTCCATTATGGAAAACAGCATGTAGGTTTCTCAAAAAACTAAAAAATTAAACTATCATATGACCCAGCAATTCTACACTTGGGTATTTATAAAAAAAAAAAAAAACCACAAAAACACTAATTTGAAAAGATACATGTACCCCAATGTCCATAGCAACATTATTTACAATTGCCAAGATATGGAAACATCCTAAGTGTCCATCAACAGATGAATGGATAAGGAAGATGTAGTATATACATACAATGGAATACTAATCAGCCATAAAAAAGAACAAAATTTTGCCCTTTGCAACAACATGGATGGACATGAAGGGTATTAAACTTAGTGAAATAAATCAGACAGAGAAAGACAAATAATGTATATCACTTATATGTGGAATCTAAAAAATAAAGCAAGTGAGTGAATATAACAAAACAGAAACAGAGTGACAGTTATAGAGAACAAACTAGTGGTTACCCGTGGGGAGAGGGAATGGGGGAGGGGCAAAATAGGGGTAGAGGATTAAGAGGTACAAACTGCTATGTACATATAAGATAAATAATTTAAAAGGATATATATAATACAATACAAGAAATATAGCCAATATTTTATAGTAACTATAAGTCGAATATAACCTTTCAAACTTGTGAATCACTAAGTTGTACACCTGAAATTTGTATATTGTACATCAGCTATACCTCAATAAAAAAACAAACATAATTTATGCTTACACCAGACTATAGTCTATTAAGTGTGCAATAGCATTATGTCTAAAAAAAAGTACATGCCTTAACTAAAAAATACTTTATTGCTAAAAAATGCTAACCAACACCTGAACTTTCAGTGAGTCTTACAGTAACATCAAAGATCACTGATCACCATGACAAATATAATAATAATGAAAAAGTTTGAAGTATTGCAAGAATTACCAAATTGTGACACCGAGACATGAAATGAGCAAATGCTATTAGAAAAAATGGTGCTGATAGATTTGTTCAACACAGGGTTGCCATTAACCTTCAATTTGTGAAAAATGCAATACCTGTGAAGTGCAATAAAGTGAAACACAATAAAAAGAGGTATGGCTGTAATTCTCAGTTCTCTGAAATTTTCAGAGTACCTGTTTTTTGTTTTTGTTTTTTTCTCTTCACAGTGTGACCACCATCCTTATAGGTGTGGAATGTTGGTCAAGAATATATTTTGGAGGTCACTAGCTTATAAATTAATCGGTTTTAATAAACTCTGTTGGCCTTATAATAAATTTATTTAAAAATTCTTGCTGAAAGTTTTAAACCTGTTATTTTTTCATAGTGGCTCCCCAAATCTTCATTAGTTGGTTTGTGTATTGGGAAATTCTTATAGATTCCTTAAGTAATAGATTATGTAGAATAGTTGCTTATCATTAAGTAATAGATTATGTAGAATAGTTGCTTATCATTAAGTCATTACTAAAGCAGTTATATATGTATGTATACACACACGTATATGTCATAGTTCTTTAATCTATTAAAATTGGGTGGCTCCTCTATTATTTATGAAAATGTTGCAGAGAGACTTAGCAGTGGAGGGCACATATCTTTGCCTTCTTTTCATTTGCATAAAATACCTGGCGCATTCTCAATTCTAATGAAGGAATTCAGAAGTTAATTTTTAAGTGTTTGGTGCTCTTAAATAAGACAGCTAAACCTGAATGAGACCTTGTATTTTTTTCAGACGGTAAATGACCATGATTGAAAACAGTCTTATTCAATAAATACACATGTTATGGACAAACAGTCATCGTGTTGCTAGTTGGTTTTCTCAGATATATTCAGATAAGCAGTACATACATTCAAGGAGAGCATGTCATTCTTTTCCTTGACTAACTCATAAATTAGTTCAAGGGGATTCTGTGATATCTCCTGTTACTTCAAATTTAGCTTTTCTTCTAGTAGCAGTCATTGATGTCCTGCAAATAGACGTGACATGAATTAGTGAAGTGGTTTCCCAGGTATGCTGGAGTTGGAGGTTTTTATGGGATGAAGTGCTCTGGCCTTGTTGCTATACCTAGGACTTCTGCATGATAGAATTGTATCTAAGCTATCTACTTCTGGTATTGATAGCTCAGTCCCCCTAAGTCCTAAAAATAACCATCAAGAGGAGAAGGAACAACTAGAGGAGATGGTAAGAAATCTTACAGGATTTTTGCTCATGTTTAGGACTGGTTTTAGGGACTGTGGCATGTTCTTTCTAATAAATTATCCATGTGAATATTTTTACTCATTCTTATCAGGAGAAAAAGAGAAAGTCATAATTCCCACCAGTCCAGGAACATTGTGAAACAATGTCAGTCATGAAATATTTATGAAAGCTTTTGGATGGAGTCTGGGGAAGAAAGAACTGTGAAAAGTCTGGGAGCCACAGAAATATTTTGATAATTAAGAATCTTTGGGGATTTAAAATGTATATCTAAGAAAGTTTGGTTCTTTAAAAGGAATGATTCCTAACGGATGTTTGAAATGTGTGTGTGTGTGTGTGTGTGTGTGTGTGTGTGTATTTCTCACAAACTCAGGAAATATTTCTAGTAGTCATTGATTAATAACTCTTGAGTCATATCTGAGTTGATATATTACCAGTTTTAATGCAATGTTTACTTAGTTTAACCATCTGTTGACCACTAGTCCATGGGATTCTAGTTTGGAACTTCTATAATAGTCTCATATAAGAAGTAGATTAAGTAGGGTCAGAGTAAAATCTCCCCCAAAGGCTACTTTGGATTCTTAATTCTCTTGACATTTTTGGAAGTGATCACAAGCTGCATTATTCATTACTTCTTAAAAATTTTACTTACATACATAACCCTAAGAGCTATAAATCTCTTATCTCCTTGAGAGGCCCTCAGGACAGAAGCTATAAAATATAACTGAAGTAGACACTGGTCCCCAGCTAATATAGAAACAAAATTTGTAATTGAATATTTATATCTTAATTTGAGTTTTAGAAAAGCAACATCTTTTCTTTTCCCAAAGAAAATCATAGATCCTCTTGACTGCATGCAAAAGAAAAGAGAAACCTCTAACCTGAATAGATGGAAAATAAATTTGAAGCTGGTAATTAAGTAGGCCTCAAGCTTCATATTTCCAGTTCTCCCCACCATCTCCTCCCCTTCTGCTGAGGTTTTCAGGTAATAGTAGAGTTAGGAGATGCTGTGAGAAGTTCAAAAACTAGGAGTAATTTTATAATTAAAACATCCTGGGCAGCAGGAATTTGTTTCTTTAACAAAGTATGTTAGACTGTTAGGTGAAGGTAGGTAAAAGCAGCAGATAGCCAATACTCTTCTGTAGGTAGTGTGTGCATCATTTTAATGCAAAGTGAGACGACTTTGATGTAATTTATTATTAAAAATATCAATTACCATCAAAGTCATCACTGACATAAATTCGTTAAGTTCTGTGCAGATTTTGCCCTAGCAACCTTTATCCAGGTGTTCGTAATCGTTCGTTGTTGACAACCACTAGGTGACACTGTTGCTTCACCAAGTTAGTGCAGGAAGATCCATTAGCTACACAAGTTATACAGGAAGCACTATTGTTTATATTAGCCTGAAATTGGACTAATACTGATCATCAGCATTATTACAAATAGTTCTGACAGTACTATCTATTATATAAAATATACACACGCTTATAATAAAACAAACTACTAAGTACTACTACTGCTGCTGCTACTCCTAGTACCATACACCACAAGACCAATGTCTAAAATTTGTCAACTCTGTGATGACCTTTGTACTTTGTACTTTAATTTAATCCTTCTCTCAATCAAACTTGTAGGAGATTACAAATCTAAGAAGTGGCAGAACTGAAATTCAAACATTGTATGACAGCTTCTCTGGCCCCTTTAGTCACACAGCAAGCTTAGTGATAGGTTACAACCTGAGCTCTGTGATGGTATGTATTTCCAATCAAGTTGTCTATATCAAAATAAGAGGGCCTATGGAAAAACAGTAGGGTGAGTTTAACATAAACATAATACAGTTTCCTTTCCATTACTTTTTTTTATTGGCATATAGTTGCTTTACAATGTTGTTTCTGTTGTAAAATGAAGTGAATCAGCTATAGGTATACATATATCCCCTCCCACTTGGACCTCCCTCCTACCCCCACGCCACCCATCCCACTCATCTAGGTCATCACAAAGTACTTTTTAAAAGGTGTTCTTGGAAACTCATATCTGTGAAAAAACTCTGGGTCTATTTGGTATACCTACTAATATTTTTATTCACAGGAGGAAACCTTAATTTAGGATTGCTAGATAAAACACAGGATTCCCATTTAAATTTGTGTTTCAGATAAATGATTTCTTAGCATAAGTATGTCCCATACAAAAATCTGTATTTCTGGTACACAATAAATATATACATTTTTTTTTATAAATATGTCCCCAATATTGCATGGGGCATATCTATATTAAAAATAAAAATTATTTCTTATTTATCTGAAATGCAAATTTAAGTAGGTCTCCTGTATTTTAATTTGCTAAATCTGTCAACATTACCTTATCTATTATTTCAGTTAACTTGGGGCAGTTTAACAAAACTCACTCAATTTTCTCCCTTTCTATCTTGGACTCTCTCCCTTCACTATTTCCCCCTCCATTTCTGAGGAATATATATTTGTCCTTTTAGAGGATGATCCTATGATCTGTATCCTTTATCCTTTTGCTTCCTGCTTCTCTTCAGACTTGCTCCATTTGTTATCATAATCCCTGTCTCATTTTCACTGTTTTTCTCACTATCATGTCTTTTTCCCATCTATAAAAGTGATTAGAGATTTGTACCTCAAAAAAACCTCAAGCTTCTCTACCCTATTTGGTTATACTTCTTCAAAGAGCAGACCCTATTTTCTTATCACCCATTTACTCTTCAAACAACTGCAACTGGTAATAAAACTTTTCTCCCCAAACTCATTCAACAGCTTTCTAATTGCTAAATTCCATACTTTTCTAAGCCCTCATCTTTCTTTTTTTTCCTCTCTATTTGATGGTGTTCCATCTCTAATTCTTTATTTTAGTCTCTCTGTATTTTTTCTCATGGATGAATCATCACCTTCTTCTTGTGATAGAGTCTCAGATTCTCATTGTAGAATGAGAATTGTATCTCCATTGTAGTAATGACATCACCATATAATATACTCAGTCACATAAACACATTCTTCTTTGACATTTTTTGGCCTCCAATTTTTCTGCTGTATTACGTGGCTTCTACATCTGCTACATTCTTGCATCTCTCTATTTCTTTTGATTTTCAATCTGATTATTACCATCAAAAGGAAAAGGATTCTTCAAAAGGATTTAAGATTGACAGTAAAAGAATTGTATTTCATCTTTCTTGCCTTCATCCCCTTAACTGATGATTATCCTGGGACTGCCAGAAGTAAAAGGCATATTCTGTGGTGGGGTTCTTCTTTTCTGGACTTGTGAATAAGTTGATAATCTCTCTGCTTTCAGTTGGTCAATATTTGACAGTGATCTTCTAGTCCATGAGAATGGAGGTTAGATATGAAAGTAATTCTTTTCTCCTATATATGAAATGGGTCATCAGATTCAGAAATTGCTTTATTGCTGAATGTGATATAGGTACTTTCACTACATTCACTGTTTTGGGCATTATCTGCTTAAGATGCTGATTAGAATGTGAGAAAGATAATACATACAATCTACCTTATTCCTAATCTCAGAAATCAATTCCAGAAGTGAAGTTTAGACCTTGAATTTTAAAATCTATTGTTCTTGGTTTTACAATCCTAATTATGTTAAGTCTCCTGAAGTATAATTCTTCCTCATTCTTGGGACTTCCTTGGGAATGAATAATCCATGGAGATGTATCAGAAAACATTCTGATCATCCAGTGTAATTTTTAAAGCAACCAATTAAAACTGTCTTCAAATAATAAGACTGTTCATTGGATTGGAGACTTTTGGAGTATAAATTTAATTAAATGGAGTTTTTCTTTTAAGTACAGGTTAATAGGCTGTCCACCAAAAGTAATCCCTTCTCTATAGACAGCTGAAAGAATTGACAGGCATAAATACTTGTGCTACGAAGCATATTCATCACTTCTTACTTCACACGAGTTTTAAGTTTCTAGGTACAGTAAAACCTTGTTTTTATAGATTGAGTTGAGACCCCCAGTCAATTTGTTAAAAGCAGTTTATAGATGAAAATATTTCTCCTGGCTCTCATAAAGAATTAATTTAGATTAATAACTGCTAGAGCAATAATGTTAAGTTTACATTCCCACCAATGACCATGGCATATATCACTAAGAGATTTATGCAAATTTTCTTGCTGAGCATGGTGGATGCACTGCTTCAGAATTCTTCTGAACTCATTTCAGTAATTCAGTTGAAGAACTAATTCATCTGTTTGACCCAGGATATGGATGGCTTTTTTGTTAATCATTTTCAGAATGTAGAACGTATAAATACAAGAAGATAAAGTCAAGAATTTAGGCATTTCAGGATCACCTTGAGGACATGACGAAGGTTAGAGTCTGAAAAGGAAGAATGGAGTTGACATGCATATCTTCAAACTAAACAGGGATATGTGACCATTTTTGGGGGGAGGATAAATAATGTCATAGTCCAATTCAGAATTTTGATTTCAAGCAAGGCAGATAGAAATAGATTTGTTTTGTTATTCTATTTGGAATCTAAGTAGGCTGGTTTACAAAAAATATAAACTGGATAAGATTGTTCATCCCAGAAGAAGAAAATATTCCATTCTAACTGAATAATGATAGGAAGTAAGACATACATGGTTTTCTTACTTTATGCTTTCAATGCATTAAGGCATATTAAAAAGTCAGTTCAAAACTATTGAAATACATTACTCAAATCGTCTTAGCAACTAATGAAAGAAATTTATAGGCGCTAACAACTAACATTTATCAGTGCTTTTCCCATATGCCAGACATTGTCCTTGGTACTCTACTTATCTAAGTCCTCCCCTCAAAGACCTTGAAAAGTTGGCATGGAATTTTAGTTTTGTTCACCAATGTGCTGGTTGCTTATCCAGTTTCATAGTACAACACTTCAACTATTTCTTTATTCTTGTTCTCCTTTTGATGTGAATAAAAAGTAATGTTCCCCGGGCTTGGTTTATCTCCTCTAGTATATTTTCTTTCTTTTTTTTTTTTTACTGCCAAATATATAGTGAATATGGTACAAAATATCATTGTAATCTATGTGCAATATAGATCTTGCAACTTCTCATGTAAATTTCAGTTATGCCACTAGTTAATTGGGAGAATGAGAACTCTGGTACTATTCCCTACATGCTACTTCATTTTTTTTTTTTTTTTTTTTTTTTTTTTTTTTGCGGTACGCGGGCCTCTCACTGTTGTGGTCTCTCCCGTTGCGGAGCCCAGGCTCCGGACGCGCAGGCTCAGCGGCCATGGCTCATGGGCACAGCCGATCCACGGCATGTGGGATCTTCCCGGACCGGGGCACGAACCCATGTCCCCTGCATCGGCAGGCGGACTCTCAACCACTGCGCCACCAGGGAAGCCCTACATGCTACTTCTTGAAGTGAAAGAAATGCTTTATGGAAGTCCTAAAAAGCACCTCAAAGATTTGAATTTTCAATAAGCTAAAATTATTTGAGTATTTGTCTACATCTTCCAATAAATGATAAATATTTCTTTCTCTTAATTTGATTCCACTGTCTGAGTTATACTTAGCCACCCAATTTGACTTCCTATGGGGACAAATAAGCTTAAGCACTGAGAATTTCTGAATATTATTATGTACGTTTTGGTAATAAGACATTAGTGGTAGAAACCCATATTTGAATTATGTCATTAAGTATGGAATGTAAACCAGCAAGAAAAAACTAGCTCAAAAGAAAAATATGTTTCATGGCTTCAAGGTCCCAGGAAATTCTAAGCATAAGTGCTCTAAATTCCCATTGGGAAGTCAGTTGATCCAGAAAACTAGACATCCTTAAGTATTGTGGAAATCAACATGTAACATGTTGAAGAATGTCCCAATAAGACCACCCAAAGGATGAATTTCTTATACATCTTACTGGCATAAGATGTTAGCCCAAAAAGCCTCATTGGAGCATGAGAACAATATCCACCAAAAAAAATGACATGATTAGTAAGATGTGTATCCTAGTGTTATTTGAAAAAAAAAAAAAAACTCCATAAAACTGGAAGAACCAAAGTATCTATTCCTAGGAAGATGGCTATGTAAACTTTGGTACATCTTTATGAGGGAATATTGTGCACTCATGAAAAAAATGATGTTCTCTAAGAGTTTTTCATGATATAGCAAAGGCTTATAATGTTCAGTGAAATAAAAAAAAATTATGTGTACCGTATTGTCTCAACTATGTAAAGAAAAATATTTCATAGAAAAAAAATGGAACAAACTATATCAAAAATTTAATCAACAGTGTGATCATGGAACATATCTTTTTGTTTAACACCACCATTTCTATACTTTACAAAACTTTCTATTTTATAATAGTAATTTGATTATGTAATAATCAGAAAAATTAAAACTATTGGAAAAAATAAATGGCTTCTGAATTCTTATCAAAGTGCAGGTGTTCTACTTTTTGCCTTATTGCTCCTTGGCACAAAGTAGGCAAAACCATGGAAGCTGACCACGGAAAGTAAAAGCAATGGAATAAGTAGAAACTTGGGTTTTAATATTTGGTATATATATATATATATATATATATATGCATTTGGTTATTTTTCAGTTTTGTAAGTTTACTCATATTTCATATACACAATAATTATCTTTTCATAAAAATACTTCTTGTTGCAAGTGAGACCCTAAGAGTAATTATCAGTCCTGAATCTTAGACTAGCTCCCTATTTCATGCATAAAAAGCTGAGTGACAATTTCTCAGGAATGCTATAAAAATGTTTTCACACTGCTTGAATCCTTTTCATTAGGAGTCACCTCTAGGTACTATTTCAACTTTAAGACTTAAGACCTAATGAGGTAACACTACAAGATCTGTGCTAGTATTGAATTTCCACTAAAAGTAATTGCATAAATCAAACACTGTTTGAAAGTGTTGGGGAAACTTGCTTTTTTGATGATCCCTTTGTGGAAATATAGGCTGTATGGAGTATTTTAGACATTTTTCTTCTGGGTAACACAGCAATCCCAGAGTCGATTTTTTTTCTTTGTTATTACGATACCTTGTAGATGAGACTCTGTACCCAGGGGGAAAGTCTAATGAAGTTATTAGACAAACTCTATTATCTCTTTTAATAGAAGTACTAAACTGAAAAATTACATGACTACTGAAGACATATTTGATTTCAGTAATAAGTTTGATATGAATTCTTAAGATACCTTTGTGGACAAGATGATAAAAACATTCTATTTGACTGACTGTTCTCAATTCCTACTAAATAAATTTCAGTCTGAAGGACAGAGTCTAGTAGATGTATCTCGGTTTTCTTATTTACTGATTTGAATAAGGACTTATATGACATGCTTCATCAATTTTTGGGTAATGCTATGGACTGTGTTATGTCTCCCAAAATTCATATGTTAAAGTCCTAACCCCCAATATGATGGTATTTGGAGATGAGGCCTTTAGGAGATAATTAGTTTCAGGTCATGTCATGAGGTACTTCTGCTTTCTCTCTGCTGTATGAAGACAAAGTGAGAATATGGCTCTTTGCAAGCCAGGAAGAGGGCCCTCATCAGGAACCAAATTGGCCAACTCCTTGATCTTATACTTCACAGTCTCCACAACTGTGAGAAATAAATTCCTGTGGTTTAAGTTATCCAGTATCTGGTATTTTATTATGGCAGCCTGAGCTGACTAATAATACAGGTAACAATGTTTGGAGGAATAGCTCATACGTTTAAGTGAAGTACATAATTATCAGTATTAATAATGACTAGATCAGATTCAGAAAGATTTTATCACAACAAATTAATTGACCAGATTCAATATATCAGGTAAGGTTTAATATAAAACTTGATGCTTAGATTTTTATAAAAAGTCTCCTACATAATAAAGGATGGAGAATATATCACTTAACAGAGTAGGTTTGGAAAAAGAGTTTAATTGTATGGTATTGTTTACACTTTTCAAGCCAGAACACAGCTAAGCACTGTTAAATTTTGGTATCACATACTAAAAGGAAAATCGGCAAGTTGTAGCAAATCATGAGGAGGGTGATCATAATGATGGACAATTTTAAAGTCATATTACATGGGGACCTCCCTGGCCTGGTGGCACAGTGGTTAGGACTCTGCACTCCCAATGCAGGGGGCCCGGGTTTAATCCCTGGTCAGGGAACTAGATCTCACATGCATGCCACAACTAAGAAGCCTACCTGCTGCAACTAAGACCCTGCACAACCAAATTAAAAAAACAAAATCCTTCTTCATGTATAAATTAATTAATTAATTAATTAAAAGTCATAATTATATGATAATTTCCAGCTAGAATGGAGTTGCAGGAACATTTATCTTCCTGCCTGAAACAAATAAGAACCTGACAAAATATGAAATAATATTGTCAAGATTTTGGACATCGGGCAACAAAAGACAATAATCTTGGAGAGGTTGGAAACAAATGAAATGAGCCCAGTGATTGTCCCAATTTACTGCTAGGAGAGTTTCCAGGCCATTGTGCAGCAGAGTATGAAGGTGGAGGAGAACCCAGGAGGAGACAGTCTCCCTAAGTTGAAGAGAAGGACCTGGAAGTCTGGAGAGGCTGAAGCAGCTGGATTTCACATGGCAGAGTGCCAGAGAGAGAGCCCCAGAAATCTGCACATGTGCATAGTGTTAAGCCAAGTAAAGATTTGCACAGAAGTGTAGGGAATTTACAGACAGTGGGAAAATGATTAGAAGGAGCAATCCCAGGGACTCACACAAGGTTCATGTTTCTATTACCCAGAGTGAAAATTCCATAGTCCACAGAGCATCAACTGGCAACGAGTTCTGCCACAATAGTGGGAATAAATGTTGCTCTTGTCCCACCTATCAGTATAATTCAGGTTTGGCTTTTAAGTTTTGAGATGAAGAAAAAGATGCATGGAATTAACAGTAGATTAGACATGGTAGAGTAAAGAATTAGTGAACCTGAAAACATAGTAAGAAAAACTACTCAAAATGAAAGAAAAACATGCCTTAAAAAAATACACAAAGCACTGTTAAACTGTGTGACAACATCAAGTAGCCTAATATATATTTATTTGGAGTTTCCAAAGGAAGTAGGATAGAAAATATTTCGGTAGATAATTGCTAGACATTTTCCAAAAGTGTTAAAAACTGTAAACTCACAGATCTAAGAAGCTCAACAAACATCAAGCACAAATAAATAAAGAAATAAATAAGAGCAAAATACGATGGAAGGAAGAAACACCAAGGTACAGCATAATGAAATTACTTTAAACCAATGGTAAATAAAAACCTTTTTTAAAAATAAATTTTTAGAATAGATATTTATTGGAGTATAATTGCTTCACAATACTGTGTTAGTTTCTGGTGTACAGCAAAGTGAATCAGCCATATGCATACATATATCCCCATATTCTCTCCCTCTTACACCTTCCTCCCACCTTCCCTATCCCAAATGAAGTGATAGTAGCATCGAGATACATACACTACCAAATGCAAAATAATTAGCTAGTGGGAAGCAGCAGCATAGCACAGGGAGATCAACTGGGTGCTTTAAGATGACCTAAAGAGAACATCTGAAAAACCTCTAGAGGATAAAGAAAACATGTACAGAAGAACAATAAAGATAGCAAAAAAAATTCCTTGCTGGAAACAATGCAAGCTAGGTGACAGTGGAGCAATGTCTTTAAAGTACTAAAACAAGAAGAAAATGACAATAACAGCAAAAAATACCTGCCGACCTAGAATTCTACACCTAATGGATTTATCTTTCAAAAACAAAGGCAATGGGGCTTCCCTGGTGGCACAGTGGTTAAGAATCTGCCTGTCAATGCAGGGGACTGGGTTCTAGCCCTGTTCCGGGAAGATCCCACATGCCACGGAGCGGCTAGGCCTGTGAGCCAAAACTACTGAGCCTGCGCGTCTGGAGCCTGTGCTCTGCAATGGGAGAGGCTGTGACAGTGAGAGGCCCATGCACCACGATGAAGACTGGTCCTGCTCTCGCCACAACTGGAGAAAGCCTTCACGCAGAAACGAAGACCCAACACAGCCAAAAATAAATAAATAAGTTTATTAAAAAAAAGAAACAAAACAAAACAAAACAAAAAACAAAGGCAATGAATCTGTAGATTGCTTTGGGTAGTATAATCATTTTCACAACACTGATTCTTCCAATCTAAGAACATGGTATGTCTCTCCATCTATTTGTGTCAACTTTGATTCCTTTTAACTGTATCTTATAGTTTTCTGCTTACAGGTCTTTTACCTCCTTACGTAGGTTTATTCTAGGTATTTTATTCTTTTTGTTGCAATGGTAAATGAGATTGTCTCCTTAATTTCTATTTCTTATCTTTTGTTGTTAGTGTATAGAAATGCAACAGATTTATGTGTATTAATTTTGCATCCTGCAACTTTACTAAATTCGTTGATTAACTAGTAGTTTTCTAGTGGCATCTTTAGAATTTTCTACATATAGTATCATGCCATCTTCAAACAGTGACAATTTTACTTCTTCTTTTACAATTTGTATTATTTTATTTTATTTTTCTCCTCTGATTGCTGTGGCTAGGACTTCCAAACTATGTTGAATAATATTGGCGAGAGTGGACACCCTTGACTTGTTCCTGATCTTAGAGGAAATGCTTTCAGTTTTTCACCACTGAGAATAAGTTTGCTGTAGGTTTGTCATATATGGACTTTATTATGTTGAAGTAGGTTGGCTCTATGCCCACTTTCTAGAGAGTTTTTATCATAAATGGGTGTTGAATTTTGTCAAAATATTTTTCTGCATCTATTGAGATGATCATATGGTTTTTATTCTTCAATTTGTTACTATGGTGTATCACATTGATTGATTTGTGTATATTGAAGAATCCTTGCATCTTTGGGATAAATCCCAGTTGATCACGGTTATAATCCTTTTAATGTGCTGTTGTATTCTGTTTGCTAGTATTTTGTTGAGGATTTTTGCATCTATGTTCATCAGTGATATTAACCTGTAGTTTTCTTTTTTTGTAGTATCTTTGTCTGGTTTTGGTATCAGGGTGATGGTACTCTTGTAGAATGAGCTTAGGAGTGTTCCACTCTTTGCAAATTTTTGGAAGAGTTTGAGAAGGATAAGTGTTAGCTCTTCTCCAAATGTTTGATAGAATTCACTTCTGAAGCCATATGGTTCCAGAACCAAAATCTTTATTGAAAGATTTTAAATCACAGTTTCAATTTCAGTACTTTTGATTGTTCTGTTCATATTTTCTATTTCTTCCTGGTTCAGTCTTGGAAAGTTATACCTTTCTAAGAATTTTTCCATTTCTTCCAGGTTGTCCATTTTTATTGCCATATAGTTGCTCTTACAATCTTTTGTATTTCTGTGGTGTCAGTTGTAAGTTCTCCGTTTCCATTCCTAATTTTATTGATTTGAGCCCTCTCTCTTTTTTTCTTAATACATCTGGCTAAAGGTTTATCAATTTTGTTTATCTTCTCAAAGATCCAGCTTTTAATTTTATTGACCTTTGCAATTGTTTTCTTCATTTCTATTTGATTTATTTCTGCTCTTATCTTTATGATTTCTTTCCTTCTACTAACTTTGGATTTTGTTAGTGCTTCTTTCTCTAGTTGCTTTAGTGTAATATTAGATTGTTTATTTGAGATTTTTCTTGTTTCTTGATGTAGGATGGATTGCTATAAACTCCCCTCTTAGAACTGCTTTTGCTGCATCCCATAGGTTTTGGGTTGTCATGTTTTCATTGTCATTTGTCTCAAGGTATTTTTTGATTTCCTCTTTGATTTCTTCAGTGATCTATTGGTTCTTTAGTAGCGTGTTGTTTAGCCTCCATGTGTTTGTATTTCTTACTTTTCTTTCCCCTGTGTAATCCCTATAAAATTACCAATGGCATTTTTTACAGAAGTAGAACAAAATATTTGACCATTTGTATGGAAACACAAAAGACCCGAATAGCCAAAGTAATCTTGAGAAAGAAAAATCGAGCTTGAGGAATCAGGCTCTCTGACTTCAGACTATACTACAAAGCTACAGTAATCAAAACAGTATGGTACTGGCACAAACACAGAAATATAGATCAATGGAACAGGATACAAAGCCCAGAGATAAATCCATACACCTATGATCACCTAATCTATGACAACAGAGGCAAAAACATACAATGGAGAAAAGACAGCCTATTCAATAAGTGGTGCTGGGAAAACTAGACAGCTACATTTAGAGTAATGAAATTGGAACACTCCCTAACACCATACACAAAAATAAACTCAAAATGGATTAAAAACCTAAATGTAAGGATAGACACAATAAAACTCTTAGAGGAAAACATAGGCAGAACATCTTTGACATAAATTGCAACAAGATCTTTTTTGACCCACCTTCTAGATAAATGAATATAACAAAAATAAACATATGAGACCTAATTATACTTCAAAGCTTTTGCACAGCAAAGGAAACCATAAACAAGAGGAACAGACATCCCTCAGAATGGGAGAAAATATTTGTAAATGAAGCAACTGACAAAGGATTTATCTCCAAAATATATAAACAGCTCATGTAGCTCAATATCAAAAAGCAAACAACCCAATAAAAAAAATGGCGGAAGACCTAAATATACATTTCTTCAAAGAAGACATACAGATGGCCAAGAAACACATGAAAAGTTGCTCAAGTACACTAATTATTAGAGAAATGCAAATCAAAACTTCAATGAGGCATCACCTCACACCAGTCAGAATGGCCATCATCAAAAAATCTACAAACAATAAATGCTGGAGAGGGTGTGGAGTAAAGGGAACCCTCTTGCACTGTTGGTGGGAATGTAAATTGATACAACTACTATGGAAAACAGTTTGTAGGTTCCGTATAAAAGTAAACATAGAACCACCATATGACCCAGGAATACCACTACTGGGCATATGCCCAGAGAAAACCATAATTCATAAAGACACATGCACCCCAATGTTCATAGCAGCACTATTTACAATAGTCAGGACATGGAAGCAACCTAAATGTCCATCAACAGAGGAATGGATGAAGAAGATGTGATACATATATATATATATATAATGTAATGTTACTCAGCCATAAAAAATTAATGAAATCGGGTCATTTGTAGAGACATGGATGGAACTAGAGAGTGTCATACAGAGTGAAGTAAGTCAGAAAGAGAAAACCAAATATTGTATATTAATGCATATATGTGGAATCTAGAGAAATGTTATAGATGACCTTATTTACCCAGCAGAAATAGAGACACAGACGTAGAGAACAAATGTATAGATACCAAGGGGGGGAAGGGGTGGGTTGGGATGAATTGGGAGATTGGGATTGACACATATACACTCTTGATACTATGTATAAAGTAGACAACTGGAGCTTCCCTGGTGGCGCAGTGGTTGAGAGTCCGCCTGCCGATGCAGGGAACACGAGTTTGTACCCCGGTCTGGGAAGATCCCACATGCCGCGGAGCGGCTGGGCCCGTGAGCCATGGCCGCTGAGCCTGCAGGTCCGGAGCCTGTGCTCCGCAACGGGAGATGCCACAACAGTGAGAGGCCCGCGTACCGCAAAAAACAAAAAACAACAACAACAACAAAATAGACAACTGATGAGAACATACTCTATAGCACAGGGAACTCTACTTAATGCACTGTAGTGGGAGGGAAATGGGAAGGAAATCCATAGGGAGGGTATATATGTATATGTATGGCTGATTCATTTTGCTGTGTAGTAGAAGCTAACACAATATTGTAAAGCAACTATACTCCAATAAAATTTAAATAAAAACAAACAAACAAAAAAACCCAAAGGGAAGATAAAACATTTTTCAGATATATAAATAATTTATCCAGCAAACCTGCACTAGTAGAAATGTTAAAGTAAGTACTTCAGGCAGGAAAATCATACCAAATGAAAATCTGGAACTATCCAATGAAAAATGAAGAGTAGTGGAATGGTAACTCTGCAGGTAAATATAAAAGACTTTTAAAATTATTTTAATGTCTTTTAAAGATATGCAACTTTAAAGCAAAAAACTAATATATTTTATTTTGGGGTTATAACACATGTAAACATAAGTGTATGACAACTGTAGTACAAAGGAAAATGGAAGTATGCAGTTGTAATGTCCTTATACTAAATGTGAAGTGGTATGTTATCATTTGAAGATAGACTTTAATAGTTAAAGATGTACATTATAAAATCTAAAGCAATCATCAAAATAAGTTATAGTTAATAAACCAACGAAGGAGTAAAATAGAATCATACAAATAATCCAAAAGATGGTAACAAAAGGAAAAAGTGAAGAACTGATGAGATAAATATAGAATAAATGACAAATAGATAGATTTAAACCCAACCATATCAATAACCACTTTACATATAAATAATCTAAATACTCCAAATAAGGCAGAGATTGTGACACTGGATTACAAAACAGGACCCAACTCTATACTGCCTATAAGAAATCCACATTAAATACAAGGACATATATTTACACATATTTCCTTCAGCATGAGTGTTATTGTTCCTAGAAATAGGAGAGCTGAAGCAGCAGTCATAGGTCCACAATCATGCACTTCTAAGGAAGTGAATTTCTAGCACTGTATGGGATAATTCCTTCTTGGTATCATCAGATCTTTTCAAGTCAAGCTGTGTCCCCAGCCATAGTTTATTTTACTTACTGTTTATCAATTGTTGGTCAGAAATGAGAAGGAGCTTTTACTAATCCTCAGTGAACTGCTGTTCTTTATTGTTTCCTTCCTTTTTTCTTCTTCCTTTCTCCTTCCTTCTTTCCTTCTTTCCTTTCTTTTTCAGTTCAGTCTGCTATAACAAAAAATATCATAGACTGGGTGGCTTAAACAACAGACATTTATTTCTCACATTTCTGAAGACTTGGAAGCCCAAGATCAAGACACCAGGAAATTCTATATCTGGCGATGACCTCTTCCTGGCTTGTAGATTCCCAGTTCCTTGCTGTATCTTCACATGACTGAAAGAGCAAGCTCTAGTCTCTTTCTCTTCTTATAAACGCACTAATCCCATCATGGTCTCCACCCTCAAGACCTTGTATAAAACTAATTACTTCACAAAAGCCCCAGCTTCTAATACCATCTCACTGGTTGTTAGGGTTTCAACATAAAAATACTGGGGGGACACAAACCTGCAGTCCATAACACCTTCTGTTTTCCCTCCCTAGCCCCCCTCATCCTTCCCTCCTTTCTCTTTGAAAATGCCTTGGATCCTGGTAAAACATTCATTTGAAAGTACAAGTGATTCTTTTCCCTAGGCATTGTTTTACTTCACTAGAGCTATTTCCTTTTGACCCCTATTATGAGGCAAAATAAGCCACAGAACATAAACTAATGGCAGAAGAAAAAACATGTTAAACAGATTGTAAAGTGTTATTTAATCCAAAGACAGCAAAATAAGTTACGTTAGCAATCAACACTGAGAGCACAGGATTGTGCTCATTTTCTTTACTGGTTGGCCTATCATGAGTAAAATATTAACTGCACTGTTAAGGACTGTAATTGACATATATGTGCATCCACATTTAAATGTAGCAGTTTTTCTAAAATGAACAGCACCATAAAAGCATCAGAGCTTTTTTGGGATAGCACTAAATGAATTAGCCCTGAGAGGTTGTTATGTGTCACAGGGATTAGTATGAAGACTAAAGAGTGGGTATTTTATTTCATTTAAAATTTTTTTATTGGGGTATAGTTGTTTTTATGATGCTGTGTTAGTTTCTACCACACAGCAAAGTGGAGTTCCCTGTGCTATGCAGCAGGTTATTTTTTTTTAACATCTTTATTGGAGTATAATTTCTTTACAATGGTGTGCTAGTTTCTGCTTTCTAACAAAGTGAATCAGTTATACATATACATATATCCCCATATCTCCTCCCTCTTGCATCTCCCTCCCACCCTCCCTATCCCACCCCTCTAGGTGGTCACAAAGCACCGAGTTGATCTCCCTGTGTTATGCGGCTGCTTCCCACTAGCTATCTTTTACATTTGGTAGTGTATATATGTCCATGCCACTCTCTCACTTCATCCCAGCTTACCCTTCCCCCCCCTGTGTCCTCAAGTCCATTCTCTACAACTGCGTCTTTATTTCTGTCCTGCCCCTAGGTTCTTCAGAAGCTTTTTTTTTTTTAGATTCCATATATATGCATTAATATACGATATTTGTTTTTCTCTTTCTGACTTACTTCACTCTGTATGACAGTCTCTAGGTTCATCCACCTCACTACAAATAACTCAACATTTCGTTTCTTTTTATGGCTGAGTGTATTCCATTGTATATATGTACCACATCTTTTTTATCCATTTGTCTGTCTATGGACATTTAGATTGCTTCCATGACCTGGCTATTGTAAATAGTGCTGCAGTGAACATTGGGGTGCATGTGTCTTTTTGAATTATGGTTTTCCCTGGGTATATGCCCAGTAGTGGGATTGCTGTGTCATACGGTAGTTCTATTTTTAGTTTTTTTAAGGAATGTACATACTGTTCTCCATAGTGGCTGTATCAATTTACATTCCCACCAACAGTGCAAGAGGGTTCCCTTTTCTCCACACCATCTCCAGTATTTATTGTTTCTAGATTATTTGATGATGGCCATTCTGACCGGTGTGAGGTGATACCTCATTGTAGTTTTGATTTGCATTTCTCTAATAATTAGTGATGTTAAGCAGCTTTTCATGTGCGTCTTGGCCATCTGTATATCTTCTTTAGAGAAATGACTATTTAGGTTTTCCACCCATTTTTTCATTAGGTTGTTGTTGTTTTTTATATTGAGCTGCATGAGCTGTTTATATATTTTGGAGGTTAACCCTTTGTCCATTGATTCGTTTGCAAACATTTTCTCCCATTAAGAGGGTTTTCTTTTCATCTTGTTTATAGTTTTCTCTGCTGTGCAAATGCTTTAAAGTTTCATTAGCTCCCATTTGTTTATTTCTGTTTTTATTTCTACTACTCTAGGAGGTGGGTCAAAAAAGATCTTTATAGTGTCCAGTCTTAATTTAGGTTTTTAATCCATTTTGAGTTTATTTTTGTGTATGGTGTTAGGGAGTGTTCTAATTTCATTTTTTACATGTAGCTGTCTAGTTTTCCCAGCAGCACTTATTGAAGAGACTGTCTTTTCTCCACTGTGTATCCTTGCCTCTTTTGTCATAGCTTAGTTGAGCATAGGTGCGTGGGTTTATCTCTTGGGTTTCTATCCTGTTTCATTGATCTATATTTCTGTTTTTGTGCCAATACCATATTGTGTGGTATATTGTGAAGTCAGGGAGTCTGATTCCTCCAGCTCCAATTTTTTTTTCTCAAGATTGCTTTGGCTATTCAGGATCTTTTGTGTCTCCATACAGATTTTAAGAATTTTGTTCTAGTTTTGTAAAAAATACCATTGGTAATTTGATAGGGATTGTATTGAATCTGTAGATTGCTTTAGGTACTATAGTCATTTTCACAATATTGATTCTTCCAATCCAAGAACATGGTATATCTCCCCATATTTGTGTCATCTTTGATTTCTTTCATCAGTGTCTTATAATTTTCTGAGTACAGGTTTTTACCTCCTTAGGTAGGTTTATTCCTAGGTATTTTATTCTTTTTGTTGCAGTGGTAAATGCGATTGTTTCCTTAATTTCTCTTTCTGTTCTTTTGTTGTTAGTGTATAGGAATGCAAGAGATTTCTGTGCATTAATTTTGTATCCTGCAACTTTACCAAATTCATTGATTAGCTCTAGTAGTTTTCTGATGGCATCCTTAGGATTTTCTATCTATAGTATCATGTCATCTGCATCTTGTTCCTGATCTTAGAGGAAATGGTTTCAGTTTTTCACCACTGAGAATGATGTTTTCTGTGGGTTTTCCATAAATGGCCTTTATTATGTTGAGGTAAGTTCCCTCTATGTCTACTTTCTAGAGAATGTTTATCATAAATGAGTGTTGAATTTTGTCCAAAGCCTTTTCTGCATCAAAAGCTTTTTCTGCATCAAAAGCTTTTTCTGCATGAGATTATCATATGATTTTTATCCTTCAATTTGTTAATATCATGTATCACATTGATTGACCTGCGTATATTGAAGAATCCTTGCTTTCCTGGGATAAACCCCATTTGATCATGGTGTATGATCCTTTTAATGTGTTGTTGGATTCTGTTTGCTAGAATTTTGTTGAGGATTTTTGTATCTATGTTCATCAGTGATATTGGCCTGTAGATTTCTTTTTTTGTTATCTTTGTCTGGTTTTGGTATCAGGATAATGGTGGCCTCATAGAATGAGTTTGGGAGTTTTCCTCCCTCTGCTATATTTTGGAAGAGTTTGAGAAGGATAGGTATTAGGTCTTCTCTAAATGTTTGATAGACTTCATCTGTGAATCCACCTGGTACTGGAATTTTGTTTGTTGGAAGTTTTTTTTTTTTTTTTTTTGCGGTACACGGGCCTCTCACTGTTGTGGCCTCTCCCGTTGCAGAGCACAGGCTCCGGATGCGCAGGCTCAGAGGCCATGGCTCACGGGCCCAGCTGCTCCACGGCATGGGGGATCTTCCTGGACCGAGGAACGAACCTGTGTCCCCTGCATCGGCAGGCGGACTCTCAACCACTGCGCCACCAGGGAAGCCCTGTTGGAAGATTTTTAATCACAGTTTCAATTTCATTACTTGTGATTGTTCTGTACATATATTTTATTTCTTCCTGGTTCAGTCCTGGAAGGTTATACCTTTCTAAGAATTTGTCCATTTCTTCCAGGTTGTCCATTTTATTGGCATTAGTTGCTTGTAATTGTCTCTTATGATGCTTTGTATTTCTGTGGTGTCCGTTGTAACTTCTCTTTTTTCATTTCTAATTTTATTGATTTGAGTCCACTCCCTCTTTCTTGATGAGTCTGGCTAAAAGTGTATCAATTTTGTTTATCTTCTCAAAGAGCCAGGTTTTAGTTTTATTGATCTTTGCTATTGTTTTCTTTTTTTCTATTTAATTTATTTCTGCTCTGATCTTTATGATTTCTTTCCTTCTACTAATTTTGGGTTCTGTTAGTTCTTCTTTCTCTAGTTCCTTTAGGTGTAACGTTAGATTGTTTATTTGAGATTTTTCTTGTTTCTTGAGGTAGGATTGTATTGCTGTAAACTTCCCTGTTAAAACTGCTTTTACTGCATCCCATAGGTTTTGGATGGTTGTGTTTTCATTGACATTTGTCTCTAGGTATTTTTTGACTTACTCTTTGATTTCTTCAGTGATCTCTTTGCTCTTTAGTAGCATATTGTTTAGCCTCCATGTGTTTTTTTGACATTTTTTTTTCCTGTAATTTATTTCTAATCTTATAGTGTTGTGGTCAGAAAAGATGCTTGATTTGATTTCACTTTTCTTAAATTTACTGAGGCTTGATTTGTGACCCAAGAGGTGATCTATCCTGGAGAATGTTCAATGTACACTTGAGAAGAAAGAGTAATCTGCTGTTTTTGGATGGAATGTCCTATTAATATTGATTACATCTATGTGGTCTATTGTGTCATTTAAAGCTTGTGTTTCCTTATTAATTTGCTGTCTGGATGATCTGTCCATTGGCATAGTGAGGTGTTAAAATCCCCTGGTATTATTGTGTTACTGTCGAGTTCCCCTTTTATGGCTGTTAGCACTTGGCTTATGTATTGAGGTGCTCCTATGTTGGATGCAGAAATATTTATAACTGTTATATGTTCTTGGATTAATTCCTCGATCATTATATAGTGTCCTTCCTTGTCTCTTGTAACATTCTTTATTTTAAAGTCTATTTTACCTGATATGAGTATTGCTACTCCAGCTTTCTTTTGATTTGTTTGCATGGAATATATTTTTCCATCCCCTCACTTTCAGTCTGTATGTGTCTGTAGGTCTGAAATGGGTCTCTTGTAGACAGCATATATATGGGTCTTGTTTTTGTATCCATTCGGCCAGTCTGTGTCTTTTGTTTGGAGCATTTAATGCATTCACACTTTAGGTAATTATTGATATGTATGTTCCTATTACCATTTTCTTAATTGTTTTGGGTTTGTTTTTGTAGGTCCTTCTCTCCTCTTGTGTTTCTCACTTAGAGAAGTTCTTTTGGCATTTGTTGTAGAGCTGGTTTGGTGGTGCTGAATTCTTTTAGCTTTTGCTTGTCTGTAAAGCTTTTGATATCTCTGTAGAATCTGAATGAGATCCTTGCTGGGTAGAGTAATCTTGGTTGTAGGTTCTTCCTTTTCTTCACTTTAAATACATCATGCCACTCCCTTCTGGCTTGCAGAGTTTCTGCTGAGAAATCAGCTGATTACCTTTTGGGAGTTCCCTTGTATGTATTTTTTCATTTTTCCCTTGACTTTAGTTTTTGTCAATTTGATTACTATGTATCTTGGTGCATTTCTCCTTGGGTTTATGCTGCCTGGGACACTCTGCACTTCCTGGACTTGGGTGGCTATTTCGTTTCCCATGTTAGGGAAGTTTTCAACTATAATTCTCTTCAAATATTTTCTCGGGTCCTTTCTCTCTCTCCTCCTTCTGGGACCCCTATAATGTGAATGTTGGTGCATTTAATGTTGTCCCAGATGTCTCTTAGACTGTCTTCATTTCTTTTCATTATTTTTTCTTTATTCTGTTCTGTAGCAGTTATTTCCACCATTCTGTCTTCCAGGTCACTTATCTGTTCTTTTGCCTCAGTTATTCTGCTATTGATTCCTTCTAATGTAGTTTTCATTTCAGTTATTGTATTGTTCATCTCTGTTTGTTCTTTAATTCTTCTAAGTCTTTGTTAAACATTTCTTGCATCTTCTCAATGCTTGCATCCATTCTTTTTCTGAGGTCCTGGATCATCTTCACTATCATGATTCTAAATTCTTTTTCTGGAAGTTTGCCTATCTCCACTTCATTTAATTGTTTTTCTGGGGTTTTATCTTGTTCCTTCATCTGTGACATAGTCCTCTGCCTTTTCATTTTTCCTATCTTTCTGTGATGGTGGTTTTCGTTCCACAGGCTTTGGGACTGTAGTTCTTCTTGCTTCTGCTGTCTGTCCTCTGGTCAACAGTGGGTATTTTAAATAGCAGATCTTGGCTAATTATTAATAGAAAAAAATGTTCTAACAATTAGAATGTCTGAAAATTGGAAAAAGCTATTTTTCTAAGCTTGTCAATTACAGTCATTAGAAGAATTAAAACATAGGTTGGATTCAGGGCTAGGCCAGCCTATATGACATTTTAAGCAAATTGTGAAAAAGGTACCATATCTACTGGATGAGTTAATTAAAGTTGCTCCCTCTGTGTTGATGTATCGCCATGTCAGTTACATGACTTAGTAGAACATGGATTCAGTTTCAGCTACTACTTACCTACTCAGATGGGAAACCTTTGCAACGTCCTCTTATTAGGAATGCTGTAGATCAACTTCCATAAGTAGGCTTGAGTTTGGAGTTAATGCCCTCTAATATTTATAAGTCTACCTTTCCAAGTGTAATGTGAATATAAATCACTGCTTTAGGTGTTCTGGTCTCCACATAGACCACATTCAAAGAAGCATAATGTCACAATAAAAAGTAACGTGAGAAGAATTTCAGTCTTTACTAGTGTTTCTCAAAAACTATTAAATGTGATCCAGTTTCTAGTGCACAACTTTTCTTAAAATGTTTTTCTTTAACATTTTTCTTCATTTGTGCCTGGCTCAGTTCTCTCTTTTTTCATAATTTCTCCAGAGCAATTTTCCTGTCACACACTAACCCTCTAAAACTCTCTCTGAAACTCCTGTCCATGAGGTTTTCTCTCTTTTGTCTCATCTCTTTCTTCTGCATTTATTCTAGTTTTTCCTCTCCACATTCTTCATATTCTATAATATAAGAGAAAGGAATCATGTTGAAAAAGATAGAATTTTCCTTATATTATGAAAGAATAGGGAGAGTTTGAGCAAGTAAAAAAAGAATCTTTCCTTATTTTTCCCACTACTATCTCTAACTCTCTTTCTATCTCTATCTATTTTCCTGATTCTTTAACAGCACAGTCTGGAAACTAGGCTGAGATAGATTAAATGATTCTTTGGTAATTTCAAGAGTAGGGACATTCATATGTTAATACTTACTGAGTAGATCCTATGTCTGCAGAACCTTCCATTAGATCCTGAGGAAAGAGGCAAAGCAAGTTATGTGAATAATCCCTACTCACACGGAATTTACAGTTTCATGAGCCAGACTGGTTAAAATCACATGCAATAAATTTCGAGGAAGAATATCAATAGACAGTGAAAATGACTATAGCTGTATACCCATGAATAGCCTGGTTACCTGGATCTTGGGTGTTCAGCAAGAACAGAACTGTGGGGAAGCCAGGGAAATTTTCATGGAAGAGGTAAGTATTGAGTAAATGTTTAGACAAGGAAAAAAACATGGAACTAGGGAAATTAGTATAGAGATAAACTGAAGAGTCAGTGTGCAGCAGACAGCGAGTATACTAACCTGCTAGAACACAGGGTCTAGGCAAGGTGGGAAGCCTTTATTCTCACTGGGACTACAACTCTCCATCCTTTGAGCGCCCATAACACTCATTGTGTGACTTGATTGTTAGTTTATCCTATTCTGCCTTTTTCTATTTCCTTCATTAAATAACCCCTAGAAAATAGACAATATCTTCCCCTCCCCCATCCTTCTATCGCATTTCCCACAGTCTAGCAAAATGTGATTCATCAATAAATAGTTGCTGATTTAAATAGAGTTGATATGTAGTTAGAGGAGGGATAGAGATGTGGAGAAAGGGTCACATGCTTGTGCTAATGAGTTTAAGTGTAGTATTGGAAATCACTGGAAGTTCTAACATGTCAGGGATGTGATCAAAATATTTTAGGAAAAAGAATTTTTCTGTTGTTCTACATGGGAGGTGGAAGATAAGTTCAACTTTTTATTTGCATAGGTGTTACCTGGACATTTGAGAAGAGATATCTTATATAGATGACATGTAGTACTGAACTTTAAGCTAATTTTAGCCATTGAAACTTTTGAATAAATACGTTTACTCTTGAATTTTATGGGCTAGGTAAAGTGCTCTAAGAGTATCGTGGGTGTGAATAAACTTTTTCACAAAGGATTTTTGGTATTGCTGGTTATAATCAATCAATCCTACTCTTGATACCATGCTTTGGAGTGAGATTTTGGCATGTTTTAAATAATGTCTAAGCACATGGAGTTGGAAGAAAACCTGGAGTTGTAATTCCAGATTTATATTTAACAAAATATTTTTAGGAAAGATTTACTGTAACTTTTAGGAGTTTTATCTCTTTTATTGAGAGACTACAGAACTATTTTATCAAACTAATTTCTTTTCCCTCCTGGTCTTAGGATGTTTTAGAGCAATTGCTGGCACTAATATGATTAGATATTTCTATATAGATTCATTTTCAATTCTAAAAATTCTATTCATGTGAATTCTTTGTTACTAACATTGAACACGGATTTTTTTTTACATGATTGAAATTACACAAATCATAGCGGTTGATTGGTGATTTCAGTATTTAAGCTTTCAATTATTCTTCTCATTTTGTTAACATGGATTTGAATTTTTCACCTAGATATGTTTAGAAAAAAAACTTTACTCTTTATTTTGACTATAAACATAATAATACTCAGTTTATATACAGCTTCTGTATTTCTTTGTTTATGTAATGAGTAGAGTATATAAAACAAAGTTAGATTTCTATTTGTGAAGAAAAAGCAACATAGCGTCTCTATTAAAGGTGGATTTCCTTATCTGATGAGTCTACCTCTGACACCAGAAGAATAGGGCTAAAATACTACAACTGAGTCTCTGATGGGACTCCAAATCTAAATTAATGAAAGGTTCATAAATGTAACATATGTAAACAATTGGAAAAACACAAAGCAAATTCTATTCTGTACACATGAATAAAGTGTACATATATCACTACATATTTAGGATTCAATGGATTTATAAAAAGAGAGGTATTTTTGCACAGATAGAAAGCCAGTGATGTCATTTTGGGAAGACTGAAAGAGTAGATATTCACCTTAATTTAAAAACAATGGGAAAAAAGTACAGCAGGGAATCTTGGAGGTAGCCAAGGTGTCCAAGTACTTCGTTATTCTAAAGACTTCCAGAAAATGGATCTCTACTCTCTGGACAAATAGGCATTAAAAGGGCTCCAGCAAACTCTATACATGGTATTCTTTTCCTTAACTTCACAATTTTAGTTAATATATTGGCTTTTTGGTTTAATTCGAATGGCACAGCTCATAAATGCAGGCTTTTTATTCTGGGGGCTGGGCCTTACAATCATAAAATAAAGGTCTTTGACAGCCTGACTGTTCCATTATAAAATGTAACATCCTTTTTAAAATAGAGAAACCCCCCAAAAGTCATGTGAAAAGAGGCCAGAATCATAAAAAATATTGGGGACATTTCAAACAGTAGTATGAACCATATGTCATTCTTCAGAAATTTCAGTTACAAGAGCACGAGTGTGAGAATTATATAATTGGAAAAATAGAGAAAACTGAATGAAAAGTTCAGAGACAGGAAATAACTGTTGCCACAAATAATTGTTCATTGTATGCATATTTTCTTAGCCCATGAAATGAAATTTCAGTTTGTTTATGAGAACTGGCTATTCTGTTCCCAGACTGGGCAGTGGCTGTCTGAATGTTTCTGTATGAATGAAAATCTCATCTCCCAGGCAAAAAAAAAATAAAGACATTTAGCAATGCCTCTTACGTTTCTGAATGTTTTAGAACTGGTAGTTGTTTGATATATTGAAAATATACACTCCCCAAAGAAGTAAATCTAGATTCTCTGAACACATTTTGCATGGCAAACCTCTCTGGCAATTTTATGGTTTTGCATAGCTTGTAGGGAGAGACGGGAATAGCTAAATGCGTCCTAGGTTCATTAGCATAACCCTGCCCACTTCCAACACATGCCCAGAACTACCTCATTAGCTGCTGGGATTTAAGCCAAAGCATAAGACTACAGTGAATATAAGGGGAATTACTGGCAAGAGAACTCTACACCAACTTAACACTGAATCCATTACTTTTCCAAGATGAGAAAAATATTATACTAATAGGGACCATTTCTCCATCTCATTCAAATAAGAATTCAAGGTTTTAGTCTGTATCTTTCATCTAGCATAATTAGCTGTACCATAATAACACATACAGCCTGGCTGCATATATTTAAGTGCTGTCTCTCTCCCTCTTTCTTTTATTGATTTATTTTCTGGATTCCTTTGACATTGTAAACCACAGACGAGTTGGAGCCTGGCATTGAAAGGAGGTGTTCTGCAACGATTTTTTTTCTTGTTTAAAGAAGTTTACTTCTACAAGAGGTAATCTGAAAATGACAGGGGCAAAGAGAAAAAAGAAAAGTGTGCTCTGGAGCAAGATGCATATGCCCCATTGTGAAGACTTTAAACAGTGGTGTAGAAGGCGGCTACCTATTTTGGAATGGGCAACACATTATAATCTGAAAGAAAACTTGCTTCCAGACACTGTGTCTGGGATAATGCTGGCAGTTCAACAGGTGACACAAGGTAATGTACTGCATTTGATTTTCCTGTTTTATGCAGAATAGATACCACTTTGTTTTCTTGGAAGAGTATTGTGACCTAAGATCTACTAATGAAATGTATTTTAATTAACTTTGGGGGAATAAACACATTGAATATCTGTATACAAATGTTTTCCTAGTTGTCTTTTTTTTTTGCTATTTTTTGATACCTAATAAGCATCAAACCAAATTTTTAATGGCATTATATATTTGCAATGTTAAAATTCATACTATATGAGTAGAGATCAATAATTTCAGTAATTGTGGGAGAATGAGTTTTTATAGTTTGACCTTGCTGATACAGCTTTCTACTTAAGCTGAATCAAGCTATAAAATATCTCCTGGCTTGAACAAGTCATTTGTAAACCTAATTAGCAGCATACAATTACCTTTGTAGTCTTGAGGGTTGCTATAAGCAAGGAGCAGACCTTTCCGTACATAAAGGAGGCTCTTTGCCAAGATCATTATTTGCAAAGAAAATCCTGTGTGTCCTTAGAGCTTACGTTTTCACATGCCGATTTAATTCTGTATCACACTACATACTGTTTGTTTCTCAATATGAAATTTAAACTGTTGAGAAGTCTGATTTTAACTTTCCCAAAGCAGATTATAAATGATATTCTGGATTTAGATAGATGTTTCTCTTGGTGAAAGCTCTTAGGTAACTAGTGTGCATACAGTGTATGATCATGTATGTGTTTTTTGTGTGTGTATTTTCCTGAAAGGTATATTCATTGTATTTTTTAAAATTAATTCAGGTAATAATTTTCTACCTGTAGCAAGAAAAGGAACTGATTTTTTCAACCTTGAGAATTTGTAAAATATTCCTTGGCACAGATTCTGTAGATTTATATTTTTTTTGCAGTTTTACTACCTCCCTGGCTTGAACTATTATTCATACCATTAAATTATAAGCACTTTTATAACTGAATTATTCTGTAGCTGGAACAAACTGGTTTATGTGTTTCTGTTTTTAGTATGATCAGGAACATCTGCACTGGTGGCTTTACTTTAAGATCCATAATACTATCATACTTTCTGGGATTCCATTTCCCTGAATAGTCTTCTATGATATTTTTAATGACCATTTTGCCAAAAGCAAAGCATAGTAGTCTTTCATAAAAATGCAAAGTAAATAGCAGGTTAAGGCATTTTTTAGGATTGTATTTATTGAATTTTTAATTCGAAATGAAACACTACCATGGACTTTGAAACTAAGGTGATGAGCTTACAAGGACTTTTTCACCAGATAGTTTCAGTATATTTTATAAATTTATTTTGCTTTAATTTATTGTAAAGTGAAAGAAGAATATATTTCTAAAACTAAATATTTTTCATCTTTGTTAAATATCAGGTTAATAAGAAAATTTGGGGATATGATAAAGATACCTGTGATACATCATTAGCATTATCATTTATGTGTCTTTGGTAGTTAATTGTATGGCTTTTCCTTGGATATAAATATTGAGGGGTTTTGTTTTATGAGTCATGCATTTCACCGGTTATGAAGAAATATGTTACCAGCCCCCGACTGATGAGAAGCACAAAGCTTACTCAGCCCTTGTGTCTTGGAAGTTATGGATCTGGCTCTTGGTTCTCTTGGAAGGCTCCCAGTGATTGGGCAAGGAAGCTACACTGCTAGAAAGAACTTAAAGGTCTTTGTTGGTGTATGGACAGACTAATCCTTCTAAAAGTACTTTAAAAACAATTCTCTCAAACTTTCTCATGCTTACTCACTATGGGTAAATATCATAAGTTACCATTTGTTGTAAGGGGCATTGTTGTAAATCCCTTATATACATTATCTTACCCTATCACAACAAAATCCCAAATGATAGCAGTCCTCCATTTTCCACATGAGAAAGTGGAAGCTTAGACAAGTAAATAATTTTCCCTGGAATTCATGCCTGATAAGTGATAGAGTCAGGACTTGATTCCAAAGCTAACACTCAACATTTTATGCTTTATACTCTACACTGCCAAAATAACTAGACTTTTTCATAATACCAATGTTATTAGTAATAGAAGGCATTTCTTTGGAAAGGTGCAAACATCCTTTCCTTTAAATTGTCTTTGCATTTAGGTTTCACCCCTGTAGTTTTCAGACTCAAAGGCAGAGTGACAAGGGAAATAACTACAGTAGAACATGGAGTAAGGAAGGCACTTAGATATCATTACCTGCTATTCATGTGAATACAGTATTGGCAATCATTATCAACTCAATTTCTTTAGGAAAAATTAGAAGAAAGAAGGGGTAAGTTTTGCTCTTGCATCATAATGCAAACAATAGAAACAAAGATCTGATTTTACTCTACCAGTCTTTGAAGCAGCTTTTCAGTTATTCAACATAGTTGAATTACATGAAATTGTTGAATTCAATGATTTTTAACCTACAAATACAAAAAATTATATAATTCAATCCAGTAGTTGTTTTTAATTCTTCTTTCTCTAGAAATGCATTTAAAATTAAGGTTAAAGGAAACTAACATTTGAGTCTTTTCTATATGTCAAATACCAAGGAGCCATTTTAACTTACTTTATTAAAGATTTCCTAGTTGTTAAATATAGATACTTGTCAGTCATCATCACAATTGATTCCTCTGTAGTATTTTCTGTGTTGACTGTAGCCTTTTTAAAACCATTTCTTCTCTTGGGTTTTAGACACTGCTCTTCTGTTTATATTCTGCTACCTCTCTGGCCTTCTCTTATTATGAGCCTTTGCAGATTTTGCTTCCTACTCTACCAACCCATTAAACACTAGTGTCCTGGAGACTCAAACACTGGGCCTTCTTCTCTGAAAATGAATGCCTTAGGCTATTTCATCTACATCAGAGGCTGTAAACACCTTAACTGTACTATTGAAACTTTCTTCTCAACCCGAGATCCACGTCTTCAACTATACAAACCTAGAATCTCCTAAAAGCACTTCAAAGGCAACGCTAGTCTTCTAAAAGAAACAAACTGAATGATGCCACCATCCTAACCAGAATTATAATAATAAATAATAATAACAGTAATTTTTAGACACAAAAGAACACGACATATATACAAAACTGAGGCTTATAGAGAATAAATAACTTGCTTAAAGTCACACAGTAAATGAGTTAGAAGAGATAGAATTTTAACCCAAGTGGTCTGGCTCCAGGGACTATGTTCTCACCTTTGTACCAGACTACCTCTCACAGAGTCTCAAGTTATTCTCAACTCTTCCCTCTCTTTTGCTATTCTACCATCTAGTGTACAATCAACCACCAGGTTCTGTTGTTTCTATTCCCTAAATATCTTTCCAAACTAGTAGTCTTACTTCATGTTCCCGGCTACTGCCCTAGTTCACTGACCTACTGAAATCATCATCTTGTGGGTCTTCATTCTCTACTCTATCTCCTCCTGCAGGCCATTCCATACTGTAGCTGGAATGATCATAAAAATCTAAACATCAATTCCCTGTTCATAATTCTTCAGTGACCCTCTGTTTCCTCTAGGATAAAAGCCCGATTCTTCAGAATAATCTATTAGATCATTAATAATCTGGGCCTCTTAATGCAAAGTTCTACTCAAAGAGATCTGTCCTCTGAGAATCCCTCCCAATCTCCTGGGAAAGATGTATGTTTTCTTACCTCCGACTCCCTTTGTACTTTTTACATATCTCTATGATAGGCCTTATCAGATTGCATTGTAATCTTTTGGTACAACTCTTTATGCACTGGTGGGTAAGCTTTGGAAAGAATGTCTTAATCTTTATATTTTTGCCGACTTGTACCTGGTGCATCGACATAGGTTTTCAGTAACATAGGTTTTCAGTAAATGTTTCTCCATATCATTAAATAAACAATTTAGCTCCTGAAGCCTCTGATTGTTCTATGGTAATATGCTGCCACTCTAGGAAAGGAATTAAATTTAAATTAATTCTTATGTCTTCAAAATAAATGTAATAAAGATATCGATAGTAAAATTCACATAAAAATGTGAGTAATTAATTTCTTCCAATTTCCCTTACTTCCCTGAATTTATAAACTTATAGCCCACCAGACAAATCTGGTAAAAGATTGGTCTGTGTTTCCTTCATCCCAGTGTTTTTCTCCAACATTAACCCATCTGTATAGTTCATATGAAAATCTAGGTGCCTGGCTTCTCTTGAAAAAGGGAAATACATGGCCATAAGAGGCCCATGTTCCCATGTGGTAAAAACCTGCTCGCTCCCCCTGTGGACAGGGCATGTGCTTTGTATTTTGCTACAGTTTCCACCATTCACACATCTGCTGCCACTCTTCCTCCTAGTATCCCTATTATCTGCCTATCCCTATGAGTGTCTGAATTTGTATCCCCTGCCAAGACACTTTCTAACATGTTTTGTTGAAATGCCTTGAACTCATTCTTGAATAAAACCTTTAAAAGAGAATACGTAAGACTAGGCTCTTAACTT